>NC_045446.1:17503993-17747691 GCF_002776525.5 Piliocolobus tephrosceles
TTTTTTTTTTTTTTTTTTTTTTTTTTTTGAGATTCAGCCTTGCTCTGTTGCCCAGGCTGGAGTGCAATGGCGCGATCTCGGCTCACTGCAACCTCCGCATCCTGGGTTCAAGCGATTCTCCTGCCTCAGCCTCCCGAGTAGCTGGGATTACAGATGTTCATTACCATGTCCTGCTAATTTTTGTATTTTTAGTAGAGACAGGGTTTCCCCATGTTAACTGGACTGGTCTCGAACTCCTGACCTCAGGTGATCCACCCGCCTCGGCCTCCCAAAGTGTTGGGATTACAGGTGTGAGCCACCACGTCTGACTTTGGCTAATTTTTGTATTTTTAGTAGAGATGGGGTTTCACTATGTTGGTTAGGCTGGTGTCAAACTGACCTCAGGTGGTCTGCCCTCGTTGGCCTCCCAAAGTGCTGGGATTACAGGAGTGAGCCACCTTGCCTGGACCCATGCACGTCTCATACCTCCATGGCTACCACCCTGGAACAAGCCACCCTGTTCATCTTATGTGGTCATCTCACCCCTGTACCATCTACTGCAGGCACCTCTTAATTGATTTCCCTGCTTTTCCTCTCTCTCCAATCCATGAGTCAGGCCGGTTTTGTGTAAGGGGCAGATAGTAAATATTTTAGATTGTCTGAGCCATATGATTTCTGTTGCAACTACGGTACTAACTCTACCATTGTGGTGTGAAAACAGCCAAAGGCAGTTTATAAATAAATGAGTGTGGCTATGTGCCAATCCAACTTTATTTATAGATGCCGAAATTTGAATTTCCTATAACCTTTGTGTGTCACAAAATAGTCTTCTTTTTATTATTATTTTTTCATCCATTTAAAATGGTAAAAACCAGCCCAGGGCAGTGGCTCATGTCTGTAATCCCAACGCTCTGGCAAGCCAAGGCAGGAGGATCATTTGAGCCCAGGAGTTCGAGACCAGCTTGAGGAACACAGGGAGACCTCGTCTCCATAGAAAAAAAAGAATAAAAGTAAAAACCACTCTCAGCTGTGGGCCATACAGGCCATGGTTTGCTAATTCCTTGCTCTAATCCATTCCTCATGCAATATCCAAAAAGGCCATTCAGTTCCCTCCTCCGCTTAAATCCCTCCAAGGGCCTCCTCCTGCATTCGAAACAGAACTCACAAAGCCTGGTAGTGTCCGGGTGCTGCCTGCCTCTCCCACCTCATTCTGGGCCTCTCACCCGCTCATTCACCGTGCCCTGCCCACTCCACCCTTCTGTCCCAGAAGGTCAAGTTCTCATGTAAGGACCTTTACATACATGTCTTCAGTTGTTCTGCCTGGAATGCCGTTCCTTAGGTCCCCTCTTCACCTTTTTAACTTCCATTTGTCTTTTGGGTCTTTTTGGGTGGAGGCGTAAACTCCCTGAAGCCACACTTCCACTATTCTTTTCCAGCACACTGTCCTTTTATTTTTTCCTTCAAACAGTCATGACAATTGGTAATGATGTTTTTGAACCTTTATTTGATTTCAGTGGAAAATTCCACGAAGTTATGCATCTTGTCTGCTTTCTTTTTTTGTCTTGAGAGGGAGTCTCGCTCTGTCACCCAGCCTGGAGTGCAGTGGCGCAATCTCAGCTCACTGCAACCTCTGCCTCCCGGGTTCAAGCAATTCTCCTGCCTCGGTCTCCCGAGTAGCTGGGACTACAGGCGTGCGCCACAATGCCCGGTTAATTTTTCTATTTTTAGTAGAGACGGGGTTTCACTATGTTGGTCAGGCTGGTCTTTTTTTTTTTTTTTTTTTTTGAAACGGAGTCTCGCTCTGTCCCCCAGGCTGGAGTGCAGTGGCCGGATCTCAGCTCACTTGCAAGCTCCGCCTCCCGGGTTTACGCCATTCTCCTGCCTCAGCCTCCTGAGTAGCTGGGACTACAGGCGCCCGCCACCTCGCCTGTCTAGTTTTTTGTATTTTTTTGTTTTTAGTAAAGACGGGGTTTCACCGTGTTCGCCAGGATGATCTCGATCTCCTGACCTCGTGATCCGCCCGTCTCGGCCTCGCAAAGTGCTGGGAATACAGACTTGAGCCACCGCGCCCGGCAAGTCAGGCTGGTCTTGAACTCTTGACTTCAAGTGATCCGCCCGCCTTGGCCTCCTAAAATGTTTGGATTACAAGCGTGAGCCACCATGCCCGGCCTGCTTTCTTTGAATTAAGGACTGAGCACCCAGCCTGGTATTGGGCACACAACAGGTGTTCCCTGAAAACCTATGAAATGAATGGATCTGCCACGAGGAACTCCTCATTCACCGGCAAGGAGACCCCAGTGGAAAGGCCCAGGGTAGGCTTCCGGCGCAGCAGGGTAGGCTTCCGGCGCGGGAGCCTCCTGGCCAACAGAGCTGAAACCCGGAGTACACAATGGCAACTCCTGGGGCGTCTCCTGCCAACGCAGGGACCAGCTAGAGAATCTGCCTGGGGCAGTGGCAGATTCCTGGAACTACGGGTTCCTCCCCTGTTTAGACTATATAGGGTAACTTAATTTTTTTTTTTTTTTCTTAATAGGGTAACTTCCTGACCCTGGAGAAGCTTTCTCTATAGGCTGCACTCTCGAAACCTGCAATTCATTTTCACCCGAGCACCATCGGTCTGCCTGGCTATCCACAAACAGTCTCCCCCACTGAGGTTAACTGCTCTCAATAGCTGGGACCAGTCTTTATGTGGGACTGCCTGAGCTCTGAAAAACATAGCTGTGAAATTAGAATACTTTACTCAGCTGCCTGTCAGGAATGCTGGGGCAATGTCCAGAGGCCACGGAGGGAAACTCACAAAGCAGCATCCAGAGGAGACAGCCCTGCCTACAGCACTCAACCAGCTCTGATCTACTCTCAGCAGGGTGGCCAGAGTTATCGTTAAAAAGGGGAAATCTGCTAATAGCATTAGGAGATATACCTAATGTAAATGACGAGTTAATGGGTGCAGCACACCAACATGGCACATGTATACATATGTAACAAACCTGCACCTTGTGCACATGTACTCTAGAACTTAAAGTATAGAATAATAATAATAATAATAATAATAATAATAACAAAAAAGGGGGAAATCTGGCTGGGTGTAGTGGCTCATGCCTGTAATCCCAGTTGGGAGGCAGAGGTGGGTGGATCACGAGGTCAGGAATTCAAGACCAACCTGGCCAAGATGGTGAAACCCTGTCTTTACTAAAATTACAAAAATTAGCTGTGGCAGCGGGCACCTGTAATCCCAGCTACTTGGGAGGCTGAGGCAGGAGAATTGCTTGAACCTGGGAGGCGGAGGTTACAGTGAGCCAAGATCATACCACTGCATTCCAGCCTGGGCGACACAGCGAGACTCTGTCTCAAAAACATAAATAAATAAAATAAAAGGGGAAATCTGATCTACTTACTCCCATGCAGATTTCCCACTGCCTATAGGACACAGTCCAAATTCCCTATCTCACTTTGCAAATCTTCACCATCCAATCCCAACCTATCTTTCCAGCTTCATCTTCCATCTGCTTCTGTTACCAGAAAGGAGTCCTGATCCAGACCCCAGGAGAGGGTTCTTGGGCCTGGCTAAAGAAATAATTTGAAGCGAATCCATAGAATAAAGTGAGAGCAAGTTTATTAAGAAAGTGAAGGAATAAGGCCGGGCGTGGTGGTTCATGCCTGTAATCCCAGCACTTTGGGAGGCTGAGGCAGGTGGATCACGAGGTCAGGAGATAGAGACCACGGTGAAACCCCATCTCTACTAAAAATACAAAAAACTTAGCTGGGCGTGGTGGCAGACACCTGTAGACCCCGCTACTTAGGAGGCTGAGGCAGGAGAATGGCGTGAACCTGGGAGGTGGAGCTTGCAATGAGCACCTTGGGAGGCTGAGGCAGGCGGATCACCTGAGGTCAGGAGTTTGAGACCAGCCTGGCTAACATGGCGATAACCCTTCTCTACAAAAATACAAAAATTAGCCAGGCATTGTGGTGCACACCTATAAACTCAACTACTTTGGTGACTGAGGCAGGAGGATCGCTTGAACCCAGGAGGCAGAGGTTGCAGTGAGCCGAGATCGCACCACTGCACTCCAGCCTGGGTGACAGAGTAAGGCTCTGTCTCAAAAAACAAAACAAAAAAAAGGCTACTCTCAGGCAGAGCAGCAGCAAGTGCTGCTCACCTAAGAATACTTATAGTTATTTCTTGATTATATGCTAAACAAGGGGATTATTCCTGAGTTTTTGGGTCAAGGGGTGGGCAATTCCCGAAACTCTGGGTTTCTCCCCTTTTTAGACTATATAGGGTAACTTAATTTTTTTTTTTATAAATGTAGGGTAGCTTCCTGACATTGCCATGGCATCTGTAAACTGTCATGGCATTGGTGGGAGTGTCTTTTAGTGTGCTAATGTATTAGATTTAGTGTATAATCAACAGTGAGGACGACCAAAGGTCACATTGCCATCTTAGTTTTGGTGGGTTTTGGCCGGCTTCTTTATCGCATCCTTTTATCTGCTGGATTCAGCATACCTAACTGTTTTGGAATGCAGCCCAGTAGGTCTGAGCCTTATTTTACCCAGCCCCTATTCAAGCTGGAGTCTCTCTGGTTGAAACGCCTCTGATACCTCCACCCCATCATGACCTCATTATTCTAGAGATTTGAGACCTGCACAGTCCAATACAGTAGCCACTACTCACATGTAGTTGTTATTATTATTTTTTTTTTTTGAGACAGGGTCCCACTCTGTTGCCCAGGCTGGAGTGCAGTGGCCCAATCACGGCTCACTGCAGTCCTGACCTCTCAGGCTCAGGCGACCCCGGCTTCCTCAGTAGCTGGCACTACAGGTATGTGCCACCACACTCAGCTGTTTTTTTTTTTGAGATAGAGTCTCGCTCTGTCATCCAGGCTGGACTGCAGCGGCACAATCTCGGCTCACTGCAACCTCTGCCTCCTGAGTTCAAGCAATTCTCCTGCCTCAGCCCTGCCCTGAGTAGCTGGGACTACAGGTGCACACCACCACGCCAGGTTTTAGTAGAGACGTGGTTTCACCATCTTGGCCAGGCTGGTCTTGAACTCCTGGCCTAAAGTGGTCCTCCTGTCTCGGCCTCCCAAAGTGCCGGGATTACAGGCGTGAACCACCATGCCTGGCCTAATTTCAAAATTTTTAAATTGAAAGTTTATGTTCTCAGTAGCCACATTTCAAGTGCTCGTCTCATGCTACTAGTGGCTGTCAGATTGGCCAGCACAGCTATAGAACATTCCCACCACTGCAGAAAATAATTGGACAGCACTATTTTAGATACAAATACCCATTCACCCACCCCCCAGTTTTTAATTTTAGTTACATAATTTACACATGGGTACATTCTCATTGTAAATGTTCTAACATTACAAAAATGTCCCTTACCAATTCTAGACCTCTGCCTAAAGGTAAACGCCAAAATCAGTATGATGTATATTCTCTGTGAAGATTTAGTGTGTTTTGCATTTTGCTTTTTTCCCTTGACATTGTCTTGGAGATCTTCCTATAAGAATACATCTCTCTGCCAGACGCAGTGGCTCATGCCTGTAATCTCAGCACTTTGGGAGGCCGAGGCAGGTGGATCATGAGGTCAGGAGTTTGAGCCCAGTCTGACCAACATGGTGAAACCCCATCTCTCCTAAAAATTCAAAAATTTGCTGGGCGTGGTGGCACATGCCTGTAATCCCAGCTACTCAGGAGGCTGAGGCAGGAGAATCACTTGAACCTGCGAAGGTGGAGGTTGCAGTGAGCTGAGATCTCACCATTACACTTCAGCCTGAGCGACAGAGCAAGACTCCCGTCTCAAAAAAAAAAAAAGTATACATCTCTCTCTACCTTGTTCTTTCCTTTTTTTTTTCTTTTTCTTTTTTTTTTTTTTTTTTTTTTGGTTTGTTTTTGTTTGAGATGGAGTTTCGCTCTTGTTGCCCAGGCTGGAGTGCAATGGCACAATCTCAGCTCACTGTAACCTCTGCCTCCCGGGTTCAAGCGGTTCTCCTGTCTCAGCTTCCCAAGTAGCTAAGACTAAAGGCACACGTCACCACGCCTGGCTAATTTTTGTATTTTTAGTAGAGAAGGGGTTTCACTCTGTTGGCCAGGCTGGTCTCCAACTCCTGCCTCTAGCTTGTTCTTGAGTTTTTGCAGAGTAATCCACAGCATGAATGAACTTTAGGTTATTCAACTATTGCCTTCATGATGAACATTTGTTTTTAGTTCGCCCCTGTTGCAAACAGTACTATATGCAAACATCGTTGTGCCTCTTTCTGCATTTGTACATGTTCGTCCAGGGTAAATACCAAAAAGTAGAATTGCTAGGTCACAAAGTCATATGGTAACACCCCTGGGGCTTGGCACACCCTGAAGCTCCTGCCTAGGATGCCTGTCCACATGACTAATTCCTACTCATCAAGACCTATCAGTGTCATGTCCTGTGAAAGGCCATCCCTTCTGCCTGTTTTCCCTCAATACTTCCTCTCTGCATTGCATCATTACTGTACACTTGGACTCTGCCTTATTTAACTTTGTACCCACAACATTCCTAGCATAGAGCTTAGCATGGAGTAAAAATTCAAGTGTTTTCTTGGCTGGATGAATGAATGCATAAACAAACAAATGAAGGCACAGTGGTTAGGACATTCCAGAAACTCAAGGTGAGTCTGTGAGTGGAGCGATATTTGGCAATGGACCAATCTGCCTATTGGTACCCTGAGCCAAGTGCCTTGCTAGATTTGTCTTTTTTTTTTTTTTTTTTTTGAGACAAAGTCTCCTTCGCCCAGGCTGGAGTGCAGTGGCGCAATCTCAGCTCTCTGCAACCTCAGCCTCTCCTGGGTTCAAGCAATTCTCCTGTCTCAGCCTCCCAAGTAGCTAGGACTACAGGCGTCTGCCACCACGCTAGCTAGTTTTTTTGTGTTTTTAGTCGAAATGGGGTTTCACCATATTGGCCAGGCTGGTCTTGAACTCCTGACCTCAGGTGATCCACCTGTCTCGGCCTCACAAAGTGCTGCCATTACAGGCATGAGCCACCACGCCCAGCTTTAGATTTCTGTCATTTTTTTCTTTGAGATGGAGTTTTGTTCTTGTAGCCCAGGCTGGAGTGCAATAGCACGATCTCAGCTCACTGCAACCTCTACCTCCCAGGTTCAAGCGATTCTCCTGCCTCAGCCTCCCTAGTAGCTGGGATTACAGGCACCCACCACCATGGCCAGGTAATTTTTGTATTTTTAGTGGAGACGGAGTTTCAGCATGTTGGTCAGGCTGGTCTCGAACTCCTGACCTCAAGTGATCCACCCGCCTCGGCCTCCCAAAGTGCTGGGATTACAGGCGTGGGCCACCACCACTCCCGGCCAGATTTCTATCTTTATGCAGCCCTCTATCTATTGACATCTCATCTTGAATTCTGGGTTGAGGACAGCACTGACGGAGCAGTGTAGATGTTAAGGGCTCTGGCCATAGAACACAGAATCAGAGCCCTGGGGGTAGCATTAGCTCGGAGCTGGCTTTTCAAGGGCATGTCTGTCTACTTTTGCCTTAGAAGCAGCCCCCTATACTCTGGGTTTTATTTTGTTGTTTTTTTACCCCTACAGTACCTTAGGGGCAATTAAGATCAGCTGCAACATTTCTGCTTTCTGCTCCCAGACTTGAGCCCAAGGGAAGCCAGATGTTTTCCACTCCACATCCCCTTTTCCTTGTGGTCTAATGAACAGCCCTGTTTTCTGAGTCTATGGCCTGGCTTTCCCAGATCCCACAGCCTGGCTGCCAACTTTATTTTTAATGAGGTTTTAATAGGTGACTCCTGTAATTAATTTCATTCTTGTGTTTTCACACTTCGGTCTAGGTGCCTAAAGGCCTTCAGGCGCTAGGTGGGATGTTAACTGATTTTAAAGAATACAAAACCCTGTGGCTGTCATTTGCCATTTTCCCAGCTCCTCTGATCTGCAGTTATTTTTACAATCACTAATTAGCTGGGGCTCGGCTCAGTGGAAGGTCATCCGGGTCACCTGTCATGTTTTACAGAGGTAGAAATAGAGATAAGGAGAGAAGACTTGTCCAAGCCCTAAGAGAGAGTGGGTGTTGAAACTGGTTTCAGAAACCACATCCCAGGTTTCAGATTCACTACTCAGGTATGATTTGCCAAGCACGGCCAGAATCCTCAGGCCAAAGGTGGCGCGCCTTGGGTGCCCCACAGGAGTCTTTCAGTTTTACCCTTCCATCAGCACTGCCCAGAGCCCTCCGCAGGCAAAATTACCCCCATTCATTTTCTCCAGGCCCCTTTTCCATTTTGTGAGCGGGTTCATCTGCGTAAAGAACGCGTCAGTGACTCCTCCTGGATTTAGAAACAACATAATTTTGCTATTTTTAAAGTTGCCGTTTAAAACTCCGCGCGCACGCACTCACACTCTTCAGGGAGCTGGGGGTGGGAGGAATAGTAGGAGCTTCAGGGAGCGCAGCAAGGCGCCTCAGCTTCCGAGAGTTCAGCGCCACGTCCCTGGGGGAGCACTCCTCCGAGAGCGCCGGGGCTCTCCCACCCGCTGCGAATCTGCGCGCCCGGGACCCTCTGCGCCCGGGGCGTTCGACCGCTTTGGCCCGCGCTCCCCCTAGTCTCCAACGCTCAGGGCACCGCCGCTGGGTCACCGGGCCCAGGAGAGAGCGGGAGGGGCGGAGAGGCCGAGCAGGTGGCGATTAGGTCAGCTTCGAACATTCTTGGACCGCTCCAGTGGATATAAATAACAGACGGGGCCGCTCTGCAAAATCTCCCCCCAGGGGGAAGCGGGAAGAGGGGAGGGAGAAGGGATTTATTTAGCGTGGAGTGGGATCGTGGCGATATGGGAAAATGTACCAGACTGATAAAGGGGGGCGAAGGGATTTAAGAATGAATCGTGGTACAAAAATCTGGAAATAAGAAAACTGAGGGGGAGGAGCTTACGCCTTTTTGTCCCACCCCCACCCCGTGTTCGTCTCAGGCCTTAGAAGGCGCCCCAGATTAGCAGGGCAGCTGTACAGGGTAGGGCACGGTTCTGGAGTCCCGGCCCTGCCCGACTAAAGGGAAATCTTGGGCAAACCTCTGAAAAGCCTCCCAGCCTCAGTTTTTGCATCTGTATGCTGGGAATCTTAATGCTTACAAGGGGTGGTTGTGAGACTCGCCTGAGCCAATTTCTAAACAGGCTGTGCTCAGCAAAAAATGTAAGGCAGTGCAGGCCCCGGCCCCGCTCCAAGGCTGCCCGTGCCGGCCCGGTCCCTTCTTGCTCCCTCGGGTCTCCCAGCCTCTGCAACGGTCGGGGAGGGGCAAAGCCGAAATCTGGCTCCCTGCAGCACCGGGGTGCAACCCTGGGGAGCCCGCCCAGGCACCCGCACACGGGCGGAGCAGAGAAACCTCGGCCCGCGCCCCAAGAGCCGCCGGTCGCCGCGATGCCTGCAGCCCCGCAGCCCCGCAGCCCCTGCAGCGCCGCAGCCCCGCCGCCCCGCCGCGTGGGGTTGAGGCAGCGGCGGCCAGGAGAGGGCGGGGCCGGGGGCGGGGGGCTGGGCTTCCCGGGGGAGGGCCCGGCGCGCTCCGGGAGGCTGCGGCGCGGGCCCGGGAGCGGCAGGACTCGGGCCGGAGCGTGCCCGGACCCCCACCCGCCGAGGGGCCCAGGGAGGACACGGTGAGTGCCCTGGAGGGGACGCGCGGGGACGCGGCGGCGGGTGCAGTGGCTCGAGCCCGCCCTGTCCTGCTCCGGCTTCTGAAGTTTGCAGTGGAGCCGACTCCCGCCCAGGGAGCCCCCCGCCACCCCTCTCTGCGTGCCGACGGGAAGGGCCGTAGCCGCGCCGAGGGGCCGTCCCATCTGCTGCGCCGCGGGCTCCGCAATTCCGCAGGCCGCCTGGGGGAGGGGGCGCAGTCGCCCTGAGCCGTCTCCAGGGGCCCCTCGAGGGCCCCCATCCGCTCGCCTCCCGCATGCCCCGGGGCCCCAGAGGGTCCTCGCTCCCTGGCCACCCCTCGCCCTCTGCTGTGAGCCCCGATTCCTGGGTCTGCTGCCCGGGGCCACCATCTGGAGCCCACGGCGAGGCCGGCCCGAGCCGGGGGTGTCCCCTCCCCTTGGCAGTGATCGGTGGCCCCACCCCCGCCGAGACCAAGTTCAACAAGTTTGGCCAAGAAGTCCTAGAGCTCGGTGGCTAGGCCTGGCCCTGCCGCTCCGCGTGGCTCCGCGGGCTCCGAGTTATGCAGCTCCGGGCGGCAAGGGGTCCTGTCGAGGGGCGCGGTCTATAAGGGTTGAGGCCAGAGGCGCGTAGCCCCTGGGCGCCGAGCTCTGGAGTGGAGGCTGGGGTTCAGAGTGCGTCATCTGGGAGAAAGCACCCCGGCCGGCAGGTCGGGTTTCCAAAAGTGCCCCTTTGTTATGCCCCTCCCTGGCCCTGCCTCCTCCCCCTTTGGCTGCGCCACCCCCTCCCCCAGCCTCCTGACCTCCTGGCTGGCTCTGGCTTCTGGTTCCAGCCCCTCTAACCTCGCTGCCCCTCTCCGGACCAGCCGACTGACCCCCCCCCCCCCCCCGCCCCGCCCCGCCCCGCGCTCTGTCCTGAAATCCTAGGGCTGCGGGCTCACCGGGAGGGGCAGCCAGGGGAAGAAGCCCTAGGGCGCAGCCTGTGACTCAGGTCCTAGGGATGGGCCGGGCAGAATGGCTGAGCTCCCTACCAGGGGCAAGCCCCCAGCTTCTGGAAGGGGTTAGGGCTGGTCTGGGGCCGGGTACCTTCAGGCCTCAGGTAGGCAGAGTGGGTCTTCCCTGAACCAGGGACTCCCTACCTTGGCCCGTGCAACTGCAAGGAGAACCTGCCAAGCCCACGAAGACCTCTTGGAGCCGAACGTGCTGGCTCCCGGGGCTGGGAAGATTGCATTACCTGCTTTCTGAGCTCTTGCCTGTGGTGGGGACTGATTTGGGTCTCTGCTGAGCTCAGGAGGCACAGGGTGCCAACCCCCTCAACAGGGGCCAAGGTGCAAGCCCCCCCGCCCCCACCACCACCACAGAGATGTCAGGCTGGGGCTGTGGGGCCTGGCTGCACTCGGGGCTTGGGCCTGTGTTTGCTCTGGGAGGCCGGAGGGAGCTGTGCCAGCCCAGTACACACAGCTTGCTCTGTTCTGGGGCCAGAGAGAGGGAAGGGGTGGGGGGCAGCTCTCTGGGGAGCAGGGAACTCGGAGGCTGGAACAGGCAAGGGGCCCCAGGCTCCTGAGGCTGGACTGGGGCAGGCTCCAGAGCCCTGTGATTCATGGCGGCAGCTCCCTTTCTCTCCATCGCCCTGTCAGGCCCTCTCTGGACAGGCAGGACAGATTCCAGAGGGAACCAAGTGACGAGCTCGTGAGGCCCCTGGTGGGCATCTCCATTGCCTGGGTCTCCGCGGAGCCCCAGCTCTGCCTCCTGTTAGCAGAGGGGGAAGCCCACCTGCACCAAGTGTTCCACAGCTGTTGGAGCCGGTATGTTTCCTGCGCTCCAGGTGGACATCACCTGTTTTCTCACTTAACTAATTATTGCTGATTCCAGCTCGTGGGGACACACAAATGAGAATGCTGGAAGCCTCTGTCGGTGACTGAAGATAGACACTGTCCTGTCAGCCACAACTCCATGGGTTATACGCCCTGGCTCTGGGCTTGGAATTGGCCTGCCCGCCTCTGCAATTCTAGGGAACTTTTTTTTTTTTTGAGACAGTCTCACTCTGTTGCCCAGGCAATGGTGCAATCTCAGCACACTGCAACCTCCACCTCCTAGGCTCAAGTGATTCTCATGCCTCAGCTTCCTAAGTAGCTTGGACTACAGGTGCCTGCCACCATGCCTGGCTAATTTTTCCATTTTTAGTAGAGACGAGGTTTCTCCATGTTGGCCAAGCTGGTCTCAAACTCCTGACCTCAGGTGATCCACCCACCTCAGTCTCCCAACGTGCTGAGATTACAGGCATGAGCCACCACACCCAGTCTGGGGAACATTCTTATAGCTGGTCATCGCTTCTCACTTTCCCACGCTGCCCTGGACGCCAGGCCTTTGGAGGGTGGGCCTGGGTTGTGTGTTCCCCATGGAGTCGTGTGGGCCCTCAATGGATGTGTGGACTGAGATGAGTATCTTCGTGTGACTGCAGGGCCCCTCGTATTTCTGGTGCATTGCTTGGTTTGAGTTCCATCTTAGAGGGAGCTGGGGCCTCCTTAGGAGGAGACAGTTACATACACTTGTTCAGGCTTCCTGGCCAAGACAGAAGCCAGGCCTCTTGGCTCCCTTCGTGCCCTCCTCAGTACAGGGAGCTACTGGGATGTGGCCAGACACCCTCTGACTTGGCCTCTTGGGTAATGGGGTCATCTTGTCACTCAAGGGAAGGCAACAGAGGCCCTGGCCTGGGCAGGAGTCCTCTTCTCTCATCGGCAGTTGGGGGAGTGGGGCCCTCTGCCCACCGCCCACCCCCGCCTGCCATTTAATCCCTGGCTGGATCGTGTGACCCATCTGGCATTCTCCTCCCTGGAATCTGGCGCTTCTGACAGCAGTTGCTATATCGGGGGTGCCGGGCACCGCCCTGGACGCTCTAGGCCCCCACCCTCACCCTTGCTCTGTTCTCCTTCAAGGCAGAGTCACAGTGGCAGCATTGAAAGTTGGACACCCAGGTCCCTGAAGTGATCTCTAGGCCCCAGGTATGTGGGGGACAAGAGGGGCAGGGCAGGGCAGCGAGAGGAAGAGCTTTGAGACTCCATCCTCACCCATCCTGGCCCTTCGTAGGGTCTTCAGCGCCCTGCCTGCTAAGCCCTAGCTCTGACGGCTCCTTGGGTGGTGGGGAAGGCGGTGGGGCAAGGCCCAGGTATAGAGGGTCTTTTCCTATCCCCCAAAACATATGTCCAGCTTTCCCGCTTACCCCTCTGCCCTCCACAGCCCCAAATCCGCCACCATTCCGTGCTGCGGGGACACCATGGCTCCAGAAGAGGACGCTGGAGGGGAGGCCTTAGGGGGCAGTTTCTGGGAGGTGAGCAGCTGGGTCCTGGGCTCAGCTCCTTGTCTAGGGGAGGAGCCCAACTGACAGCCCCAGCCCAAAAGGAGGATTTTCCCTGGTGACAGCGCCCTTCTCCTGTATGCCCAGGCTGGCAACTACAGGCGCACGGTGCAGCGGGTGGAGGACGGGCACCGGCTGTGCGGGGACCTGGTCAGCTGCTTCCAGGAGCGTGCACGCATCGAAAAGGCCTATGCCCAGCAGTTGGCCGACTGGGCCCGAAAGTGGAGGGGGACCGTGGAGAAGGGTGAGCCAGGCCCTCGCAGGGGGCAGAGGGCAGCTGAGTGCAGGACTGTCGGGCCAGCTTCTTTTTTTGCACGTGTTGTGGGAAGTTTGAGGTCTCCATGTCTACCCTCCCTTAGAAAGGGAAGATCCTCCTGGTCATTCTCACGGCGGTGGTGTTAAAGAGTTTACAAAGGCTGCTCATGAGTTACTTTGATAGTTCCAACAACCCTGCAGAGATGGTTCTGTTTTACCCATTTTCTTTCCTTTCTTTTTTGAGACGTTTTGCTATTGTTGCCCAGGCTGGAGTGCAGTGACACGATGCTGGCTCGCTGCAACCTCTGCCCCTCAAGTGGTTCTCCTGCTTTAGCCTCCCAAGTAGCTGGGATTACAGGCACCCGCCACCATGCCTGGCTAATTTTGTATTTTTGGTAAAGACGGGGTTTTACCATGTTGGCCAGGCTGGTCTCAAACTCCTGACCTAAGGTGATCCACCCACCTCAGCCTCCCAGAGTACTGGGATTACAGGCGTGAGCCACTGCATCTGACCTTCTTTCCTTTCTTAATTATTTATTTATTTTTTGAGACAGGGTCTTACTCTGTCACCCAGGCTGGAGTGCAGTGGTACAATCATGGATCACTGCAACCTCCATCTCCCAGGCCAAGCGATCCTCCCACCTCAGCCTCCTGAATAGCTGGGACCACAGGCATGGACGACACTTGGCTAATTTTTGTATTTTTTGTAGAGATGGGGTTTTGCTATGTTGCTCAGACTGGTTTTGAACCCCTGGGTTCCAGCGATCCTCTCCTTGGCCTCCCAAAGTGCTGGAATTACAGGTGTGAGCCACTGCACCCGGCCTGTTTTATGATTTTCTAGAGGAGAAACTGGAAGTTCAGAGAGGCTAAGGGACTTGCCTAAAGGCACACAGCTAGGAAGTGCTGAAGGCTGAGCCCAGGCCCTCTGACTGGGAGCATGGATCCTTCCACCCTGCAAGCTGTCTTCCTCGAGGGCACACACAGCAGGCTCTTCCTTTGAGGCAATTGAGTGTAGTGTTTATGCAACAGATGGGTTTGAATCTCAGCTCCTTTTTTTTTTTTTTTTTTTTTTTTGAGATGGAGTCTCGCTCTGTCGCCCAGGCTGGCGTGATCTCAGCTCACTGTAACCTCCCCCTTTTGGGTTCAAGTGATTTTCCTGCCTTAGCCTCCCAAGTAGCTAGTTTTAGTAGAGATGGGGTTTCACCATGTTAGCCAGGATGGTCTCAATCTCCTGACTTCGTGATCCACCTGCCTCGGCCTCCCAACGTGCTGAGATTACAGGCATGAGCCACTGCACCCAGCCCTCAGCTCCTCTTGTAGCCATAATGCTTTGAGCGAGTTCACTTCTCTGGGCTCCAGTGTTTTGCCTGTTCAATGCTGGCAATGTCACTGTCCTCACGGTGGTGGCTGAGACAAGGATTCAGTGAGATAAGGCCCACGGTCTGCATTCAATAAGCCCAGCTGACAGGGTTGTCATTCACCTTTGCACCCCATGCCTGTACCCCATGCTTCCATGCCTCGTACCCAGTGAGAGGGGCTGGGCTTATTTTGGGTGGTACCCAGGACTGGCCCAAGCCCTGTCCCTCCCTGCAGGCCCCCAGTATGGCACACTGGAGAAGGCTTGGCATGCCTTTTTCACGGCGGCCGAGCGGCTGAGCGCCCTGCACCTGGAGGTTCGGGAGAAGCTGCAAGGTCAGGACAGTGAGCGGGTGCGCGCCTGGCAGCGGGGGGCTTTCCACCGGCCTGTGCTGGGTGGCTTCCGTGAGAGCCGGGCAGCTGAGGACGGCTTCCGCAAGGCCCAGAAGCCCTGGCTGAAGAGGCTGAAGGAGGTGAGGCTGGGTGGGAGAGGTATCCGAGGCAGGCTCCTTCCTGGTCTGCAAGGGATCGAGGAGGCCAGGGTGTGGCATCCAGGGTCCAGCGTGGTCCCCATGCATGCCAGGTTGAGGCTTCCAAGAAAAGCTACCATGCAGCCCGGAAGGACGAGAAGACAGCCCAGACAAGGGAGAGCCATGCGAAGGCAGACAGCGCCGTCTCCCAGGAGCAGCTGCGCAAACTGCAGGAACGGGTGGAACGCTGTGCCAAGGAGGCCGAGAAGGTGCGGGCCACAGGTACCAGCCCTGGCTCCCGCCCAGGGCATGGCTTCCTGAATGAATCTTGCTCCTTGAACACCTTGTCCAGTTCCCAGCACTCTCATTACCCTAATCCTCACCTGCCACCCTTTCTCTAGATGATCATTTAAAGGAGGAACCTGACAAAAGGTGATACTTTACCTAGGGAAAGAAATGGAGTTTCAGGCACTGGGATGACTTCAGCAGTTGAGAACTTCCAGCTCTTTCCTTGCACAGTATCCCTCTGCCTGGTATCCTTTCCTGCAGCTCTGTATATGCAAATCCTTACCATCCTGAGATGCTGCAGTTTCCACCTCCTCCAGGAAGCCTTTTCTGATTTCTCCCATCCTTTCCTGTAGGTTGACCTCATTTCAGTCTTCACCACACTCTTTTATCTGCTGCGCCTGATGTCACCTCCCTTGTTAGGCTGCTGGGGTTCTTGAGGGCAGGAATTGGGTCTTAGGACTGATAGCCCCTAGTGGCTAGCCCCGGGTCTAGCAGCCCATGGCAGTGTCTGGTAAACACTGGTGGAGTCCTGGGTGGAAGATGGTCTGGTCCTCACCAGAACCCTCCTCTCCCACCCAGACAAAAGCTCAGTATGAGCAGACGCTGGCAGAGCTGCATCGCTACACTCCACGCTATATGGAAGACATGGAGCAGGCCTTTGAGACCTGCCAGGCCGCCGAGCGCCAGCGGCTTCTTTTCTTCAAGGACATGCTGCTCACCTTACACCAGCACCTGGACCTTTCCAGCAGTGAGAAGTATGCGCTGCCTAGTGGGCGTGGAGATCTGGGGTAGTACTGGGTCTCCTCCATCTCCCCTAGGCCCTGGCTGGGACTGAGGCTTGCAGGGTCTAGACTTCCTAGACTGAGGGTGTGCCTTGGGCCATAGGTTCCATGAACTCCACCGCGACTTGCACCAGGGCATTGAGGCAGCCAGTGACGAAGAGGATCTGCGCTGGTGGCGCAGCACCCACGGGCCAGGCATGGCCATGAACTGGCCACAGTTTGAGGCATGTGTTCCTGGCGGGGTGGGGCTGGGAGGTGGGACGGGCTCCCACTCAGCTCGGCCATGGCCCCACCTGACTGTAAGCACTGTCCCCACAGGAGTGGTCCTTGGACACACAGAGGACAATCAGTCGGAAAGAGAAGGGTGGCCGGAGCCCTGATGAGGTTACCCTGACCAGCATCGTGCCCACAAGAGATGGCACCGCACCCCCACCCCAGTCCCCGGGGTCCCCAGGGTGAGAGCCAGGAGCGTGGCTGTGACAAAGAAACAGCTCTGCCTCCCACCCTCCATTCCTTTCTCCTTGGGTTCATTCCCTTCACACCTGAAATGGTTTGAAAATTGGTGCCGGGGACCTGAGGGCCTACTTAGTAGTTGTAATGATATCGGTTCTCATAGTGGTTTAGATTTGCCAGGCATTTCCCACGTTCCCTCTCATTTATGCCTTAAATCAGCTGCGTGTGGCAGGAATTGCCTCTGCTCACAGTCCTGCATGGCGAGATAGAGCTAGAATCTTTCAGCACCTCACCTGCCTCTCCCAGGTGCCCCTGGGGATAGGGAGGCCTTTGCCCTGATCCTGGGTGAGATCTCCAGCCCCGTGTTCCTTGCACACTGAGCTGCTCCCTTTGTGTGCCCTCTCCAGCACGGGACAGGATGAGGAGTGGTCAGATGAAGAGAGTCCCCGAAAGGCTGCCACCGGGGTTCGGGTGCGGGCACTCTATGACTATGCCGGCCAGGAAGCTGATGAGCTGAGCTTCCGAGCAGGTACCCTGGGACCCCTTTCCTAGCTTCGGTCGGTCTCTGCTTTACCCGCCTGAGCAGGGATGTCCGAAAGGGAAGCCAAATACCCACTTCTTAAGGGCCAGTCCTCTGGCCCTTCAGCTGTTCCAGGTCCAGACAGCTGGTGCCTGGTGGCTGCATTCGGGGTCTGGGGTGGGGCAGCTTGCTGACCTTGACCTGCCTCTGTCTGAGCCATGTCTTTGCTAGCTGGGCTCTGGGACCACACCATCCCCCTCAGTCCTTGACCCAGCTGCAGGAACGGGCTGGGCCAGGGCCACTGGCAGTGACCAATCCCCTTTCCCTCAGGGGAGGAGCTGCTGAAGATGAGTGAGGAGGACGAGCAGGGCTGGTGCCAAGGCCAGTTGCAGAGTGGCCGCATTGGTCTGTACCCTGCCAACTACGTGGAGTGCGTGGGCGCCTGAGTGTCCTGACAGCCCTTCTGCGACGCTTACCCACCCTGGGTGAGATCCCAGCTTCTCCTGGAGAGCCGGACCCTCAGGGCCCTGAACCGTCGCTCCCCTGCTGCTCCTCTGTCCCTTGAGGGAGGAAGTCCTGGGACCCAGGGAGGGGAGGGGCCTTTGTCTAGGAAGGAACTGGTAGGAAGGGATGAGTCTAGGCTGAGGGCAAGATGGGAGGTCAGAAGTGACAGGGTTCAGGGGTGCCTAGGCCTCCCCAGGAGCTGTGAACTCAGTTCCTGACCTCTGCTTTGGGGTTCCTGAGGTGGGCTTGGGGTGAATGTAGTTCCGGCCTAGCAGCACCCTCTTTTGTGGCTTGTTCTAGCGTGTATTAAAACTTGACACACACACACACAAAACAAAAACAAAGAAACCACTGTCGGGCTCATGTGCATTTTTTTGATAGGACACCCTTGCCAGGCCTCCAGAGGGCATCTAGAGAGAGGCCTAGCGTCTGTTATGGAGCCGGGGTTGGAAAAGGGTTTGCCTGCTTGGTACCTGCTCTGGAGTTTTGAGATCCTAATCTGGGGTGGAGGGGACTCGCTGTCAGGCTTGCTGTGAGCCGAGAACGGCTGGAGGCTGGGCGAGAGGCCGGTCACTACGTCTGCCCGTTCAGGCCGGAGGGAAGAGGAGCGCTTGGGCAGCCTAATCCTTACTCATCGATCTGTAATTGGCTGGAGTGGGGGTTCCCGCCCCCAAGCTCCCGCAGCCTGCGCGGCGTAGGGGCGACTCCACCTGGGGATTGACGCGTTTGGGGCGGTGCGCGCGAGGAGGTTTGGGCCGGTTCGCGCGCCGTCGCTCCGTCCCGGCTGCGGATTGGCCCGGCGCGGCGTCGATTCTTGCGGCCGTCGCTGACGTCACCGCCCCCGTCCTGCCGGCTGCCCATTGGTCCAGATCGGGCCCCAAACACCCCACCCCTCGGCTGGCCCGGGCACCGCTGAGGCCGACCTGGTGAGCCCGCCCTCCCCGCCGTGGATTGGCCCGCGGCGGGACCCGTCGGTCGCGGTTGTGTCTGGGAAGGAGAGAAAATGGCGGCGGAGTCCAACAAGACCGAAATCCAGACTCTTTTTAAGAGGCTTCGCGCAGTTCCAACCAACAAGGTGCGTGAGCACGGGGAGCGCGGAGTCTCTCGTCCCGCTGGGGCCTGAGGGAGGGAGAAGGGCGGAGGTGGGCTGTTTTTCTGGGATGTCTGCGCCTGGCCTTTATTCGGGGCCCCTGACCATTCGCTCATCACTTCCTCCACCCAGGCCTGTTTCGACTGCGGCGCCAAGAATCCGAGCTGGGCCAGCATCACGTATGGTGTTTTCTTGTGCATTGACTGTTCCGGGGTGCACCGCTCCCTGGGCGTCCATCTGAGCTTCATCAGGTTGGGTTTCCGCGCGGTTGCCGTGTTTCCACTGGGCCGGCCAGGGCTGTGTGGGCAACAAGGGAGAGTGGCTGCCTCGACTTGGACCGCTCTGAATTCAGTGGGAAGCCTCCGGGCGGAGAGGGTCTGGTAGCCTCCTGCCGGAGGGAACCACCTGTGTGGGCTCCTTGGCACATAGGCGGTCCGGACGTCTCCGCCTCTGGGCCAAAACTCGCTGTTTTTTGACGGTCAGACTTGAGACTCTGAGCGTTAGTTGGGAGGAAAGGGAGGCATTGACCTTGTTGCTGATATGTTGTTGGCCTAATATGTCTCTAGTGAAACTGTGACCATCCATTAGGGGAAAACCAAATCCAGGGGTGCGTGCCTGAGAACGTGACCTCCTTTCGGATCTGGAGACATAATTAGTACTCTTTGGAGTAGATGAATGAAGAGCAAAGTTTTCATGGACAGGGTAGTGTGGAGGAAATGGGGTGATGGCTAATTAATGTTTCCTGGGTGCCTACAGCAGCCTGAGACCAAGTGACAGGTATCGGGCTGCCAGGGAAACCCTTCTGCTGGTATCTGCTGGTGGGTGAGACGCAGCCCTTGTACACAGGTCCACAGAGTTGGATTCCAACTGGAACTGGTTCCAGCTGAGGTGTATGCAGGTCGGCGGGAATGCCAATGCGGTAAAGCTCCTTCTACTTTCCCCACCTTCCATTCTTCTGCGTGGGTACTAACTTTGCACGACTCCCTAAGAGGCCCTCTCGGTTTCCCTGTTCAGCGGATTCTCTGTTCTATAACACCACCATAAGCCATTTTCTAAAAACTTCGAAACTGGTCACAGCTTCTCTTAAATGGGTTTCAAATTCCAATTAAACTGGGCAGGTGTTCTTGGGGAAAAGCCTCAGGAGTTGGAGCCTTCACAGTCATTGAGTCTTGTGGGCCTGCCCTGGATGAAGGATGGGGAGGCTGGGAATGGCATGTTGTCCTCAGGCAGGGTTCAGTGAGGCCTGTGCTTCAGTCATATCGGAGAATGGCAGGCTGCAAGGTGTTTTTTTGCAGGAATTTCGAGGAACTGTATCTCTGAAAAACCAGTGTCAGTAGCATGTATCATCCTGTATAGATAATAACTCGGCTGTCATAAGGGGATGCTTCCTACAGCCAACACATTTCCTTCTTGAGAATCACCTGTAGCTCGCGCTGCTCTCTTCTTTGCTTTCCAGACGGCTTTTTTCCGCCAACATGGATGCACAGCCAATGATGCCAACACCAAATACAATAGCCGAGCTGCCCAGATGTACCGGGAGAAGATCCGGCAGCTGGGGAGTGCGGCCCTGGCTAGGCACGGCACTGATGTAAGTGCCTGTTCTTGGGGCTGGGGTGGGAGGATTAGGAGTATTCAGAGCCCTGTGTTTCAGGGGTGCCTTCTCCTTTCTAGCTTTGGATAGACAATATAAGTAGTGCCGTTCCTAATCACTCCCCGGAGAAGAAGGACTCTGACTTCTTCACAGAACACACTCAAGTGAGTGCCCACAAGGAACGTTTTTCCCAATTGTTCTTGACAAGCAGTTTACCAAGGCCAAGGCCTTCTGTGATCATGGCTATAGATTCCATTTGCTTTGATGTGATGTCTCGGACACCATGTCTGAAGTCCACTGAGTTGGAATGTATGGAGTCTGCTGTTCCTGCTGGGTAGGCCTGGGTGTTTCCTCCTCCATAAATGGGGGTGCAGTGTAGCCCTCCTTAGAAGTAGACTCCTATAAACTGGGCTGGTGGGGAAGAGGAACAGCTTCTTGAAGGTTCAAGAGGTGTCTAGGGCCCCAAACAAGTTTTCCTGGCTTCTTCCCTTATAAGAAAGGCACTGTGCTTGGGGACAGTGAAAGGATTCCGTCCTCCCCGCCCCGCCCCTTTGAGGATGGTTTCCTCTTTACTGACCCTGGGTGTTGAAGTTAGACTCTTGGCCTCAATTCCTGTTCTCTACTCAGCATTTCTGTGATGGTGGCCAGGTCACTCGACCTGTCAAAACCCCAGTTTCTAAAATGGAGATATAGTTCCTTCATAGGGGTTGTAGTGATAATTAAATGTATTTGTATATGAGGCACCTTTAGATCTGTGCCTGCCTAGGTCGTATTAGGTAACTGTCTTTAACTTAGGAGAATGGACTCTTGCTTTAAGTAAATAGTGAAGGGGTTGGGGTGGGGGCTGCTTGTTTTCCTGCTTTCTTCCACAGTGAGTAGCAACTGTGATTGTGTTTGCTCCCCTCCACTCCCTTTCCTCATGGGCTTGAAGTACGATCTCTTGCCCACAAGGTGCTTGTAGGTCTTGGTGCTCCTTGCCAGCAGGAGCGGCTCACCGAGGCTTCTGTTATCTGGCCTCCTTTTCAGCCTCCTGCCTGGGATGCGCCAGCCACTGAGCCTTCAGGGACCCAGCAGCCAGCCCCGTCTGCAGAGAGCAGTGGCCTGGCACGTGAGTTCAGCCCAGATTCCAACCAGGTGCCCTGGTCCTAGGAGAGGACTCAGGGTTTGGAAGGGGATATCCGGCCATGACAATAGGAGCAGGGGTCCTCCTGTATCTTTGCGTGGGCTGGGATTCATTTTAATCCTTAGAGGAAGTGGTAGATACTCCTTTTATCTTTCGGTGGCAAGCTGAGGAAAGCCACTGACTCACGTCCCATCACTTCTCTCAAGGGGAGGTTGCAGGAAGCTAGGAGCCTCATCTCTGACTCTTACCGTTGCATCCACAGAGCCGGAGCACGGCCCCAACACAGACCTGCTTGGCACCTCGCCCAAAGCCTCACTGGGTCAGTATGCCAGCGGGCGGGCGTGGGGTGGCTTGGGAGAGGGTGGACCTCAAATGTTCTTTTCAGAGTGCCTGCTGCCTGGCCATGTGGACAGAGGCCACAGGAGACTGACCATCTGTCTGACCTCTCTGGAGTGGGGACTGTGGTTGAAATGGTGGCTGCAACACTGATTTTAGAGCCAAGCCCTTTGAATTGATGAATCTGGATGGGCTGGTGTATAAGGCCTGGGGTCTGCCTCTGAGTGTGGGGCTGGGTCTAGCCAAAGTGTTGGGGAGGCCAGCATGAGACTGGACACCTGTTCCTGGGCTCTGAGGCAGGACTGGATTGTCTGGTGCATTTCCTGGGGTGGAGGGACAGCTCGGAGCTGCCGATAGCTGGAGATGACGTTGTTCTTTCTCAGCCAGTCTACCAGCCTGTCCTTTAACTCTTTTCTACTTTTTCCTTAGTGTCCTTCAGACTTGGTTCAGGGTGAACAGTCCATTTGCTGACCTGGGTTTGTTCTGTTGACTCTTGGGGGTTGGGACTGGAACCCAGTAGAGTGACTGTCAGACTGATCCATGAGAAGGCTGGCATAGCTTGGTCTGAAGCAGCGCTTCATAGAGACTGCTGGGCTTGAGAGCTCTGTGGAGGCTCTGGGGTGGGCCTCTTGTTAGCCACAAGTCTGTTTCTCCTCCAGAGTCCATGTATCTGTCAGCTAAAGGGGCCCTTCCTGCCAGAGGTAACTGACAGCTGCTTGGGGAGCCCAGGCCTTGCCCGCAGCTTCCTGCTTTAGGAGCTGAGCCTGGTGCTCACCATCTGCTCCCTGCCTCGCAGTGTTTGTTTTGGTTCAGGGACTTTGAGTGTCTCTGGTGCTTCAGGTATAGGTTCCTGTCTCACTCTGCTGGGCGCCAGTAAGTACCCCAGCCACATCTGTCTTTGGCTTGGACACCACTGGTTGGAGCTGGTGCTGACAGCTTTGCCTTCCCCTGCCTGAAGCTGTTCTTAGGAGCTATTGCCATGAAGCTGCATGGCGTGCTGCTGCCTCTGAGCTGCCTTTGTCTTAGCTCATGCCTACCCCCTTTCTCATGCAGAACTGAAAAGCTCCATCATTGGCAAGAAGAAGCCAGCAGCAGCTAAGAAAGGGGTAGGTGGGGAGAGGTGGTATGTTAGAAAGGTTAGGAGCTGGGTGCAGGCTACCTGGGTTCACCTCTTGACCTTACCACTTACCAGCTGTATGACTTTGGCAAAGGTACTGTGCTTCTCCGAACCTCGCCTGTGAAAGGGATTTAAAGATTTAAAGGGATTTAAAGCCTATCTTGAAGGGCTCCTGGGAGGGGTCTGTGAGATGGAGCGCATCTAGTGCTTGGCGGAGTGCTTGGCACATACTCGGCCCTGTCAGCGTTAACTGGCATCCTCAGGTCTGGGCTGTGCGAGCTGCCCATGCCCAGTTCCAGCGGAGCACTGTTCTCTTGGCCATGCTGGTTGGGCTCCTATTTTTTACCCTAAATTTTAAGAAGGGCCTTTTCCTTGTGGGCGTGACTACAGTGCCCGAGCCTGGGAGGGGTCTGAGGAGAGTGTGATTGGGAAGGCCCCTGACATAATTCTCTTCCCAGCTGGGTGCCAAGAAAGGCCTCGGGGCCCAGAAGGTGAGCAGCCAGAGCTTCAGTGAGATTGAGCGGCAGGCCCAGGTAGCAGAGAAGCTCCGTGAGCAGCAGGTGGCCGATGCCAAGAAGCAGGCGGAGGAGTCCATGTGAGTGTTTGCTGCTGGGGCCTCAGGCTCGTGTGGGGCTTGGTGGGTGGGTAGGTTGGACAGGTCCGGATGGGTGGTGGCCACTGACACCTTTGTTCCCTCTAAGGGTCGCCTCCATGCGTCTGGCCTACCAGGAGCTCCAGATTGATCGTAAGAAAGAGGAGAAGAAGCTACAGAATCTGGAAGGGAAGAAGCGAGAGCAGGCAGAGAGGTTGGGCATGGGCTTGGTATCCCGAAGGTGAGGCTCAGCTCCCGGTGTGGCAGGGAGATGCCGTTGTTTCCTGGGAACCATTGCGGGGCCTTCCCGGCAGTTTGGGATTCTAGGCTTATTGTTTCTCCAAGTCTGAATAGGTCGCTTGGCTTATTGTCCCTAATACAGTGCTTGGCATAGTAGGTATGTGCTCACTGAGTTGAATGAGTGAATAGGTGTATGAATGAAACACAGGATCAGGTGTTATTTCAGTATTTTCAAGAGACCAGGGTGGTTTTTCTTGATGGCACTTTGAGTCATGGGACAGTTTATTTTTCCAGACCTCCCTGAGAATTGAGGTGCATTTAGTATCATCCTTAATTCCTTAATCCCTGTCTAGAGATGCCATTTGTGTTCCCTGTAATACCCTAAAGTATCCACCCACATTTCAGATGCCCTCAGTTTAGGCAGAAAATCCTGTTTCAGAACCACTGGGTTTGCTGTGGTTTTCTTTCTTTCTTTTTCTTTTGAGACAAATTCTTGCTCTCTTGCCCAGGCTGGAGTGTAATGGTGTGATCTCGGCTCACTGCAACCTCTGCCTCCTGGGCTCGGGTGGTCCTTCCACTTCAGCCTCCTGAATAGCTGGGTCCACAGCCGGGAGCCACCATGCCCAGCTAATTTTTGTATTTTTTGTAGAGACGGGGTTTTGCCATGTTGCCCAGGCTGGTCTCGAATTCCTGGGTTTAAGTGATCTACCTGCCTTGGCTTCCCAAAGTGCTGGGATTACAGGTGTGAGCCACCATGTCTGGCTGCTATGGTTTTTTATTTTTATTTTTTGAGACAAAGTCTTAATCTTTCACCCAGACTGGAGTGCAGTGGCACGAACTTGGCTCACTGCAATCTACCTCCTAGGTTCAAGTGATTCTCCTGTCTCAGCCTTCCAAGCAGCTGGGATTACAGGCGTGCACCACCGTTCCTGGCTTTTTTTTTTTTTTTTTTTAAAGATGGAGTCTCGCTCTGTCACTCAGGCTGGAGTTCAGTGGTGTGATCTCAGCCCACTGCAGCCTCTACCTCCCAGATTCAAGCGATTCTCCTGCCTCAGCCTCCTGAGAAGCTGTGATTACCCAGCTTATTTTTGTATTTTAGTAGAGACGGGATTTCACCATGTTGGCCAGGCTGGTCTAAAACTACTAGCTTCAAATGATCTGCCTGCCTCGGCCTCCCACAGTATTGGGATTATAGGCGTGAGCCACGGCACCCAGTGCTTGGATTACAGATGTGAGCCACATCCGGCCAGAGGATAAAATTTTAACTTGAAAGGACATTGAGACTCCTTCCTTTCCCTGTTTCAGTCACATAGGGATGACTGGATTAACAGATGACTGGGTTAAGGGATGACTGAGGGGTTAAAGGATGACTGACTGGGTTAAGGGATGACTGACTGGGTTAAGGGATGACTGAGGGGTTAAGGGATATGAACAATTTTTCAGCAGTGTAACAATTGTTTACTTAAACCCAACTCATCCTATTTATTTATTTGAGACAGAGTTTCAATCTTGTTGCCCAGGCTGGAGTGTAATGGTGTGATCTCGGCTCACCACAGCCTCCACCCCCTGGGTTCTAGCGATTCTCTTACCTCAGCCTCCCAAGTGCTGGGATTACAGGCGTGTGCCACCACACCCAGCTAATTTTGCATTTTTAGTAGATTTAGTAGGTTTCTCCATGTTGGTCAGGCTTGTCTGGAACTCCCAACCTCAGGTGATCTGGCTGCCTTGGCCTCCCAAAGTGTTGGGATTACAGGTGTGAGCCACCACGCCTGGCCCAACTCAGCCCTATTGCAAAATAATCACTCCTTGGGGTTCTATCACTGCTTGGGGTTCTATAGCTAAAAGCTATGGATATTTTTAAATGAATTGATTTAAATCAAATTAATCCTTAAAGTGTCCCTGTGGAGCCTGACAGGAATGAGAGGCATCTCATTGTACTGTATTGCCTGCCAACCCTACACCCTTTTTTTTTTTTGAGAACCAGACAGCAATTCTAGGTCTTAGTGCATAAGGCCAGTCTTTGTGCTTTGAGGTGCTTTTTTTTTTTTGAGACATAGTCTTGCTCTGTCACCCAGGCTGGAGTGCAGTGACGCCATCTGGGCTCACTGCAAGCTCTGCCTCCCAGGTTCACGCCATTCTCCTCCCAAGTAGGTGGGACTACAGGTGCCCACCACCATGCCCGGCCAATTTTTTTGTATTTTTAGTAGAGACAGGTTTCACTTTGTTAGCGAGGATGGTCTTGATCTCCTGACCTGGTGATCTGCCCACCTCAGCCTCCCAAAGTGTTGGGATTACAGGCGTGAGCCACCCACTTGGCTTTTTTTTTTTTTTAATAAAGAGTAGGATGATGAAGAACTCATCCTTTGATGCAGTAATGCTCCTTTCCCTGGTTCTGGGGCATTCTTTCATCCATTCCTTTGCCGTGTGAACCCCATCAGCGAAGGATGGGGTTCATAGTACACAAGGCAGGGAGTTGTCCAGGACAGAGACCACTGGCATCTGGTGCACATTATTAACATTACAACAGGAGGCCGGGCGCGGTGGCTCACGCCTGTAATCCCAACACTTTGGGAGGCTGAGGTGGGCGGATCACAAGGTCAGGAGATTGAGACCATCCTGGCTAACACGGTGAAACCCCCTATCTCTACTAAAAATACCCAAAAAATTAGCTGGGCATGGTGGCGGGCGCCTGTAGTCCCAGCTACTTGGGAGGCTGAGGCAGGAGAATGGCAGGAACCCGGGAGGCAGAGCTTGCAGTAAGCTGAGATCGCGCCACTGCACTTCAGCCTGGGCGACAAAGTGAGACTCCGTTTCAAAATAAATAAGTAAATAAATAAAAGATTACAACAGGAGCCGGGCGCGGTGGCTCACGCCTCTAATCCCAGCACTTTGGGAGGCCAAGGTGGGTGGATTGTCTGAACTCAGGAGTTTGAGACCAGCCTGGGCAATGTGGCGAAACCCTGTCTCTACTGAAAAAACACAAAAAATTAGCTGGGCGTGGTGACGTGCACCATAGTCCCAGGTACTCAGGAGGCTGAGGCATGAGAATCGCTTGAACCCAGGAGGCGGTGGTTGCAGTGAGCCGAGATTGCACCACCTGGACTCCAGCCTGGGTGACAGAGTGGGAATCTGTCTCAAATAAATAAATGAATAAAATAAAATTATAATAGGCAGACGGTCACTGGCCAGGGAACTCTTACGTTGAATAAACAAAGCTGATGTGTCAAGAATTCTGAGGTTTCCTTCACAGGTCACCACACACAGCTAGCCTTCTTTTGGGGTCTGGCCTAGCCCTGTGCTTGGGTAAGGACAGAAGGTTCTGGGTGATGCTCCATGAAGGAGAACCCAGCCGCTGGTTATTGTCTTTTGTGCAGTGATGCTAATGTGTATCCACTGGTCTCATGGCCTGGCTCTGCTTTGCTGCGCAGCTCTGTCTCCCACTCCGTGCTGTCTGAGATGCAGGTGATCGAGCAGGAAACCCCAGTGAGTGCAAAATCTTCTCGCTCGCAGCTGGACTTGTTTGACGATGTTGGTACTTTCGCCTCTGGACCCCCAAAGTAAGGCTGTTTTCTAGCTGTAAACCTGACTGCTGTGTTCCTCATCAGGCTTCTCTGAGCCACTCCACTCTCTCCCTAGGTACAAGGACAACCCCTTTTCCTTAGGGGAAAGCTTTGGTTCCCGCTGGGATACAGATGCTGCCTGGGGTATGGACAGGGTAGAGGAGAAGGAGCCAGAAGTGACCATCTCAAGCATCCGGCCTATTTCAGAAAGGTAGAGTGGGCTGTTCTGTCTTTTTTCTTCTTCTTTTTCTTTCTTTCTTTTTTTTGTTTTAACAAGTTGAAGGTAGAGAAGTCTAAGGCAGCACTGTCTAGAAGAACTTTCTGTGATGATGGACATGTTCTGTGTGTTGTTTAATATGGTAGCCACTACTGTGTGGCTATGAGCCCTTAAAATGTGGTTGGTGCAACTGAGCAACTGAATTTGTAATGTAGTTTAATTTTTGATAAATGTAAATAGCCACCAGTGGCTGGCACTGCCTCATTAGACAGTGCAGCAGTCAGGCTTCGGTTTCAGTTGTGCTTTGTCATCACAGAGGGCCTGGCAGCTTCTTTTGCTTGGGGTCCATTTCTCTGGCAGGAGGGACCTGATTTTATGCTTCAGTCCTGACCTCCTTTCAAGGGTTTTATGTCTCCAGCCCCCTTATTTTAAAAACCCTACTCCATCTTAATCTGGGATCTGTTTAGTTGACATAATATCTGTGAGTTATCCCCTTATAAAATGGGAACGTAACTACTTCACAGGGTCTCCGGAAATACCTGGCCCAGTGTCCACATACTCATCGCAAGATGAGAGCAACCATCTCCCTTTCCATACCAGGATGCTTTTGAGAGTAAAGGGGGCAGTTTGCTATTCATGGTTATAACAAGAGTAGGTATAAAGCCAGGCAGACTGACACATATGCTCATTGTAGTACTAGGCAAGTTGTCATTAGGATTAGGGTAGCAGCAGTTGTGTGGCCTCCTGAATGCTGACAAAGCTGTGTGCTTTTGGGCAGGAGCCTAGGCCACTGCAGACCGTATGTCCACGCTGCCTAGTGCAGGTTACTAAGCTCTCTGGGCCTTGGCCTCAGTGTGGAGAAGGGTGACTCCTTACCAGGGGAGAGGGGCCCAGAGTCACAGAGCCACAGAATGGGACCTGGTAACCCATCACCAAAAGGCCATTGGTGCTCTTTGGTCTCTGTACTCTGCCTCCCCTGATGGTAACGGTAACAGTCTGAGCTATTTCACATCTTCCCCTCAGAGCCACAAACCGGAGGGAAGTGGAGAGCCGGAGCCCAGGCCTCGAGTCTAGTGAGGCACGTCAGAAATTCGCAGGAGCCAAAGCCATCTCATCTGACATGTTCTTTGGGCGGGAGATGGATGCGGAGGTAAGTGGGGCTGTCTGCCCTGAGGTCTGAGGCAGCAGGCAGAAGCATGAGCTTTCTCCCTGCCACTGCTTTGGGCTTTAGCACCAGGAGGGCCTGGCCTGTGTGAGTCCTTGGGTCTTCGGCCCCAAGATCCCCAGGCCTGTCCTTTTCCTCACCACAGTATGAGGCCAGGTCTCGGCTGCAGCAGCTCTCAGGCAGCAATGCCATCAGCTCTTCAGACCTCTTTGGGGACATGGATGGAGCTCATGGAGCAGGTAGGGCCCTGGTGGGGTGGCAGGCATCAAGCGAGGCCTGGGAGCAGGGCGGGAGGGCCCTGCTGTGACTGGGAAGGGCTCCCTGCTGGGCTGTGGGTCACCCTGCCCTTGCTTTTACAGGAAGTGTATCTCTGGGGAACGTGCTGCCTACAGCGGACATTGCCCAGTTTAAGCAGGGCGTCAAGTCTGTGGCCGGGAAAATGGCTGTGCTGGCCAATGGTGTGATGAATTCCTTGCAGGTGAGGCTGAAGTGGGGCCTAATGAGGAGTGCTGGGAGGTTTGCGCTTTGCTACCACACAGAGACACTGCTACTGCCTAGCCCCTCTGAGCCTTAAGAGCATTTTTGGCCAGGTGCGGTTGCTCACACCTGTAATCCTAGCACTGGGAGGCTGAGATGGGATCACTTGAGGTCAGGAGTTTGAGAGCAGCCTGACCAACATGGCAAAACCCTGTCTCTACTAAAAATAGAAAATTAGCTGGGCATGGTGGCGCACACCTGTAATCCCAGCTACTCGGGAGGCTGAGGCAGGAGAATCGCTTGAACCTGGAGGTTGTAGTGAGCCGAGATCACGCCACTGCACTCCAGCCTGGGTGACAAGAGTGAAACTGTGTCTCAAAAAAAAAAAAAAAAAAAAAAAAAAACCCCACAAAAAAGCAAGAGTCTAGAGAGAGGCGTTTTCTTTTCTTGGAGGGCAGCTTCCTTCCTTTCAGCTCCATACCAGGGCCGGGCCTCTCTGAGATGCCACTGTGTCTGCCATGGTCTTCCCCGGCCCTGTCACCTGCACCGTCGTCTCTTTTCCCAGCTTCTGCGAGGCCAGGCAGGGCTTCCCCGTTGTTGGGTGCCCGAGTGGCCCCTGCCCCAGCTCTCACCACGGACTCCTGCCTCCCTGGGCTGTCCAGCCCCTGCCTCCCAAGTCTTGCTATGGGGTGCTGGGGCAGACAGTGTGTTTGCTGGGAAGTTGCTGCAGCTTAGAGCCTCTGACTTTGTTTTTTTTCTCCTCCCTCACCCCCAGGATCGCTATGGTTCCTACTGATCCAAGCTCTGTGACTCAGGCTTACGGTGGTGACTGCAACAAGAACTCCACAGTTCCCAGGCTGGGGATGCTTTGCCTTGTGGAAGCTGGGGAGGATTTGTTACTTTGTATGTGTGGTGTGTGTGTGGAGTGGTCTTGGAGGCGCTCACTCATGTGAGGGAATGGTCAGTACCAGCCTTTTTCCTCTGCCTGTGGACTGAGCCCTTTTTTCCCTCTCACACCACCCTCCGTGTGTTAGACTCTTGTCCTTCTGTCCTGCCCCCACAGCTGCTGCTCACTTGTCCTGCCACACTGGGAGAGGGGGTTCCCCCAGGATGGCTTATTCTGGGTCCAGCCTTTCCTCAAGTAGGGAAAGTGGAAGGTAGAAGGCTTTTTTTTTGCTGGCTCTAGGGTTCTTCTAGTTCGAGGGCTTGGGTCTCCATCCTCTGGAACCATGGGGAGGCCTGGAAGGAGTTCCCTGTAGACCCGTCCCCTGGGGAAAGAGGCTGTGGACTTGCTGCTGCTGCCGCCAGTGGCCTCTTCTGGGTGCCAGGAGAGGGCGAAGGAGGGAAAGGCCCTTTTAGGCATTACCAAGGACAGGAAACTACCTGGTACCTAAAGGTTTCATTTGGGATCAGACTGGAGAGCCACGGGTTCTCCCGTCTCACCACCCCTTTCTACAGTAAGCACTTGGAAGATTGTCTCAGGGTCCCTCTGTACCATCTGCTGTGGACCGCAGGACCCTCTGCAACATTCTCTGTCCCTTCATCCCCTGGTTGGTGACCATGGAGGGTCTTCTCTGCTGTGATTCGACTCTGGAGGCTGTGAGCTTGATGCTGGCCAGGGAAGCAGAGGATGTGAAGGGCAGAGGCAGGCTCCTGGGGCTGAGCTCCTTCCTCTGCATCATTCTGGGCTTGGGAGCCTGGATAGCACCCGCCAGTGAGAGCTGTGGGCCTCACCCTCTGGCAGCTGAGCCAAGCACTGTGTCATTCTTGGTGCCATCTTCCCCTGCCGCACCGGCAGTCTCAGCCCAGCCCCTAGCTTTGGGTTGTAGGTTGGGCTCCCAAGCAACACAGACCACTGTTCCCCTTGCCCCTCCCCCAGAGGGACATGACTTTCTTTCTGGACTGTTTGTATTGAAACAAAGTGGTGTCAAAATAAAGCCCCCGCAGGGCCTTGCTCCCTGTTGGTCTGAGTGAAGCAGTGTCCTCTGGATCCTGCCTCCCTGCCCAGTGCCGGACCCTGGCCTCACTCTCGGGACTCCCACCGGTAATGGTAGGGCGTTGGTACCGAAGCTGAGGACACTCTCTCCAGGGCCTCCTGCTTCTCTCTTCTCTGAAAGCCAAAGGCCCCTGGCTCCTTGGCTCTGTGCTGCCATGAGGTCCGGTGCAGCTTCGACCTCACCACCCTGTGGCACGCAGAGGAAAGAGCTGGCATTAGTTGACCCTTTAACTTGCTGGCTGAGGGCGAGCGAGCAACTTCAGCAGTCCTGCCCCTTGTCACAGCAGTAGGCTTGACTGCGGATGGGTTTCAGTGGAGCTTAAGAAATATTTAAGGCCAGGCATGGTGGCTCATGCCTGTCATCCCAGCACTTTGGGAGGCTGAGGCGGGTAGATCATTTGAGGCCAGGAGTTTGAAACCAGCCTGGCCAAAATGGTGAGACCCCATTTCTACTAAAAATACAAAAATTAGCCGGGGGTGGTGGTGCATGCCTGTAATTCTGGCTACTCAGGAGGCTGAAGCACAAGAGTCGCTTGAACCCAGGAGGCAGAGGTTGCAGTGAGACTAGGTCGTGTCACTGCACTCCAGCCTGGGAGACAGAGTGAGACTCTTGTCTCAAAAAAAGTTCAAGCAGAAAAAAAAAATATATATATATATATATATATACACACGTATATATACATACACACACATTCTCTTAGATGTTAATGAGACCCTTTAAATTCGGGAAGAAAAGATGTGTTTGTAAACCCTTGGCTTGGCCACCCCTTTCTCTTGGGGGCTTCTGAAACATCTCTGTGCCACCTTAGGAGTCCTCACGGTAGTTACAGACCACTGGTCTGGGAAATGGATGATTAGAAAGGATGGGCCGAGGGAGCCAGGGGGCCCTAAGCCATGGATTTGCGGAGTGTAGGTTCGGGACTCATTCAGCTTTGGGATCATCTCAAGTTTCCGGACTCCATCCCAAGCTGGTAGAGTTAGACTCTCTGGAGCTTGGTAATTTGCATTGTCAGTAGGCTTCCCTGTGATTCTGAGGACACCAAGATTTGAGAACCATGTCTGTTATGGGCTGTGGATCATTGTGGGCCTAGAGAGCTCATCACGTGGTCTGAGCTTTTTTTTTTTTTTTTTTTTTTTTTTAAAGACGGTCTCGTTCTGTCACTGGAGTGCAGTGGCACGATCATGGCTCACTGCAGCCTCAACCTCCTGAGCTCAAATGATCCACCTCGGTCTCCCAAGTAGCTGGGATTGCAGGTGCAAGCTACCATGCCTGGCTAAGTTTATTTTGTAGAGATAGGGTCCCACTATGTTTCCCAGGGTGGTCTTGAACTCCTGGTGGGCTCAAGCAGTCGGCCAACTTTGGCCTCCCAAAGTGCTGGGATTACAGGCAATGAGCCATCGCATCCTGGAGCTGCTTCTGGGCTGGAATGCCCAGTCTTGGCAGGGGTTTGGGAGGCAGTTCCTGTAATTATCTGTTGTGGGTAGCGATGCGCCCAAGGAAATGTGTGTGCCTAGTAGTGGTGACATCCGCCTTCAGAGGAGGCAGCCCTGTTATGCTTGGGCCTCTGGGTGGGTTTTGCGTTCCGGGGGACCCTGCCCCCGCAGCCCTCAATCCAAAGAAGTTGAAGACCACTCGTCCTTACCTGCCTCTAGTCTTGGATGGGATGTGTCTGCCCCAGGCTATGTCTTTCACAGCTGCATCCCACTGCCCTAACCCCAAGCAGGTGCTTGGCAAATGTTGACTGAAACTCTGGGTCGAAGGCTGTGTAGTATTAACCCTTTGTGGCCATGGTCTTTAAAGTTATGGGAACCTGGCCTTGAACCCTCTGAACCTGTTTCCTGAAGGCTGTTCCAGCTGTGAGCACCTTTTCCTCTGGAAGGCTGCTCTTGTGCGAAGCTAGGCCCCTCTGCTCATTGTCTGAGGCGGGTCCCCAGGCCTGAGTGGGCCACTGGCCCTACCTCCTAGTCCTGCCAGAAAAGCACTGAAAAGCCAAACTCACCCTCTCCCTTCTCCCCTCAGCCTAGGAGCTTTAGACTCACCGCTTACCAGACACGAGGGACTTTATTTCACATGTTTAGCTATTAGACACAAAGGGGTCAAGACTTGAAGCAGTTTTTGCAAGTGAAATCATCTGGCCCACCCTTCTCCATCCTACCAAGGCTACTGGCTGTTCTCCAACAGAAGGCCACAGCGGTTATGTCCTCCTGGTACTTGCGTCGCAGGTGTCACCCTTGATGGGGCAAGGCCCTGCGTGGCTATTCGGGTTCTCCCCCTTAATGGAGTTGCTGTGAGGAGATGAACCTTAACAGGGGACCAGCAGAGATTGGCTCAGAAGAGACCGCTCTTCTTAAGAGGTTAGGAGGACTAACAGGCTACGGCCAAGTCCCCTTCCTAGTGATACAGTGGCTTCAGCACAGGTTGTCAGCTTGGGGCCTGAGTGAAGTTCGCAGGCTGACAGGGCCAGGGAGAGCAGGCCATTCCCTTCCGGGGCCACTGGCTGGGCTGATCATCAGCGCCCCTCTGGCTGCTCTTGGGGCTGTTATTCGCCTTGTCAGCAGCAGAGGGCAGCACAGCAAGGTGCTGGAGAGGAGGCTGGGTGGGCACGCCAAGGGCTGGGTGGGAGCAGGTATAGGGCGCTGTGGGCAGGACCCTTCGGACTCCTCAAGTCTCCGATTCGTCTGTCTCTTCAGTGGAGCCATCGCTCTCTCCATCCACTTTTCGGGAATGATGGAGAGGTCTCCAGGGGGAGCCGACCCGGGGAGGGGTCCGGGAAGGCAGGCAACTGGCTTCTGGACTGGCTGTGACCGAGTTGACCAGGCCCGGGACCTGGGCCAGCCTGAAGAAGGGAAGAAGCCTGGAGGGCAGCGAGAGGCCTGCTGTCCAGAGAGCGGGGCCTCCGTGCCCACTCTTACACTAGGGTAAACCCCTGGGCTGCAGCCCCCAAAGGACTCGGAGGGACATCTCAGGCCTCTGCTGGCCCCCAGACCCTTCCCTGGCAGATGCAGGATGTTACAGACAAGTGCTGTTGGCCCCAGATGGGGCGCAGCCGTGTTCAACTCGTGTGGTCCCCACAAGGGGGCAGCATCCTCCCACTTGATACTTACAGCCGTTCCAGCTCCTCGTCCATTGCTGCGTCGTGCATCAGATCCCCCTTGTCAGGCAAAGCTCCTAGGAGATCATTGGGGGCACAGCAGTTAAAACGAGGGCCCTTCAGCCAGGCGACAGACTCCTTCATGCCCCTCACCTTCACAGCTCCCTGTTCTGCTGACCCTGGGAGGGCTGATCTGAAGATCTGAGGACTGCTAGAGGGGCCAACAACAGTGACGGAGCAGGAAGGTCCTGGCTGCCGCTTGATACATTTATTGAATCCTACTGCTTGCTTTCCCTCTCTGGGGCAGACACCACAGCCAAGGAGACATTCCCAGACAAGTGTGGTGATCCCCTTCCAACACTAGGTGGTTGTGACCTGGTGCTGGGAGTTGAGTTCTTCCTTGAGGCCTCAGGTAACTGGGCTGAAAAGGATATGGTCCAGGCTAAGCCCAAAGGTCAGACATTACCTAATTTTGTGTCCCCAAATCAGGGTGACCCCACTTTGGAGACAGATGGTAAAAAAAAAAAAAAAAACCAAAAACTGCCTCTGCTTCTCCAAAGAGGATCCTAGGGCAGGAGGAGAAGGCTGGGTCAGGGCCAGAGTTAACCTGGCATAGGCAGATTGCCAATTTGTCCAAATCTTTTTCAGATGATGCTTCCTGGCCCCTCTTGCCCTAAGTTAGTGTTTTTCAAACTACATCTCACAGAACCCTCTCGTTTGGGGGGTGCCCCGGGGACTAAGGGAACAGGGCTGACCTCCATGACGTGGCAAGCAGTATGTCTCCAGATTTCTATTTTACACACTGGAGATGCAGGTGAGGCCCGAAGACCACTTGCTTCTGTCTGTCTCCCATTCCACCCAACCACCCAACGTTCGCGTGCAGTAAAAGTGGTTGAATGACAGTGACTTTTTTTTTTTTTTTTGAGACAGTCTTGCTTTGTCACCCAGGCTGGAGTGTAGTGACCATGGCTCACTGCAGCCTCGACCTCCCATGCTGAAGAGATCTTCCCACCTCAGCCTTCTGAGTAGCTGAGACCAATGGTACATGCCACCACACCCAGCTAATTTTTTTTTTTTTTTTTTTTTTTTTTAAGAGACAGGGTTCTCCTTATATTGCCGAGACTGGTCGTTAACTACTGGGCTCAAGGATTCTCTTGCCTTAGCCTCCCAAAATGCTGGGATTACAGGTGGAGCCACCACGTCTGGCTATTAGTGTTATTTATTTATGTATTTATTTGATGGAGTTTCGCTCTTGTTCCCCAGGCTGGAATGCAATGGTGCAATCTTGGCTTACCACAACCTCTCCCTCCTGGGTTCAAGTGATTCTTCTGCCTCAGCCTCCCCAGTAGCAGGAATTACAGGCATGTGCCACCACAACGGGCTAATTTTGTATTTTCAGTAGAGACGGGGTTTCCCCATGTTGGCCAGGCTGGTCTCGAACTCCCGACCTCAGGTGATCCGCCCGCCTCGGCCTCCCAAAGTGCTGGGATTACAGGCATGAGCCACCGCACCCGGCCAGTGTCCTTTTTAAAGGCCCTTAAAAAAGGGGGATGAGGTTAGTCCAAGCTGTGACTCAGTTGCTAACTGGCTTTTCCTTCTCCTTCCTAGTTCCTGCTGTTGGTGGGAAGGAAGGGTGGTCATAACTAGGAGTATGAAAAAATACCAGGGCAGATCCCATCCGCCTCACCCTTACTCTTGATTCCTGATTTTTCCCTGTTTTTTGTTTTTTTTCTTTTTTGAGACTGTCTTGCTCTGTCGCCCAGGGTGGCATGCGATGGTGTGATCTCGGCTCACTGCAACCTCTGCCTTCCAGGCTCAACCGATTCTCCTGCCTCAGCCTCCTGAGTAGCTGGGATTACAGGCGTGTGCCACCATGCCCAGCTAATTTTTGTATTTTTAGTAGAGACGGGGTTTCTCCTTGTTGGTCAGACTGGTCTCAAACTCCTGACCTCAGGTGATCCACCTGCCTCAGCCTCCCAAATTGCTGGGATTACAGGCGTGAGGCACCACGCCCGACCTGTCAATTGCCTCCTTTCTAGTCCTAGTTCAGGGGTAACCTCAGCTACCAACTTCAGTTAGTTGAGGGCTCCCCAGACCTGTGCAAGCCCCAAGCACTGACTCAGAATAACCAGGCCTGCAGTTCAGCCTGCTAGGGTTTGTGCTTGTGTATCCCAGAGCATCTCCGGCTAACTGTATATTGTGTAAGATAAGAAATATAAAGCATGCAGCACAGTACTTAGCCTGCTGTGGTTGGTATTTAGTGAATGTTAACTTTCCTTCCCTTAATCCCATTCCCTCAACTAGCAAAAGGAAGTAGGGGAGATGCTGTGCGTCTTTTCCTTGAGACTCAGGCACTTGGGATCGCAAGCACAGCAGGAGGATCTCTTGAGACACAAAAAAGAAGCTCTTGCTGGGCGCGGTGGCTCACAACTGTAACCCCAGCACTTTGGGAGAGCAAAGTGAGGGGATCCCTTGAGCCCAGAAATTTGAAACCAGCCTGGGCAACATGGCGAAACCCAGTCTGTACAAAAAACACAAACATTTTCCAAGATGGTGGCTCATGCCTGTAGTCCCAGCTACTAGGAAGGCTGAGGTGAGAGCATCACTTGAGCCCGGGAGGTCGAGGCTGCAGTGAGCTGAGATTGCACCACAGCACTCCGGCCTGGGCAACAGAGTGAGACTCTGTCTCAAAAACAACAACAAAACCCCTTAAACTCTAGTAGAATGGAGGCTTACTGGCTGTTCCCTTAGGAGAGCAGTGGCTGTGGGAGGGGAACAGTGGGGTGGGTAGAGAAGGCTCAGTGAAAAACCAGCAAGCAGGGAGAACTGGACCACTGCAGGCTCCCCCACTTTTGTTTTTCTCCCTTTCAGATTAATCAGATTTTTTTTCCAGCTTGGAATAAAGGTCTCCCCAGACACACCTTTGCCCTGTTTATAAATGGGATTCAGGTCTCTTTGATATATAATCTCTAGCGCCACTGAGTAAATAGTCTTGTGTCTGCCCAACCTGCAGGCCGCTCCCCAAAGCAGAGCTGGGGATTCTCTGAGGAGGGGCTGGGCGCGCCTCTGCTGTGGGGAGACGGCTTCATGTTGGGGCAGGGCGGCAGGCAGGGAAGGCTGTCCTCTACCATGGGAATGTGTAAGAGCCATGTTTTGTCACGCATGTTCCTGCTCCCTGGGACTGAGTCTGGCCCTGGGAAGTCAAGGCAGAGATGGTGATGCCCCTTCCCCATGGAGCCGTGTTGCCAACAGAGGCCAGCTGCTCCCTGTGTTGTGCGGCAGGAGAGGCTGACGGCTGCTAGCTCTGACTTACCCAGGGCTTGGTTGATCCCATGGTGCTTTGAGAGGGCCATGAGGAACCCATAGAAGGTCAGTCTCTGAACGTTGCTGAGGGCTTCTTTGACAAGTGCTGGGGGTGGGCAGCTAACAAGGAGAGACGCCACATTCAGAGCCTAGCCAGCCTCAGGGACATCTCTGTATCCATACGTTCAAGTTCACGAGGACACCCACAGCCAAGCCAGGGACCTGCCTTGGGAGCCCCAAGGCCCTGGGGGATCCAGGCCTTCACTGTGGTCAGGAGGGGCTGGCATGTTCACTAACTGGTGCTTTCACCGGAGTGGGGAGCGGGGGTGGGAAATGGCTAGGGAAACCAAATCTGTTGCTCAGCCCCTAAGGATACTTGTGCCACACAGGACAGCTTACCCCTCTCTCTGTGTAGAAAAGTTTTATACAAGGAGTACTCTTTCCTTCTCTCTAAAATGTTAAGGCCAGTCTGTCACCCAGTAAATTGGTCATCTACAGTGGTCTTGCCCGAGTGAAAGCAGTCCTTTTGAAGTGAGCCATTTGGGAGCCTTTCAGTCAACAACTGGTTTGGGGGCAAATGGCACTGTTACAATATGACCAGTAAGGGCCCTAGAATCCCTGGGCCTGGCAGAACATCCTGCAGAGCTCTGTTCCACAGCCGGCAGTCTGAGCTCCCTGGGGCTGGGGGGCTGGGGGCTGCATGCCCATTCCTCACCTGTACTTGTGCCGGTCACACAGGTTTTCCAGACACTGGTAGAACAGCGACGCCTCCACGCCCTCCAGCATGCCGGCCTCGCCCAAGGCAGGTCGTTGGCGGTGCTGCCCACTGGATGACGTTGGCACAATCACCGTGTTGGGGTTCTTGCCCGACAGCAGATCCTCGTAGATGGCAGCCACGCTGTCCAGGAATTCTGGAACCGTGGGGGCAGGGGTGGGGGTGGACAGCTCAGGCAGGGAGGACGTGTTTTGTCGCTTCACTATGTCCTCCCTTCTCTGTCAGCCCAGTTCCACACCAGCCTCAGTGCTCAGGGCATGGTGTCCTGAGAGCAGAAGTTCTCAACCTTGTTTGACAGCACATTGATGAGAGATGACACTAATCTGTGTTTTCCCTCAAATGTCCCATCCCTCAGTTGTTCCTGGACTAGGTGAGACCTGCCATTGCACACTTTCATAGCACCCTAGGCTTTTTTTCTGGCACTTAGCCAGTGAGGAGCTTTCTGTGTCATTAATTGTCTGTCTCCTTGCTGGAATGCACAAAGGCAGGGGGCATGCCTGGTTGGCCTGTCCTGCCTAGCACTGTACTTGGCACACATTAAGGCCACAAATATTTTTTGGAGGAGTGAACATGAGTATGCTCCCACTGGTAAGCCCCATCTTGTGTGGCCACCTGCCTCTCTACCTTAAGAAAGTGTGTTGGAATACCAGCGAGGAACAGAGAAAGCCCGCAAGCTGCTGCTGAGTCAGTCATTTGAAATGGTTTTCAAATTTCGTAGTTGAGCCATTGTTAGAACTGCTGACTTATTGGCCCATCTCATCTCTAGCACACACTGCTGGGCAGTGTCAGTAATGCTCCTGGCCCAATGTGGTAGCTGTCCCATCCCTCTGGGGGCGCTGTGAGAAGAGGGCTGGGGAGGCATTGAGGGGAAAATGTTCTCCCAGACATGGCTGCTCCTTCTCTAGGGCCCAAGAGCTTCAGAGAAATGGGAAATGACTGGTGCTGCTAAGAGCAGGTGGCAAGACCCCAGGTTCCAGCCCCTGCCTACACAGCCCTTGGGCTGCCATCAAGTAAACAGAATGTGGCGCCCAAGTGAGGCTAGGGCTAGCGGCAGGAAGGCCACCTCTAGGATCTAAGGACAGCCTTCTGTTTACTGGAAGAGCCTGCTTTAAGCAAATTTGTTTATGAACACAGTCAGAAATTTGTAAACCCAGCACTCCATTTGATGTCTCCGTGTGTGAGCTGGTGTATAGTTATATTTATTTGTCTATATTTATTCCATCTGATTCCAGAGAGACTTAAGGGTGCAGCTGGGTGAACTGGGGAACAGAGTGGGAGTGTGACAAAGGACTGGTGTGTGTTTTTTTAAAGCTGTGGGGTGGAGGAGAATGTGCACGCAAACACACAATCGGTTGCCAAGGGAGAGACCCTTGAAGGCAGTAAAATAGCAGCGAGGTTGGGAACACTGGCTCTGGAGTCAGCCTCCAGGTCTGGTTTCCACCGCTTATGAGCTGCATGACTGGCTACTTACTTCTGTGAGCTTCCCTCTGAAAGGACCCTCTCTTAAGGCTGTTGTCAAGATTAAAGTCAACATGTGCTGCGACATAGTAAGTTTTCAGTAAGCAGTGAATGCTGTGGATGTTGTTGTTGTCATTATCACTTAAACTGATTTGTTGAGTTGCTGACTGAAAGCACTGTGGTTTTCAGTGTCTTCAGGAGGCTGAGGAAGTCAGCTCTGCAGACTGAATCTTGTGACCGCCACTGAACGCTAGACATCCTGTTAGTGACCCGCAATGAAGCACACCCCCAAAGGAGGTGGGGAAGAGAAACGTGTGCCAGGCACACAGATGGGCAGGGCAGCAGGGCGGGACAAGGAGGCAGGGTCCTGTGCGGAGCCAGATGGAGCCCGGGAACACTCACCTGAGTAGTAAAACTGGATCTGGAAGGCAAAGAGGAAATCTGAAAAAGACATCAAGCAGTCCACGGCGTCGTCCATGAGCACAATCCTGAAGGGGAAAGAGAGAATCTGAGAGAGAGAACTGGGGGAGGTTTAAGGAGGGGAGGGAGAGAGGGGGAGGGAGGAAGGGAAAAGTGCAGGGGAGAGGGAGGTGGGGGGGGGGGAGAGAGAGAGAGCTGTTCCTGGCGTCTCCCCTGGGGCAGCAGGACGTTTAGGAGAGGGCTCCCAAAAGCAAGCTCCTCCCAGTCACCTCACCGCTGCATCAACTGGACTCAACTATCAAACTGAACTGACCACACTGTACCCAGAGTGGGCTCCCGGTTCAGTCTCAGTGGCACCAGCTAGCGGATGGAGCAAGGGCAGGGGGTGGCAAGGAGAGGGTGCAACTGTAATGCAGCCAAGGTTTCTTTTCATATACTTAAGCAGTAAATCCTTTCATTCTGCTGTGAGGACCATTTAGTTCAGAATAAATACAGCTGATCAGAAAAGGCGAAAAGAACAGCCAAGGGGTTTAAAGGGTCTTGGCAAGTGGTACTGAGATTTAATAAGCTACCAAAGGGCCAGAATAGCGACAGACACCTCCACCCTGGGACACAGATGGCAGACAAGGGGAGAGGGCAAAGAGCTATTGGGGAATCTGCACTTGTGAGGGTCAAAACCCACACTCATCTTGTGCTGCCGCCCTGCTCCTCCTTGCTGTCCACGTTCACAGGTTGCCCACCCACGGTTTTCCTGTCTCTGGTCCCTCCCACTGAGGACCCACCTCACAGGAAGAAAACCGTCTGACTCATAAAGGGATTAGACCAAGGCTATGTTCGTCCTCTGCTCAGCGCCTCATCTGAGCCGGGACAAGAAGAGAAGGAAACGAGCGCTTGCTGGACTCTATCACATGCCAGGCAGGCGCCAAGCCATCCGCTGGGGTGGGGCGGGCCCCCAGTCTGTTTCTGATCAGGCCCTTCTGGCTTTATCTTTCTTTCTTTCTTTTTTTAAAAATTGTTTTTGGCCGGGTGCAGTGGCTCATGCCTGTAATCCTAGCACTTTGGGAGGTTGGGGTGGGTGAATCATCTGAAGTCAGGCGTTCAAGACCAGCCTGGCCAACATGGTGAAACCCCACTTCTACTAAAAATACAAAAATTAGCTGGGCGTGGTGGCACATGCCTGTAGTCCCAGCTACTTGGGAGGCTGAGGCAGGAGAAGTGCTTATGTCTGGGAGGTGGAGGTTGCAGTGAGCCAAGATTGCACCACTGCAGTCCAGCTCGGGAGACAGAGACCCTGTCAAGAAAAAAAAAATTGTTTTCTTTTGCTCTCTCTTGTATTTTGTTAAATCTCTTTCCACTTCCCTGAGTCAGAGGTTCCCCAGACTGGCAACTGGATCAGCCCCAGAGAAAGCCAGGATTGCTCACTGCTGGGGAGGGGGCTCCACAGAGACTGCGACGTTGTGGTGCCACTCCCCTTGCTGCCACCTCCCTAAAGAGAGACAGCGGTTCCTGCCTCGTCTTTATTGTAATACGGATAACAAGAGAAGCAAGTACCATTTCCTGAGTTTTTAATTGTTTTTAAACCCTCCGTACCGCATGGCAGGCCATTGAGGTATTTAACTGCATTCGTTAAATTTTAGCCCACAACAATCCTACAGGCGGGTCTTATTATTTCCATTCTACACGTGAAGAGTCTGAGGCTCAGAGGTCAGCCTGCCAAAGTCACACACACAGCTGGGGAGCTTGCTGGACTCCGCAGGCCACGCATCTTCCATGAGGCCACACTACCTCTTTGAAAATAAAGCTACAGAGCAAAAACACTAACATTTTACCTCCTAGTTTCTGTGGCTGATTTATTTTCTTTCTTGTTACTGATATGTTAGGCATCTCCTGGGGAGAACGACAGCTGCCTCCACCACCAGAGTTCAACACTAGAATTCCAGCTGGAAAAAATTCAAGACTGGAGGGCGGGAAGAAGCAGTGCCGTTGAGGGCCACAAGAGAGTGCCCTGGTCCCTCCATCAGTAGTTCACGGGACTAAGTGCACTGCCAAAGGCCAAGTGGTTACCCTATCTCTCATAACCCAAGGAAAACCCAGGCAGCAAAACCGCTCCTTCCCCACCTAGATGGCAGAATCTGTTTTGACAACTGGATTGGGGGAGCCGGGAGACGGCAGAGAGCGGGCAGTTAGAGAGGACTGGCATTAGCAAAGACCCCAGACTGCAGAGGAAGAGTGAGCTCTCCCAGGAGCACTTAGGGAGCGAGAGCCACCAGCACCTCAAAGCTTTTCCTTGGCAGGCTCAGCAGGGCAAAGGCTCTGGACATGAGAAGTCACTGACTTTCCCTTCCTGCCCTGCTCTCAGGACAGCTGGAGCCCCATAGTCTAAAGTGAATTACAACAGAACAGCACTGGGCTGTGAATATCCCCAAGCAGGAAACCACCAAGGAGCCCAAGCCTTTCCCCATGTTCCATGGCTTCTGTTGATCATCAGTTGGAACACAATGCTCCCATAGCAGCAACTTCCACTTACTATTTATTTACATTGCGATATAATGAAACACCATAAAAGTCACCCTTTAAAAGTGTACAATTCAGTTTTTTAGTATATTCACAAAGTAGCGTCACTGTCACCACCGTCTAATTGCAGAAGTTACCTCCATTTGCAATTCTCACCAATAGGCCCATTCCAGAGCCTGCCTCGGAGCAGAAGCTTGAGCTCATACTTCCCAAAGGGCTTCACAGTCTCGTGGAAGCCTTAATGCTGAGTGCCACGAGCATCTTCCTCTTTCAGCCACAGATGGGACTAGAAGCTGTAAACAGGGCACACCCTTCCAGCCTCAGAAGTGGTCTGCAGCTTTCTGCTAGGGGCCATCTTGACCTCGAACATCAGCAGTCCCTTTGGAGATGGGCTGTTGCAGAAGTGGGGGTGCACACCATGGAAGGGCAGGGGTGTCTGTTGGAGCAGGGCAGTCCTGCAGGTGCTCTGTAATACGGGTAACAATAGAGGCAGATACCTTTTTTTTTTTTTTTTTTAGTCTTGCTCTGTTGCCCAGGCTGGAGTGCAGTGGCGCAGATTGGCTCACTGCAACCTCCGCCTCCTAGGTTCAGGTGATTCTTCTGCCTCAGCCTCCCTAGCAGCTGGGATTACAGGTGCCTGTCACCATGCCTGGCTAATTTTTGTATTTTTAGTAGAGACGGGGTTTCACCATGTTGGCCAGGCTGGTCTCGAACTCCTGACCTCAAGTGATCTGCCCGTAGAGGCAGGTACCTTTCCTGAGTACCCTACCTCATGGCAGGCTATTAAGGCATTTGACTACGTTAATTATATTTTATCCTACAGCAGTCCTATGGGTGGATCTTATTGTTATTTCCATTCTACAGGTGAAGAGTGTGAGGCTCAGAGACTGGGGAGCTGAAACATGCCAAGCAGGAGGAAGTAGGGGGCAAGTGAAGGGGGGGCAGACAGAGGTGAGGGCTTTCTTTCGGAGGGACATGTGGCTGGATCACAGCAGCACATGTATAAAGGACTGAGGGTTTTTTTTTATTGCAAGCAGTAAGACTGGCTACCTTTTAAAAAGCCAGCTGGATCTGAGCTTGTGTTAACAGCAACACCGGCTATGACTCTCCTCAACCAGAAACGTGGGGCATCCTAGACATCCTGGAAACTCCCCCCACCCCACCCCAAGCCAATCAACCATTCACCAAGTCCTATCAATGCTATTGCTGAAATTTCTCTTGAATCCATCTACTTTCCACATCCACAGTCACCATCCTACCCCCAGCCTCCACCTCTCTTTTCTTGATGATGGCATGACCTCCTATCCAGTTTCCCTGCAACTACTCTTGCTTGTTTTTTTTTTTTTTTTGAGACAGAGTCTCACTCTGTCGCCAAGCTGAAGTGCAGTGGCTCGATCTAGGCTCACTGCAACCTCCGCCTCCTGGGTTCAAGTGATCCTCCTGCCTCAGCCTCCCGAGTAGCAGGGACTACAGGCACGCGTCACCATGTCCAGCGAATTTTTGTGTTTTAGTAGAGATGGGGTTTCACCATGTTGGCCAGGATGGTCTTGATCTCTTGACCTCATGATCCGCCCGCCTGGGCCTCCCAAAGTGTTGGGATTACAGGTGTGAGCCTTCTTCTAATTGAGTATCCATATTGTGGTCAGAAAGATTTTCCTAAAATGTGAATGCGACCATTTTACCATTGTGTTGGAAACCCTTCACAGAGGCTGGGCACAGTGGCTCATGCCTGTAATCCCAGCTACTCGAGAGGCTGAGGCTGGAGAATCACTTGAACTTGGGAGGTGGCCATGTCAGTGAGCCAAGATTGCACCACTGAACTCCAGCCTGGATGACAGAGCGACACTCTGTGTTAACAACAACAACAACAACAAAAACAAACCAAAAAAACCTTCACAGTCTTCCCATTGCCCTTAGGACATGGTCCCCCATTTGGATCTGGCCTGTGAGCCCGCTCCATCTTTCCCCTGCCTCCCTCGACTCCCCCACTGCATTCTGGCCACACTAGTCTTTCCGTCCTCCCTGAAGCTGTCCTTACTCATGCCCTCCAGACAAGTCTGTCCCTCTAGCCATAATGCTCCCTGCCCTCCATGCCTCCTCCTCACCTACCAGATATCTCCATATTCTTCGGGCTGAAGCCTCCACAGCATCTCTTGGGGAAGATGAAAGAGGAAAGCACTTTTTCTAACCCAGCCTAGAATAGGGCCCCCTGCTACTGGTTTCTGCAGTTCTCAGCAGCCTGCTCACACTGTTGTCTTTGTCCTGGGAACATAAGATCTACCAAGTGACACCTCTGTCTCCCTGCCTGTGGCTTGACTCTGGTGTGGTGCCTGGCACATAGCAGGCCCTCAGTCAATGTCTGTTGAATGAAGAAATGCATGAACAAATGAGTGAGAGAAGCCACGGTCCCCTTTTCCTCTGGCCAGGTGACATCTGGAGTAGTTTCTTAATCCCTCTCATAAAGATACTTGGTGAGAATCTTTATGGAGAATGCAGACATTCAGAGGGATTAAGAAACTTAGCGAAGGTTACAAGCTAGGAATGAAAGAGCTTTATACTTTCATGTCTGGACAGTCTGTTTAAGGGGAGTAAACTAGAGTCCCGGAGAAGAGGGTCAGGCTGTTGGACAGTCTAAAAACCATGATACTGGACAAATGACTGCATTTAGATCCTTTTGCTTAGAAGCGAAGACTAGGGAGGAAGTGAGGGCTGAGACCCAACTCCCAAAGGACTGCCTCTTGGGGAGATACCACAGGGATCTAGAGTTTGGCTCTAGAGATGTTTTCAAGCTGCGTAGTTCTAGGATTGTGGCTGATTTGTAAAGGAATGAGATGTGTATTGCCAGAAATGTTCAAGCAGAAGCTTGAAGGCTCATACTTCCCAAAGGGCTTCTTCCAGCTCCGACAGTGTTGTCCTAAGGGTGGACAGAACTAACAGCTCCTCCTGTTAGTGCTAAATCTAGTGGGGCGAGAGTTTGAAGTTCAGAGGCCTATGGCTGCAGAAGACTTACTGAAAGGTACATTTAATCACACCATATGCTGTGCTGTCCATCTCCAAATGAATGCTGAGACCCATGAAAGTTCTAGGCATCTGTGTCTTTAACCCGCCTATGGGACCTTTCTAGCTGTGGGCAACTGCATCTTGCTTTGGAATCTCAGCAGAACTGTGGGAAAAGGCAGGCAGGAAGCTCCTGGTCTGTCTTTACCTCTTTGCCTTTTCCTGCAACCCTTTTATCCCCTTCATAGCTCCCCCACAGACAGCTCCTTCATTCTGAACTCAAGCTCGATGCCACTCGCAGAGGGCTCGGGAAAGAATCTTCTTGGAGACGAGGTCATCCCCATGTGCTGTTTTCCAGTTGCTGGCAGTTGGCTCCTTCCTGCCAGAGGCCTTCTGCTAACGTGCCAGCTGCTTCTGACACCTGGAGGTGCCTGGCCGCCCCTGCTTTGAAGTGGAGCCAACAGGGAGCTGCTGCCAGTGGCAGTCTGCACAGATCTATTGGATCATCGAGGGACCCTTGTGGGCCATGCCTCAGGGCTAGAGAGAGGGACTCTGGGGGAGAAGTAGAGACACTTTGGTTCAGGCTGTGCGGAGCAGAACCATGTGTGGGGTGGAGCCTAGGACAGGCAAGTGGAGTGGAGAAAGAGCACATGGCCGGTCTGAGACTGGCCACTTTCTCCCTCCCCTGCTGACTTCCAGCAGCTGGGATAGGCAGTCTGGATGGGAGTTGTAAGGGTGCCAAGTAAGCAACAGCTTCCAGCCTGAACCTACTGACTTGCCAACTTCCTATTCACCCCTAATTAGGGTCAGTTTCCCTGGTCTAGTGGCATGGGCTGCACCCATTTTCCTGAAGTTCTGGATTAGTTGACCCCAGGATTAAGTCCCAGTTCCACCATTCACTGGCCAAGGGACTGTTTCCCTCCGAGCCTCAGTTTCCTCATCTGTGAAGAGGATACAATCATAGTTCCTGTTGCCCAGGATTCCTGTGGCGAGTCAGCGTGATGATGTTATATATGCTAGTGTCTAACAGGCGCTCAGAATGAGCGCCGGCTGTAATCAGTAAGTATATTCTATCTGGTTTAAAGTGTGGGAGAGCCCAAAAGAGCAAATAAAAATAGAGCCCAGAGGAAGTGTGTGCTGCCATCATCCACCAGGCAGAGGTCTCAGGCGGAAGCCAGCGATCTAGTTTCCCGTTTACTTTTGGGGGAAGCTAGCCCTCAGCTAGGGCCAGAAAGAAAAGCCACTTTCCATGAATGGACTTCTTTGAGGAGGTCACATGAGCAGCATCAGTCATAGGGTGGCTGAAGGGTGTCCCCATGTCTGTTTGGGCTCACAGTGCACCTCTAGGGTTTTTGTTTGAATGTCAGGGCCATGAGAGAAGCAGTGATGACACGATGTCTGGTTACCTTCTCCAGGTGGGAGGAAAAAGGCTGCTGCGAAGGTGTCCTGGGTCATTTCCTGAGGGTTGCTCCTCTTCTGGACTGTGTTGGAGGCACACTTGTGCTGCACAAGCTGCCTCTAGCCTAGGCCCTTGAAGTGGCGTGGGATGTCCAGGTCATTGCTCTGCCCTGGCTCTAGTCTGCACCTCCAGGGTACCCCAAACCCTACCTGCCCTGAAATGCCTAAGATGCTTGATCCAGAGGGTGTGGGAAACAACATGATGATGACGATGATAATAATAGTGAATATTCGCTAAGGGCTGTTAGCACTACACACCCATAAGTTCATTTTCTGCTCGTATTAATCCTGTGAGGTCAGTTCAGTGAGTATCTTTATGGAGAACGCAGATGTTCAGAGGAATTAAGAAACCTGACGCAGGTTACAAACAGGAGCGAAAGAGCTATACTTCAAATACAGGCCTCTCTGACGCTAGTCACAGTTCCGAGACCACCTGCAGCCACTTCTGGTAAGGAAGAGTGGGCTCTGTGCTGTCTCGTGGTAATGAAGCCTTCCTGCTGCCCCTTTCACTTCTCCCAGTCTTAGTGTTGGTTAGAGCAGCTGCCCCCAGAAGGACTGGAAGCTTTGGCCTGCGTGCTGCTGCTTCCCTGCAGACAGTCTGAAGGCCTCATTACTCTGGAACCTCCCACGAAGCCTGTGAGCTAGGGGTGAACTGGTCCACAGACCTTAGAATAAAGACCCAGACCCAATGTATGGCCTGTAAAGCCCCACTTTCCCTCCCTCTGCCCTCAAATGCCTCAAACTCCAGGCCATCACTGGTGAGAGCCTAGCTTCTTTTCCTTGCCGCTTACTTTCCCCAAAATGCTTTTTGCTCTCACTGCTCTCTACCTAATCCCCCCATCATTTTTTATATAAAGGAAATGTTTAGAACCTCAGAAAACTACAGAGAATAACGTAAGAAACACCTGTGTCCCCACTAGCCAATGTTCTCGTACCATAACATCTTACTATCCTTGCTTCAGTCTTCAAAAACTTTGTAAAATGCAGCATTACAGATAACCATTTCAGCCACCTGTGCACCCCTCCCTCATCCTATCATGTACCTTTCTTCCTGGGGGGATCACCATGATTTACTAAAACTTGGGGGTCTAGCATTCCTCAGCATGTCTTTATACTATAATTAACTCATGCGAATGTATGTGTTCTTAAAACATTATATAGCTTTGTTTTGCTTTTTCTCAAATCTGTGTCATTCTGTAACTTTGATATTTTGAGATTCATCAGGATTGATGCATATATAGCTATTCATTTTAACTGCTGGAAAGAATTCCACAACTATGGTATGAATATGCCACACTTTATTCTTTCCTTCGGCAGAGGGACATGCAGATTGTTCCAGTGGCAGCTATTACAAACAATACTGCATGTTTCCTTATTCCCAGGGGTAGCTCTTGGACTTTTAAAATTTGGCTAAATTGTCCGAACGTAATTGTAACAATTTACACTCCCACCCGCAGTTTATGAGAGTTTCCACTGTTTCACATCCTCACCAATATCTGTATTATGAAACTTTAAAATTTTTGCCAATTTGATAGGTATGAGGAGGTATCTCAATATAATTGGCAGTTTCCTGATTACTAGTGAGTGTGGGCATGAAAATATGCCCAAAGGTTTATTACTAATGTTCTTCTGTGCATTGCCTGTTTATATCTTTGGACTATTTTTCTACTGAGAGCCTTAATCTTTTTCTTATTGATTTGTAGGAATTCTTTTTTTTTTTTTTTTTGGAGACGGAGTTTCATTCTTGTTGCCCAGGCTGGAGTGCAATGGCACAGTTTCGGCTCACTGAAATCTCCACCTCCCAGGTTCAAGCAATTCTCCTGCCTCAGCCTGCCAAGTAGCTGGAATTACAGGTGCCCACCACCATGCCCAGCTAATTTTTTTGTATTTTTAGTAGAGAGGAGTTTTCACCATGTTGACCAGGCTGGTCTCAAGCTCGTGTCTTCAGGTGATCCACCCACCTCGGCCTCCCAAAGTGCTGGGATTACAGGCGTGAGCCACTGTGCCCAGCCAATTTGTAGGAATTCTTTATAAAAAAGTTCTTAGCTGGGTGTGGTAGTGTGCACCTGTAGTCCCAGCTACTTGGGAGGCTGAGGCAGGAAAATTGCCTGAGCCTGGGAGTTTGAGTCCAGCCCAAGCAACACAGCAAGACCCCATCTTAAAATAAAATAAAATAAAAAATAATTTATGGAAAGCTGAGGCAGGAGGAGTTCGAGGCCAGCCTAAGTAACACAGCAAGATCACCGCCCCCATCTCTACAAAATAAAAAATTAGCTGGGCTTTGTAGAATGTGCCTATGGTCCTAGCTACTCAGGAGGCTAAGGTGGGAAGATCACTTGAGCACAGGAGTTTGAGGCCGTAGCGAGCTATGAATGCACCACTGCACACCAGCCTGGGTGACAGAGCAAGACTCCATTTCAAAAAATAATAACATTTTAAAATAATTTTTTTGAGGGGGACAGAGTCTTGCTATGTCACCCAGGCTGGAGTGCAATGGCATGATCTCAGTTCACCGCAACCTCTGCCTCCCGGGTTCAAGCAGTTCTCCTGCCTCAGCCTCCTGAGTAGCTGGGATTACAGGCGCGCGCCACCCCACTCGGCTAATTTTTGTATTTAGTAGAAATGGGATTTCGCCAGCTTGGCCAGGCTGGTCTCGAACTCTTGACTTCGTGATCCACCCACCTCGGCCTCCCAAAGTGCTGGAATTACAGGCATGAGCCACGGTGGCCAGTCAATACTTTTTTTAATTTTTAATTTTAATTTTATTTTTTGAGACAGTTTTGCCTTATTGCCCAGGCTGGAGTGCAGCGGCGTGATCTCAGCTCACTGCAACCTTTGCCTCCCAGGTTCAAGTGATTCTCCTGCTTCAGCCTCCCGAATTGCTGGGACTACAGGCATGTGCCGCCATGCTTGGCTAATTTTTGTATTTTAGTAGAGACGGGGTTTTACCATGTTGGCCAGGCTGGTCTCGAACTCCTGACCTCAAGTGATCCGCCTGCCTCAGCCTCCCAAAGTGCTGGGATTATAGGTATGAGCCACCGTGCCTGGCCAGAATAAGAATGGCAGGCAATACAGCAGGGTGAGGTGGCTCACGCCTGTAATCCCAGCATTTTGGCAGGCCGAGGCAAGTGGATCATGACGTCAAGAGATTGGGACCATCCTGGCCAACAGTGTGAAACCCAGTCTCTACTAAAAATACAAAAATTAGCCGGGCATGGTGGTGTATGCCTGTAGTCCCAGCTATGGGAGGCTGAGGCGGGAGAATTGCTTGAACCTGGGAGGCAGAGGTTGCAGTGAGCTCAGATCACGACACTGCACTCCAGCCTGGTGACAGAGCAAGACTCCGTCTCAAAAAAAAAAAAAAAAAGAAAAAAAGAAAAAAAAGAAAAAGAAAAAAAAAAATGACAGGCAATACTTTAAATCAGTGGTTCTCAATGTGTGTTTCCCAGACCATCAGCATCACCTGGGAAGTTTTTAGAACTATAAATTCTTGAGCCCTGCCCTAAACCTACTGAACTCTGGGGATGTGGTCCGGCCATGTGTGGTTTAACAAGCCCTGCAGGTGACTCTGATGCATGCTCAAGTTTAAGAACCAGTGCTTTAAATCTTCACCCTTGGAACACAGCTTCCCAACCCTTTGTCACTTGGGTCTCAAATGACTTACAGGTGTGATGGTCCCCTTGGCCCAGCTGGGAGGAGGCCAGAGCCTGCAGGCCGATCACAAGTAGTCTTGTCTTTACTGGAGATTTTTGTTATATATTATTTTCTGATTGCTGTGAAGTGCAAAAAGGCCAGGAAGCATTGGCTTTGGAAACCCAGCAACGTCTCATTTATTTATTTTTTAAAATCTGGTACTATTAATAATGCCAACATAATTGTAACAGCAAGAAATTATTACTGGCCAGGCGTGGTGGCTCATGCCTGTAATCCCAGTATTTTGGGAGGCTGAGGTAGGCGGATCGCTTGAGGTCAGGAGTTCGAGACCAGCCTGGCCAACATGGTGAAACCCTGTCTCTACTACAAATACAAAAAATTAGCCAGGCGTGGTGGCGGGCATCTATAATTCTAGCTACTTGGGAGGCTGAGGCACAAGAATCACTTGAATCTGGGAGGCGGAGGTTGCAGGGAGCTAAGATCACACCACTGCACTCCAGCCTGGGCAACAGAGCAAGACTTCATCTAAAAAAAAAAAAAAAAATTATTACTTATTTTATGTCTACAATGTGGTAAGCCATTTTCATGGTTTTGTTGGTGTTACTGAAATCTTACAAACACCCTATGAGTTAGTTGCTATTATTATTGTCATCCCCATTTTACAGATATAAAAACAGGGCCCAGAGAAGTTACGAGATATCCGCAAGGTCATCCAGTTAATGGGGCACAGGTGGGATGTACACTAGATCTTTCTAACGCCATGGGGCCTGTGTTCTTCTAGGTCAAGGTTAATATTACCACTTCTAACGATCATGACAAGTTTACTCTGTGCCAGCCACCATTTTAAGCACATCATATACTTCTCCTTCAATCATTACAACTATTATTATTCCCATTTTACAAATGAGGAAACAGGCTCAAAGAAATTAAATACCTTTCTCAAGGGCACAGCTAGTATGTTGTGAAACCAGGATTTGAACTCAAGAAGTCTGGTTCCAATTGCATGCTCTTAACCATCCAGAAAGCTTCCAGTCCATGGAGGATGGGGAGCGGGAGATGCTGGTGATCATTTGGGGATAAAAGAACTACTCCACTAGCTGCAGAAATATGTGAGGTGGAGGGGATCTCTGGCTTGGCTGCTGTCGTGGAGGCTATTTGCTTTTTCTTTTCCTGTTTTTCCAGCTCACACCTGCTGCCCCAGGGCCTGGCCACGATGCTTGCAGCACATAAGGCAGGCGCATGTGGGGACACCATGCCCCTGAACAGGCTCCGGCTTCCAGCTGCCTGTGGATTACATTCTTTTACGCACACATCATCACAGACTGGAGCCTCCTTCAGCAGCCCGTCCCCAGACTTCAGCGTCCTGGATAAAGTAAGCCCGGCAGTGAGATGGGAGAGGGCAGTTCCTCTTCTAGCAATAGTAACTGCCTTGAAGTCTCTACCACCCCCATTTGCAGTTCTGATCAGATGCATAGGTGTGTGTGTGGGGAAGCTGGGACCCTGACCTTGAGGACAAAATGAGAATAGCTTACAAAATCAGGGGATGCTTTCTGGGATACATACAGTTTTTCTACATATGCACCAGCTGCAGTACAGTGGGGGAAAGCATGGCATTGAGGAGATGAGGTTGACACAGAAGCTTGATGCTTATACTTGGGGAGAAAACAAACTTATCCTAATTCTGAATTCATCTCTAACTGCAGCCGGTGCCGTGTGGGTAACCTTGGCCCTTCTGTTGTTACCGCCATTCCCATAATTCCCTCACACTGCTATTGACATGGACTGGCTACGATGCTTCCTCCTGCTCAAACAGAAAGGTCTGAGGTTTCTGTCAAACAGCAGGTCTCTAGGTGAGGAGTGGGTAGGTTTCCAGCCACAAATAGAGGAATACCATTCCAGAAGCCCCTTAGTATCAATAACTGTATAATTCTACCTTGGTATCGAGAATTTTTGGTTCTTACAGGATTCTACCACCTACACTCAAATCTTGTGGTGCTTTCATGTATCTGATTGTTTGGAAGGGACTGAGGAGAGAGCTGGGGCAAATGCAAAGCTGTGGCTGTGGGGGGCTAAGATGCATATCAAAGGTTCACTCTCATAAGCTCCCTCACAACACAGGAAAGGGAAAAGAGGTCAGTTCTTCTGGAGTGATTGATCAAAACCAAGGTCATATGTCACAGAGTGGTGGCAGCCAGTAACCAGTACCTAAGCAGTCGCCTTCTAAATCAAGTTATTTGAGGGGCAGGAACTATATCTTATTCATGACTGTATCCTCATTTGCAGAATAGCTCCCGGCACAAAATCAACACTCAAGAAACATTTGGCGAAATGAAGTACTGACACATACAGCAAGATGGATGAACCATGAAAACACTGTGCTATTAGGTTGGTGCAAAAGTACCTACAGTCTTTGCCATTGAAAATAATGGCAAAACCTCAATTACTTTTACACCAACCTAAAACATGAAACTAGTCACAAAAAAAGTTTTTTTTTTTTTTTTTGGAGACAGAGTCTCACTCTGTCACCAGCTTGGAGTGCAGTGGTGCGATCTTGCAACCTCCGCCTCCTGGGTTCAAGCGATTCTCCTGCCTCAGGCTCCCAAGTAGCTGGAACTACTGGCGCGCACCACCACACCCAGCTAATTTTTGTATTTTTAGTAGGGATGGGGTTTCACCATGTTGGCCAGGATGGTCTCCATCTCTTGACCTCATGATCCACCCGCCTTGGCCTCCCAACATGCTAGGATTATAGGCATAAGCCACTGTGCCTGGCCATTTTTTAATTTTTAATTTTATTATTTTTTTGAGACACAGTCTCGCTCTGTTGCCCAGGCTGGAGTGCAGCAGCATGATCTTGGCTCATTGCAACCTCCGCCTCCCGGGTTCAAGCAATTCTGCCTGAGCCTCCCGAGTAACTGGGATTATAGACGTGCACCACCATGCCCAGCTAATTTTTCTATTTTTAGTAGAGACAGGGTTTCACCATGTTGGCCAGGCTGGTTTTGAACTCCTAACCTCAAATGATCCACCTGCTTCAGCCTCCCAAAGTGCTGGGATTACAGGCATGAACCACTACATCTGGCCAAGACCACATATACAATTCTACTTATTTGATTTTTTTCTTTTTTTAAAGACAGAGTCTCACTCTGTTGCCCAGGCTGGAGTGCAGTGGTGCGATCTCAGCTTACTACAACCTCTGCCCTGTAGGCTTAAGCAATTCTCCCACCTCAGCCTCCCAAGTAATTGGGACCACAGACACACGCCACCATGCCTGGCTAAGTTTTTTGTATTTTTGGTAGAGATGGGGTTTCACCATGTCGCCTAGGCTGGTCTGGAACTCCTGAGCTCAAGCAATCCTCCCCACTTGGCTTCCCCAAGTGCTGGGATTACAGGCGTGAGCCACTGTGCCTGGCCTCAATTCTACTTATTTGAAATGCCCAGTGGATAAAGCTATAGAGACAGAAAGTAGATTAGGGGTTGCCTAGGGTTGGGGAAGATGGCAGAGAGGGGACTGAAGAGTCATGGCTAAGGGGTGTAGGATTTCTTTTTAGGGTAATGAAAGCATTCTAAAATGGACCGTGGTAATGGATGCACAACTCTGGAAATACATTAAAAGCCATTGAATTTTACACTTTAAATGGGTGAAGTGTATGGTGTGTGAATTGTATCCCAAAAAGCTGTTAAAAAGAAATATTTGATGAATAAACAAATGAACAAATAAATATAGGATATAGTTGTTGACTCTTGTTCTTAGAGTTACTTAGAATCATGGACTATTAGAATCATGTAAAATGCCAGACAAGGAATATTCACTCACACATTCACTCATATACTGATCCATTCAGCAGGCATTGATGGAGTGTCTGGCATGTATCTAGGTACTATGCTAAGTGATAGTGATTAAGCAGCAAACAAGATTACTATGGATCCTACTTGCCTCTTGGGACATACATACTCACACTTATGGTTCCTTTTCTTTATTTAGAAATTCTCTAATTATTGTCATACCTTCATTCTTAACTTCAGTATTTTTTATTTTTATTTTTTTTTGAGATGGAGTCTTGCTGTGTCGCCCAGGCTGGAGTGCTCTGTGGCCCAGGCTGGAGTGCAGTGGAGCAATCTCAGCTCACTGCAAGCTCCGCCTCCCAGGTTCACACTATTCTCCTGCCTCAGCCTCCCGAGTAGCTGGGACTACAGGCACCCACCACCACGCCCGGCTAATTTTTCTTTTTCTTTTTTTTTTTTTTAGTAGAGATGATCTCAATCTGACCTCGTGATCCATCCGTCTCGGTCTCCCAAAGTGCTGGGATTACAGGTGTGAGCCACCACGCCTGGCCTTAAGTTCAGTCTTTAAGGATGCTGAGTTTATCCCCCCAGATTTTGGGGCTGAATTTTCCTTAAAACGATCTGAGCCCAGGCTGACTGCAGTGGCTCATGCCTGTAATCCCAGCACTTTAGGAGGCCTAGGTGGGCAGATCATTTGAGGTCAGGAGTTTGAGACCAGCCTGGGCAACATGGTGAAACCCCATCTCTATTAAAAATACAAAAAAAAAAAAAAAAAAAAATTAGCCAGGCATGGTGTGCACACCTATAATCCCAGCTACTCAGGAGGCTGAGGCAGGAGAATCACTTGAACCCGGGGAGAGGCGGGGTGGAGGTTGCAGTCAGTCGAGATTGCACCACTGCACTTCAGCCTGGGTGACAGAGTGAGATTCTGTCTCAAAGAAAACAAACAAACAAAAAAATTTTTTTAAATAAAATGATTTCTGCCCAAAAGGGAACAATCATGGAAATTTAAAGCTAACTCCATTTGGCTGCTTTCAAATTACAAGAGATAATCTCCCATACTTTTTTTTTTTTTTTTTTCAGTGAAGAAAAAAAATATCCAAATCTCCTTTGGATAGCAGATAAATTAAAATTATAAAACCTGAACTGCAGCTTTTACCAGTGGCCAGTTGCCATCAGGAAAGAAAATTATCCACTGAATAATGAGGGAGAAAAAACCTACACAATTTTGAGTGTGTGATCACTAAACAGGTTTCGCACATGACCAGCAAAACTAGGTCATGAGCTGTGAGCTGCACAACACCCTGCCCCACCTTGAGGCTGGTGTCTGTCACTGGGAGCAATGGAGTTCTGATCTTCCAAGTCAGTAGAGGAGTTGGCTGGCACGTTTCAAAAGGAGTGAGTTGATTCTTGGTGCAGTGCAGCCAATGCAGCTTTGTTTTCAGTGGGTCAAACCACAAAGCAGAAATGATGCCATGACACAGGGAGGTGGGAGCATGAGGAGACTCTGAATCTCCTTGGGCTCCTGATCCCCCATCTCTGGATTCAGGCTGACTGCAGTTCTAGTCCCGCCACTGCTACTTACAAGCTATCAGTATATTCGCACATTGTCATCCTGTCTGAGCCTCAGTTCCCACTTCAGTGAAGTGAGCAGTAACAGTACACTTCCCTCAACTGGGCTTCATCACTTTCACGCCTTTTTTTTTTTGAGATCCAGTCTCAAAAAAAGAGATCTGTTCCCCATGCTGGAGTGCAGTGGCACAATCTCAGCTCACTACAACCTCTGCCTCCCAAGTTCAAGTGATCCTCCTGCCTCAGCCTCCCAAGCAGTTGGGATTACAGGTGCCCACCACCATGCCAGGCTCATTTTTGTATTTTTAGCAGAGACGGGGTTTCACCATGTTGGTCAGGTTGGTCTCGAACTCCTGACCTCAGGTGATCCATCTACCTTGGCCTCCCAAAGTGCTGGGATTACAGGCATGAGCTACCGCGCCCGGTTGCTTTCACACCCTTCTGGTTCCCAACTGCAACCCTCTTCATCACAAGTCACTGCCAACCCTTGCCCCCTCTTTTCTCAGAATATCCTCTAGGGGTATGTGTGGGAGTGTGGGTGTGTATTTGTGTGTGTGTTTTTTTGTTGTTGTTTGCCTAATCCTCTCACCACCCTCCAACTCTGTCTTCAGAGCCGGAGGCTCCCCACAGAAACCACAAAGGATCATTTTAAAAGGAAGTAACAGTTTTTACAAGGATTAGGTGAGATAGTTAAGGTAAACAAATTTAAACAGAACAGTGAAGGTAAATGCATTCAATATGATTTAAGGAAGGTAAGGCATTCTTCAATAAACATGATTTTTGCTACATGTCCATTTGCAACCCTAGCTCGGGTTTTTTTTTTTTTTTTTTTGAGATGGAGTCTTGCTCTGTCACACAGGCTGGAGTGCAATGGCGTGATCTCTGTTCACTGCAACCTCTGCCTCCCAGGTTCAAGAGATTCTCTTGCCTCTACCTCCTGAATAGCTGGGACTACAGGCAAGCGCAACCGTGCCTGGCTATTTTTTTGTATTTTTAGTAGAGATGGAGTTTCACCATGAAGGTCAGGCTAGTCTTGAATATCTGGCTTCAGGTGATCTGCCTGCCTTGGCCTCCCAAAGTGCTGGGATTACAGGTGTGAGCCACTGCGCCTGGCCTAGCTCAGGTTTTGAGTTAAGTAAGTAAAAGTTAACTGAGGCATAGTCCAATATGCCTCATGTGGTTAAAAATTGTGAATGATGGTGAAACCCAACACAGAAATTAGGGGCTTCTAACTATTTCTGCCAACTCTTGGTTCTGGACTGATCTTGAAAAGCTTCTTCTGGCATAAATAATATAATGTGCCCTTCCTTCAACTGGGGCTTTATCACCTTTATGCTCTTCCGGTCCCCAGCCTCAACTCTCTTCATCACAAGTCACTGCCAACCCTTGCCCCCTGATATGGTTAGGCTTTGTGTTCCCACCTAAATCTCAACCCGAATTGTAATCCCCAGGTGTTGAGAGGGAGACCTGGTGGGAGGTGATTGGATCACATGGGCAGTTTCCCCTATGCTGTTCTTGTGATAGTGAGTGAGTTCTCAAGATATTTGATGGTTTTATAAGCGTCTGGCATTTCCCCCGCCTGTACTTCTCTCTTCGGCCACCATGTGAAAAAGGTCCTTGCTTCCCCTTTGCCTTCTGCCATGATTGTAAGTTTCCTGAGGCCACGTGGAACTGTGAGTCAATTAAATCTCTTTTCTTTATAAATTACACAGTCTTGGGTAGTATCTTTACAGTAGTGTGAAAACACAAAAATGCAGCCCCTCTTTTCTCAGAATATCCTCTAGGGTGTGTGTGTGTGTGAGGGGGGATTGGAGGGGTTTGGCCTTTTTCTTCCTCTTCATCTTGCCACCCTCCAACTCTATCTTCAGACCCTGAGGCTCCCCACAGAAACCACAAAGGATCATTTCGCTTCCCTTTGGAAATGCAGAATCTATTATGTTTTGGGGCACATCCCAAATAGACCCCTCTCCCACTGCCAGTTTCTTTCCTAAATGTTCCTTTTTTTCATTTGTATACACTTCAGGTTTCTCTAGGAAGCAGCGGCCCACAGAGAGCTGAGTTGGTTTCAAGAATCCAGGAGACGTACCTGGCTGCTTTCTGAGTCAGCTCCAGCGGGAAATCAGGACACAGTAATTGCAGCAAACAGTGATATTCTTTCATGGTCAGCAAATCTGAAGTGGAAATGGAGAGGAACACATTAGGTCTCTGCATTTCAAGTCACTGGCCTCTTTTTGTTCATTTCATGAGTTTCAGACCTGGTCTTGGTAGAGCTGCTCTTTTAAAAGCAAGTCAGTGTTAAGGGTATGCTAGTCTCTAACCTCCAGGTGTGAGATTTTTAAGATCAATATTTCTTTTTTTTTTTTCTTTTTTTTTTTTTTGAGACGGAGTCTCACTCTGTGGCCCAGGCTGGAGTGCAGTGGCCGGATCTCAGCTCACTGCAAGCTCCGCCTCCCGGGTTCATGCCATTCTCCTGCCTCAGCCTCCCGAGTAGCTGGGACTACAGGCGCCCGCCACCTCGCCCGGCTAATTTTTTTTTTGTATTTTTTAGTAGAGACGGGGTTTCACCGTGTTAGCCAGGATGGTCTTGATCTCCCGACCTTGTGATCCGCCTGTCTCGGCCTCCCAAAGTGCTGGGATTACAGGCTTGAGCCACCGCGCCCGGCCTAAGATCAATATTTCTACAATGCTTTTCCTGGGTGGGAAGCATCCAGTTACAACATTTTGACCAAAGGAGCCTCACTGGCATGAAAGTTGGTCGGGTGAAGAGAGCAAACAAGAGAGGCACCTTCATCAGCCTTCTTTGGGTTTCCCTGTATATAAAAATCTGGAAGAACAAGTTATTTCAAAGTTGGTTAAATCTGCTGAAATTCTCTGGCATGGTAACATTTCCCACCACATGCCCAAAGACCATCCACAGAATATCTGGAAGCAGTACTAAGGCAAACAGTCTTGCTGTGTATGGAGGAGAAGAGTATAGCATAGAAACCCACAGACCTCATAACTCTGTCATCCAGTACTGCCGCAGGCTGGCTTCTTTTGAATGCCTGAACACAAATCTGGTCATCCTATTATAAGAAGCCAAGACAAAGGTCCAAGATATACAGTCAAGGCAACCAAATGATTCCTGATATACAGAAGCAGTGCTTTGGGAGAGGTGAGCCAAGATGAGGCTCTGTGGTCCAGCAGATAACCTAGACAGGTGAATCTCAGAGAGATTTATAGGATTCCAAGGGAGAAGAAATACACTGATGCTTAAGTTATTTTGTTGCTGCATGTACTGAAGGCAAAAGATTTTAGATCAGCCAAGGAGTAAGAATGTGCAAGTATTACCATATACCAAAGCATTTCGAATACGGAAGGGCCCGGTGATGCTAAAGTGAGAGCAATCCACCCCGAAGCCTGCCTAATTGGGAGGAGGATGAGTGAGAGGAGGGAATCCAGAGGGCATGGCTACATTTGGGGAATGAAGATGATGATCATAGGCACTTGGTTTCTTTGGACCTAAGTTAGCTCAAGCCACAGGAATCCAGATCTTCTGCCCCTGTTAGTTTGGTTGATGCTTTTCCAAGACAAAAACCCCAAATCTCCAGGGAAAGGCCTGGGTTCCTAGTACTTTTTCATCAAAGCTCAATTCAAGGTGGGGACAGAGTTTGACTAACCACACTGCCAAAGTCAGAAACACCAAAGGAACAGACTCAGCGTCAATATAGGTCAAAGGATCAAGATGGTTTTGTGGCACTCTCCTCTTCCCACTCGCCTGACCTCGGGCACAGCCTGGCAGGAGGTCTTGTTCTTCAAGGGAGGGAGTCATCGCCACTTGTGGTCTCAGGCTTGGGGTGAGGAAAAAGGTGAAGGGAAGCGAGAAAAGCCACTGAATCTAATGTGTTCCCACTTTATTCTCACTCCAGAACTCCCCATCTAGAGAGAAGAGAAGAGTGATTTCTGGCAGGGCAGGGAGTAAATAAAGGAAAGTTCTATCTTTGAATCATCAGTGCTTTTCTAGGCTAAACTTTGGTGGATATAGCTGATAGCATTCTTAGGGAGAGTCAGAGTGTTTCATAGGAACTTACATTTATCCCCCAAATTACCTACAAAATATCCTTGGGAAGATAACAGAATGAAGGAAAATGAAAAAGTGAGAGAGAGAGAGAGAGAGAGTTACTTGATTAAGAAAGACAATGCTAGGAATCAACATTAGCTTCCTGGTTTCTAGACCCTAGGCCCTCTTCATGTTTTTGATATTATTCTAACTCATGTACTTCAAATACTTGCTTCTGAGGACAGAATAATGATTTACAGAAATCACTGTGTGCTTCTCTAATACAACAAAAGCTCTTAAAAATATGAAAAACAACTAGTTCAACCATTATGGAAAACAGTATGGCAATTCCTCAAGGATCTAGAACTAGATGTACCATATGACCCAGCCATCCCACTACTGGGTATATACCCAAAGGATTATAAATTATTCTACTACAAAGACACATGCACACGTATGTTTATTGCGGCACTATTCACAATAGCAAAGACTTGGAATCAACCCAAATGTCCATCAGTGACAGGCTGGATTAAGAAAATGTGGCACATATACACCATGGAATACTATGCAGCCATAAAAAAGGATGAGTTTGCGTCCTTTGTAGGGACATGGATGCAGCTGGAAACCATCATTCTTAGCAAACTATCACAAGAAGAGAAAACCAAACACCGCATGTTCTCACTCATAGGTGGGAACTGAACAGTGAGTTCACTTGGACTCGGGAAGGGGAACATCACACACTGGGGCCTATCATGGGGGGGGAGGGGGGAGGGATTGAATTGGGGAGTTATACCTGATATAAATGATGAATTGATGGGTGCTGACGAGTTGATGGGTGCAGCACACCAACATGGCACAGGTATACATATGTAACAAACCTGCACGTTATGCACATGTACCCTAGAACTTAAAGTATAATAAAAAAAAATATATATGAAAAACAGAATACATCCTGCTCACCACTTCTGGAACTTGACTCTTCCAAATGTTAAGTGAGGACAGTAGTCATATAAAGAGATTAATGAAAATGCAAGCAAATAAACACCTTTTAATTGTGGAGAGAGCAGTTATATTATTGTTATTATTATTCTTCCATGCAGACTCTGTGTTGGGGATGTGGAGAGAGGAGTTCTAATTCTACTGAAGTAGTGACCAAATAATATCAAGGGCAGATGATTTCTGCTACTTCAAGACACTCCTCAGCTGTTGTACAGTGGGTATTGAGAGAACTATGAGTGGTAAGACTTGTTTCAAAATCAGAATACTGATAAGCATATGGGAGCTTGTTCCCTTTCTGCTCCATAGGCTAGGATTCAAATTTTGGCTCTGCGATTCACCAGGTATGTAATCTTGGGCAAATTGCTTAACATCTCTAAGTCTCAGTTTCTCATCTGTAAAATGCAAGTGATACTGACACTTTTCAGGGTTAAAGTCAACTGTAAGACAGATGATGTCTATAAAGTGCTTAGCAGAATGTCTAGAACTTAGTAACATCAAATAGTGGGAGTTTGTTTTGGTTCTGTTTTTAAATTCTGGAGGCAAGGAGAAGAGAGGAGGAAGGTATTTGTTGCTGAGGTTTTTTTCATTTTAAATTTTAATTAATTAATTAATTAATTAATTTTGAGATGGGGGGCCTCACTCTGTTACCCAGGCTGGAGTACAGTGGCATAGCTCACTGCAGTCTTGAACTCCTGAGCTCAAGCGATCCTCCCGCTTCAGCCTCCCAAGTAGCTGGGACTACAAGCATATGACACCAAGCCCTACTCATTTAAAAAATTTTTTTAGAGACGGGGTCTTGTGCCGTCACCCAGGCTAGTCACAAACTTCCCACCTCAGCCTCCCAAAGTGCTGGGATTACAGGCATGAGCCTGGCTGTTGCTGAATTTGGACATTTAAACACCTAAAAGTGTTCTGCCTTGAAAGTTCTCTGTTGAGTTGCCTGAGCCAAATCTGTTTTGAACACTCTCCCGCAGTGGCCACTCACTTCCTATTCCCATGTGCCTGCTCTGTTCCAGGCTCCCCATTATGATGAACAAGCTAGCATTCCCCTTGCTTCTGTGGCCTGCATTTGGGCACCAGTTCACCCTAATGCTCCTGTCCATTTTGGGTCCTTTAGCTCTTAGAACTGTCCAAGATCTCAAAGGCCCTTCTCGCAGCCTTTTGTGCTCCAGCAGTAACTGTAAAGAGAGTGAGTAGTCATGAAGATCTGTGCTCAGCTCTTGAATTAACTCACTTAGGCCAGGTGCAGTGGCTCATGCCTATAATCCCAGTACTTTGGGAGGCCGAGGCAGGTGGATCACCTGAGATCAGGAGTTTGAGACCAGCCTGGCCAACGCGGCGAAACCCCATTTCTACTAAAAATACAAAAATTATCCCAGCGTGGTGGCAGGTGCCTGTAATCCAGCTACTCGGGAGGCAGGAGAATTACTCGAACCTAGGAGGCAGAGGTTGCAGTGAGCTGAGGTCACATCACTGCACTCCAGCCTGGGCGACAGAGCAAGACTCCATCCCCCCCCTAAAAAAATAAAAAATTAAAAAAATTAACTCACTTAGCCTTCACAGCATACTACCTTACGAAGTAGACTCCATTATTCCCAGTACCATTTCACAGATGAGGATGAGAAAGTTTAGAGGGATGAAATAAGCTGGTGAGCAAGGAGAGGAGGGTCCAGGACAGGGGAGAGGAAAGGGACCTGTCTTCCCTGAGCAAGATCTCAGGCTCGAAGGGAGAGAAGGGAGGCTGATGGAAGGAGGGGCTTAACAATAACACAGTTAACATTTATTGAGCACTTCTCTCGGGGAGGCACTGATCTAAGGGGTTTACATATGTTACCTCACTAATCTTCACTACCATTACCCTCATTTCACAGAAACAAAAACTCAGATTGTGCACACTTAAGAGGTAGAACTGGAATTCAAACCCAGGCAGTCTGGCTCGAAAGCCCACCCAGCTAACATTGTCAGCACCTTGATCTTATCAGCTATAATGTGTGAGGCTTAAGAGCTTGTTTTCTCCTCCAAACTAACTGCAGGAACTAAATAGCTCCAGATGAACTGGATCAAGAAGACAATTCAAGTGAATTGACATTTTCCACGTAAGCAACCAAGTCTTAAAGGTTCTAATTACTGTCAACAGCGAAGACCGAGGCTCCAGCACAGCAGCCTCAGTTAGGCCAGAGGACATGGGCTGGGGGACACCTGTGCTGGTGGCCACACCGTGGTCTCTCATCCCCATCCCCATCTCATGCCCGCCACTCTTCTACCTGGCAGGTGCAGGGGAGTTAAGTATTGTGTATCAATAGACACCTTCTCTAGAAATCTCCCCACAATTAGAAGAGTGTCAGCCAGTAGGTCCTGCAAGTTCAAAGGCAAAGACATAATAAGGTTTTGGTGTAAGATCAAAATCAGAACACTCTCCACAAATTTGTGTGTCTCCTTTCGTGGGTGGTCAGACTGCCAAACTTTCTTCTTCTAAGCCTTGCACTAGTCTCACCAATTGTGTGGCTGGCTCCAGACCAGAGGTGTTTTACGCCATTGATCCTATCTTCTCCAGAGGCAGCACAGCATAGCATTGTGGTTAATAGCATGGACTTGGGAGTTAGATTGTTCGAGTCCAAATTCTAGCTTTGCCACTGACTTCAAGTTACTTGATCTTTAAGCACTCCATGCCGCAGTTTCCCCATTTACGAAATGGCAGTATGAACATTGCAGAGTTGTTGTGAGTTAATGTAAAGTGCTTAGAACAGTGTCTGATCCATCATAAGGGCCGTCTGTTAGTACTTGCTATTATTATTTTAGAAATAAAGAAACTAGGGCTCAGTGAGGCGTAATCATTTTCTCAAGGAAACAGCTAGGAAAAGGGCTGAGATTCAGACCTAGGCCTAGCACAGGCTCTGAAGGTCCTGCAAGTTCCACCCTAGCAGGTGGGATCCAGCTGGTTTGTGAAGGACTTCTGATGATAGGATTATTCACACTAGATGACTGACAGACTTTATATCTGAGTTAAACATACAGATACCTTTCAGGCAGGCCACTTTAAACAGCGCAGGGTGGTTGGGCAGGGCAGCTGTATTAGTGCCAAGCTCTGACTTTGCAATCAGATGACCTGGCTGCAAAACCTGGCTCTACTACTTGCCACCAGCATGACTTAGACAAGTTGTACAACTTCCCTGAACCTTGGTTTCCTTGTCTTAAAAGTGTAATAATTACAGTACCTACCTAATGGAATTGTAAAAGATCAAAAGAGGTAATATATATACTTTTCTGAAAATAGTTAGCAAAGTACTCAATAAGTGGTAGCATTATTTTATAATTATTAACTGATTAAAACTTGAAGTCCTGAAATTAAGGAATCTTTGAACTTAGCTAAAGCAATTAGCACAATGCCTGGTGCATTGCAGTATACATCTGTTGAAGGAATGAATACATAAAAACATGCCTCATATAGTGACCCAAATAAAAATTCATAGGGATAAAGTTCTGGTCACTGTGTGAACACAGAGATAGGAGATCTCCAGGCACAGGAGGCATTTCTGCAAACTTACAGGGGTATGAGGAGAAGCCAGTAGTTGTGAAGTGTGAAAAAAGGAAAATCCCCTACATGCTAGGTACTATACTCTCAGTAAACATGATGAACCATGGCCGGTGTACTACACTTCATGGGCTTGTTGGCCTTCGCACCAAGTGCTCAATTCAATCAGCTTGAATATTTCTTTTCATAAGAATGTATCACCGATTTTTCTTTTTTTTCAACAGAGTCTCACTCTGTTGCCCAGGCTGGAGTGCAGTGGCATAATCTCGGCTCATGGCAACCTCCGTCTCCCAGGTTCAAGCGATTCTCCTGCCTCAGACTCCCAAGTAGCTGGGACTACAGACATGCACCACCACGTCAGGCTAATCTTTATATTTTTAGTAGAGGAGAGGTTTTTAGTTTTTAGTAGAGGAGAGGAGAGGTTTCAGCATATTGGTCAGGCTGGTCTCGAACTCCTGACCTCAGGTGATCCATCTGCCTCAGCCTCCCAAAGTGCTGGTATTACAGGCATGAGTCACTGCACCAGGCCGTGTCACTGATTTTTCTATGAAAACCAAAGGAAGCCTAGGGTTCACTTTGCAGAAATTCACTTTATTGCTGTTACAACTCTAGCATGAATACTACTGCTTTCAAGATAAGCAGCGCTCTGACTCAAAATATTCTTCTGTTGGTTACATCCACTCTAATCCTAGAGAGTGTTAGATGAATTTACTTTAGCCAAGAAAATGAATCTAGTCAGAAATTATGGATTCCCAATATATTCAAGGGCTAACTCATTCTCACTTGTAGGAAAAGGATGTCTTTTTGACATCTGGACTGAATTCTTGCTGTGGCAAGTCTTGCTTCTGAAGCTCTGTGGGAGCAGGTTAGTCATTTCTACATCCTCCTTGCAGAGCACCATGTGTACCCACATTTGCTCAGAAGAACTGTGGTGGAAGGTAGTTGTAGATCGGATACCTCTCCTCTTCCTGGGAAATGGTACCTTTGCCAGGGTCACTAAAGAAGACCATGGAGGAGTGCCAGATGGAAGGAACTGCGCCCATATATTCATTCCTTCAGAGAAAGCCTTCCCTAAAGCTTAAAGTCAAAGACTTTTAGCTCTAAATGTATGGGGGATGAAATGGGGCTCAGTCTAAATTCATTTGTGTGAGTGCCTGCGTGTTGGTTGTGTGAGCTAGTGCTGGACAAGAGCTGAAGATAATGAAATGCTATAAGCCATGGGAATCCCAGAGGACTGAACAGCCTCTAGTTGGTTGGCTGCATGATCTCAATAGGACTACCACAGAGGCCAGAGAATACCACAGCCCATGTGTGGACTCTCCAATTTTCAGCTGCAATTGTTTTTATGTTCTTTTATGCAGGGGTTGTGAAGGCTCACTCTAAATGACACTCATCCTCAGCCAGGTTGCTCTGCCAAGAGATGCTCGGAAGGACATGGATAGTTCGGGGCATGACCACACCACCCCTTCCGATCCCTAGGGCACCAAGGCTTTGTTACCAGGCCACAGCTGAGTAAATACTTCTCAGTGCTACTCTGTGAGGAGGGGGAAGGGAGTGAGGGACAGTGTGGGGGAAGGGAAGAAGGAGGCAAGACATCTGACGGCTTCACTGCCCATGTAGCAGTTGGTATCACAAGTCACAGAAAGATTGCTACCCTACTAGGGCCATGTTCCTGTCAAGCAAAGACCCAGAAGAAGAGAAGGCTGTGATATTCAATTTTATCTCCTCTGGCAGCACTGTTGTTTTATATTACAAATGGAGGGAAATGATAATTAGTTGACTGAATGGGAAATGACCTTACAAAAGGAATGAGAAGCAATGGCCTCGAATGATACCTGTGGGGTAAAGTATTTGGGCCATTATGAACACTATCCTTTGCCAGCTCATTACTCCCCAGAGCATCTTCAGTGTGTTCCAATGGCGGCAGAAAGCCCCTTTAGGTTTTGTTTTTTTGAGACGGAGTCTTGCTCTGTCGCCAGGCTGGAGTGCAGTGGCATTATCGCAGCTCACTGCAAACTCCGCCTCCCGGGTTCAAGCGAGTCTCCTGCCTCAGGCTCCCGAGTACCTAAGACTACAGGCGCCTGCCACCATGCCCAGCTAATTTTTGTACTTTTAGTGGAGAACGGAGTTTCACCATGTTGGCCAGGATGGTCTCAATCTCTTGACCTCGTGATCCGCCCGCCTTGGCCTCCCAAAGTGCTGGGATCACAGGCATGAGCCACCACACCTGGCCGCCCCTTTAGTTTTATATTTTATTATGACTAAGCCAAACACCAAGCTAGAAATGTATTTAGTCTATTTCTATTTGGCTGTATCTTTGTTCTAGGCAAAGTATTAAATCAGGCACAGTAACAATTTTATGGCAATGTTTAAAATGAACAAAAACAACTCTCCAGGAACTGTTTATATACAGCAGGTAAAGATTTAAAGAAATTCGGGCATTTCTAACCAGGATCTCAACATTCTTCCCAGGGTCATGTAGGACATACCATGACAATCTGATCAGGTTTTAGGAGACCCATGGCCATCCTGAGCCACCACTGGTGGCTTAAACCACAGGCCTGATCTGATAAGAATCCCCTGTACTGTGTCGAACCCTTGGGGGTGTGTTCATCATGATGGGGCCATTAGCGATTGGAGGACCAAGGCAAGGCTTTGTTCTGGGGGAGGTCCTGTCTTAGAAAGTTTGAGGATGTGAAACACAGGCTGCACATGGCTAGGGTGGGCAGCCGTATGGCACTGTGGAAGGAAGCAGCAGTGCCAGGAGTAAAAAAAAGCCTCTCTAGTAGCAACGGGGCTAGCTACTCTGGCATGGACACAGTTTCCTACCCATTATTGAGGAAATGGAAGGCAGTTTTGGACACCAAAATGTAGAGCAGGATCTTGGCACCATAAGCTCCCAAAAGGCTCCGGCAGCCCATCAAAGTGACTCCAGCCTAGAATTTGCACCACCACTCTCGTGCTCATGCAGCTCCACCAGGTGTTACCACTTCCCATTTTTGTTTGGAAACAGGAGGACAGGGTGGGCCCTTTGAAATGGACACCTTAGGGCCAAGGTATAATTCTCCAAGAAGCAGGTGTTGTTACAAACTCCTGAAACCCATTCCTGTTCTTAATTGAACAGAAATGGTTAAACAGGCACAAGAGCTAAACTGGAGATTAAACCTTAATCCCTCCTAATGGTGAGTAAGGGCAAGGGAAAACATCACGCCCTCCCAATGGTGATATACCTCACTCAACCTTTGAAAAAGAAGCAGAATTTTAAATTTTTTTCTGCGGGGGGTCAGAGGGGGGCGGGTTTAAGGCCAGAATGAAGGTTTTTATGTTGTTTTAGGGGGGAAAAGCCTACCATAGAGACACACCATGATAGAGAAAAGAACTTGGTCTGACTTCGGCAAAGGATTATACCTATCTGGGCACAACTTTTCTAGGCCTCAGTTTTCTCACCTGTAAAATAAGGATGTTGTGAGCCACTGCACCCGGACTGAAAAAAATGTTTTTATATATATACATTTTAAAAAATAGAAATCTAGGTCTGGTGCAGTGGCTCACGCTTGTAATCCCAGCACTTTGGGAGGCCAAGACGGGAGAATTGCTTGAGCCCAGGAGTTCAAGACCAGCCTGGGCAACATAGTGAGACCTCATTTCCATAAAAAATAAAAATGAAAAAATTAGCTGTGCATGGTGGCACACGCCTGTAGCCTGTAGCTACTCAAGAGACTGAGGTGGGAGGATGGCTTGAACCTAGGAGGTTAAGGCTGCAGTGAGCAGCCTGCACCACTGCACCCCAGCCTGGGTGACTGAGTGAGACCCTGTCTCAAAGAAATAACAAATGAAAATCTTGTAAGGAATCTCAATATTTAATATCTATAAAAACAAAGCCTTTTTTAGCCAACTTTCTCTTCAACAGCTCTCACCCAGACGAGAAGTTGAGGAAAGGCGGCCTGAGGTGCTACCTTAAAACTCTAGAGCTCTACAAAGGGCAGTTAGGCCCTAACACCTAAGTGGGTCTTACATAGTGCAATGGTTAAGAGTATAGGCTCATGAAGGGCATGGTGGCTCACGCCTGTAATCCCAGCACTTTGGGAGCCAGAGGCGGGCAGATCACTTGGTCAGGAGTTTGAGACCAGCCTGGCCAACATGGTGAAACCTCGTCTATACTAAAAATACAAAAATTAGCTGGGCCTGGTGGTGTGTGCCTGTAATCCCAGCTACTTAGGAGGCTGAAGCAGGAGAACTACTTGAACCTGGAAGGTGGAGGTTGCAGTACACCAAGATCATACCCCTGCACTCCAGTCTGGGCAACATGACACAGCAAGACTCCATCTCAAAAAAAAAAAAAAAAAAAAAATCAAGGCTCCTGAATCAGCCGATCTGGGTCCAAATCCTGGTTCTTCTGCTAACTAGCCATGTGACATTGGGCAAGCCAATTAGAAATGAGAGTGAATATAGTAATAATGTTATGAATAATGATAATGCTAATCATGAATTCTTGAGAGGATTAAAAAATCATTTTTTTAAAAGGAAGAGATGGTAAATTAAGGTGCTGGTACGTGGCACAGATAAGCATCCAATCAACAGTACCTGCTCTTATTACGTTCCTTCATTTAAGGCACACAGACACAGGTGGGATGGCACCTGTGCAACAAAAGGCACAATTTATCAAAGTTCTCCTTCAGCTCCAGCCAGTGGGTGGCTGAAACGATCTTATCTGTTATCTCGTGATTATTTTATCATGCCTTTTTCTTTATTGATGAATGAATAACAGAGTTCCTGCCTGAAGGCCGGTGCGCCACTGTCCGGACTGTCAGTGCACTGCCAATCCTCTATCGCCCCACTTTTAATAGTGCTGATGGCTCGTCATATTTGCAGACATGGTAGAATTATGCAAATCATTTTCATATGCATTATCACTTTTGATCCCCATAAGAATTTTGTGGGGCAGGGAAAAGAAAATGGTATTAATTCCCTTTTTTTTGAGATGGAATCTCGCTCTGTCGCCCAGGCTGGAGTGCAGTAGCCGGATCTCAGCTCACTGCAAGCTCTGCCTCCCGGGTTTACGCCATTCTCCTGCCTCAGCCTCCCGAGTAGCTGGGACTACAGGCGCCCGCCACCTCGCCCGGCTAGTTTTTTGTATTTTTTAGTAGAGACGGGGTTTCACTGTGTTAGCCAGGATGGTCTCGATCTCCTGACCTCGTGATCCGCCCGTCTCAGCCTCCCAAAGTGCTGGGATTACAGGCTTGAGCCACCGCGCCCGACCTGTATTTTTTTTTAGTAGAGACGGGGTTTCACCGTGTTAGCCAGGATGGTCTCGGTCTCCTGACCTTGTGATCCACCCGTCTCGGCCTCCCAAAGTGCTGGGATTATAGGCTTCAGCCACCGCCCCCGGCCTAATTCCCATTTTTATAGACATGGAAAATGAGGCTCAGCAAAGGACAAAATTGCCGCTTAAGTGGTAGTTCCTGGATCAGATCAAGCCTTCTCATTCAAAGGCTATACAGGCTGGCTCCCTATGATGTCCTTTTCTTTTTGCTGTAAGTCTATGGGAACTCAGCCTGCTTTTCCTTCGTCTATGGATGAAAAATACCTGGCACAGTGAATTCCCACAGTGAGAACCCATTAAATGTTAGCTGCAACTGCTATTATTATTTTGTGTATTATTTAATTTTATCCTTTTTTTTTTTTTTTGAGATAGGGTCTTGCTCTGTTGCCCAGGCTGGAGTGCAGTGGCGTCACGTAGGCTTGCTGCAACCTCCACTTCCTGGGCTCAAGCAATCCTCCCAACTCAGCTCCCCAAATAGTTGTGACCACAGTCACATGCCACCATGCCCGGCTAATTTTTGTATATTTTGTAGAGACAAAGTTTTGCCATGTTGCTCAGGCTGGTCTCAAACTCCTGAGCTCAGGCAATCCACCTGCCTCAGCCTCCCAAAGTGCTGGGATTACAGGTGTAAGCCACCATGCTGGTCATTATTTTAATTTTTTTAGAGATAGGGTCTCGCTCTGTCACCCAGGCTGGAGTGCAGTGGCATGATCATAGCTCACTGCAGCCTGGAACTCCTTGGGTTCAAACGCTCTTCCTACCTTAGCCTAGGCGGGATATAGTTAGACTACAGGAGTGCACCATCACGCCTGGCTAATTTTTTCATTTTTTTTTTTCTAGAGACAGAGTCTTGATATGTTGCCAGGCTGCTCTGGAACTCCTGGCCTCAAATGATCCTTCTGCCTTGGCCTCCTAAAGCACTGGGATTATAGGTGTGAGCTATCGCACCTGGTCAGTGATTATTACTGTGAACATTTAAATCTCCCACTAGCTATTCCATCTCTTTCTATCACCTTTTGTCATAGGGTGGCTCCAGGGTCAGATGTAGTCTATCTGGCTCATAACTTCCTTGCTTCCCCCCAAAACTGACAGGCCTTTTCTATTTTAGGTGACTTGCTACTGATGCCTATAAGAAAATAGAGAAGAGGCAACAAAATTAATAAACAGTTAAAGCCATTATAAGCCTGTATCTGCAATTTTAACAGGACTAGACACAGATGAGGAAAAGTATATTTAATTTACATATATAAAAAATACTTCCCACTTTTTTTTTTTTTTTTGAGACAGAATCTTGCTCTGTCACCCAGGATGGGTGCAGCAGTGTAATCTCAGCTCACTACAACCTCTGCCTCGTGGGTTCAAGCAATTCTCGTGCCTCAGCCTCCCATGTAGCTGGGATTACAGGAATGTGCCACCATGCCTGGCTAATTTTTGTATTTTTAGTAGAGATGGGTTTTCACCATGTTGGCCAGGCTAGTCTTGAACTCCTGACCTCAAGAGATCTGCCAACCTTGGCCTCCCAAAGTGCTGGGGTTACAGGCGTGAGCCACTGCTCCTGGCCCCACTACCTTTTTCCTTGCAATTTAAAATCAGGCTTATCGTTAGGATGAAATTTTATGTTATTAGCAAAACTGCCTGATGAGAACTTGAGAGAAAGCCACAGAAAACAAGAAATAATAAAAGTTATTATACTTCCTCTGAGCTTTCCACTGTCCAAAGCAGCCACAGAATAAATAAGAAGTGGAAAAGATTATGCATTTGATTTTCTTAAAATGCATTTTCCTTCTTTTCTAAATAAATATAAACAGAAGCAGTGGCTAACGGGGTTACTCACTGAGGGTGAGTGGAACCAAGACAGACTAAAAATAAAAAAGCAACAATCTAAGTTCTCTGGTTCTTGATGGGTGTGCGAGCAGGGGAGGACAGTGGCCAGCATGTAGGCGTGCTTATGAAGACCACAGCCTGTTTTCTCGTCAGAATCCGCTAGCTCCCACCAATGATGATGGATTTACGGCTACCTATCAACTGAAAAAACAGACGTAAGGAACAGAACAGCAAGAACCAGAAAGAAGACTGGATATAGATAAACACACACATCTCTTCAGATGAATCCACCTTTGTCTTTCCTGCTGTTTTGTCTTTTGTGGGCATATGTAATGTAACCTATCTATAATTACATGGATACGTATCGGGAAGAGAATGAGGCAGCTAGAGAAAGAAGAGTGTCTGACTCTTTTGGGACTTGATGGGAAAGGAAATTGATGTTAGCAGTTACTGTTCCTTAAAGCCATCAGCTTTGTTTTTCAAAGTATGGTTTCCTGGTAAAGGATCCTTTGCCTGTAATGTGAGTGAATCACTCATCTTATTTTAATAAAAATGTGAACCAAATGATAGTGCTCTCCATCCTGGGAAACGACACAATAGTTAGGCTTTCTGAACCCTGATCCTTATCTTTCACTGGGACTGGCAGGCATACAAAAAATAAAGAAAAAAATGAAAAATATCCAGTGGCATCAGGGTGAATCCACCCAACTTTTTGTTTTTGTTTTTGTTTTTTTTAAGACGGAGTCTCACTCTGTGGCCCAGGTTAGAGTGCAGTGGCGCAATCTCGGCTCACTGCAAGCTCCGCCTCCTGGGTTCACACCATTCTCCTCCCTCAGCCTCCCCAGTAGCTGGGACTACAGGCGCCTGCCACCTCGCCCGGCTACTTTTTGTATTTTTTTTTTAGTGGAGATGGGGTTTCACCGTGTTAGCCAGGATGGTCTCCATCTCCTAACCTTGTGATCCACCCACCTCGGACTCCCAAAGTGCTGGGATTACAGGCGTGAACCACCGTACCCAGCTGCAACTTCTTTCATGCACAAGAATTCTGAAAGACAAAGTCTGGTTTTACTCACTGGGGTTTGGTTTCCCCATCAATGGGTGGCCTTCCATTGGATACTAACTCTGTGCCTCAATTTATTCCTGTCATGCCTCACATGTAAATAAATGATCAAGGCTGATTAGATTAAGTAAAATATATTTTAAAGTATATAAGATTGTATACCCTTTTGAATTTTGTCATTTTCATGTATAACCTATTTTTAAAATTAAGAAAATAAACAAAAGTATGAGCAATGAGAAGACATCAAAGGATTTTTATAAAGTAAGACCATTAAGGCCGGGTGCAGTGGCTTACACTCCAGCACTTTGGGAGGCTGAGGCAGGCAGATCACGAGGTCAGGAGTTCGAGACCAGCCTGACCAACATGGTGAACCCCTATCTCTACTAAAAATACAAAAATTAGCCGGGCGTGGTGGCATGTGCCTGTAATCCCAGCTACTCAGGAGGCTGAGGCAGAAGAATTGCTTGAACCTGGGAGGTGGAGGTTGCAGTGAGCCGAGATTGCACCACTGCACTCCAGCCTGGGTGACAGAATGAGGCTCCATCTCAAGAAAAAAAAGACCATTAAGAACTATTTGAAAATGTACAAACATTTTAATCTCAATAATTGTGACGGTTGCTTCTGGGTCTAACATTCTAGGATTCTTTCATTGTCATTCTCTGTGGTTGAGGAAGTAGCCCAAAGACTGGGTAGTGCATAATTTGTTTTTGTTTGTTTGTTTTTTGAGATGGAGTCTCACTCTTGTCACTCAGCCTGAAGTGCAATGGCATGATCTCGGCTCACTGCAACGTCCACCTCCTGGGTTCAAGCCACCGTGCCAGCTTATTTTTGTATTTTTAGTAGAGGTGGGATTTCACCACGTTGGCCAGGCTAGTCTCGAACTCCTGACCTCAGGTGATCCACCTGCCTTGGCCTCTCAAAGTATTGGGATTATGGGCATGAGCCTCCGTGCCCAGCCATAATCTGACCATCTAGCACATAACTTCCTAGCAGAGTGGGAATGCTGTGAACTCTGCCTCTGCCCCCATCTTGTTTTCCTGCTTTATTTTTTCTCCAGAGCAATAACTGTCTCCCCAACAGAAGCCCCAAGAGAGCAAGAATTTTGACTTTTATTCATTGTTGGTTCTTAATAAGTAACCATTAGAGGAGCAAGACTGCTGTGAAGAATACATGAGATAATGCTTGTGAAGCTCTTAGCACTCACTGTCTGGGACAGAGAATATAGCTGGCAGGCAGGTTTTGTTTGACTTGAAGTGAACTTTTTAACTTTCAAGGCAAAACATTAAGATATTTCTTACAACACAATCTAGATTTCAGATAGCTCTCTTTTTTAGAAAAAATCAGAAGATCTGGCAATAATGGGCCATCATTCCAGCACGACCACAATCAGCTGGAGTTGGGTAAGAGGATGCCCTTGCCAGTTTACCACCAAAAACACCTATGCTTCTTACATTACCTACCTGGCCAGTGTTGGCATCTGAATTTTCAACCCCAGATGAGGAATTTCTCTTTGGAAGCTTTTACAATAAAGATTTAATTCATCTGATGAAATGAGTTTAAGATGAAAATAAAGTACATGACCTCGTGATATTAATAGGAAAGAGCAAAATAAAAATTGTTATTTAGAGTATGGTTCCATCTTTGCTTTAAAATAAAAAAAAAGAAAAATTTGCATCGGGAAAATAATGGAATATATCAACAGTTAACAATAGTAGTTACCTCTGTGTTTGGGGACTGTGGGTGATGTGTGCTTTCTTGCAATCAGAAGAATAAGATTTATTTTTTGGCTGGGTGCGGTGGCTCATGCCTTTAATCCCAGCACTTTGGGAGGCTGAAGCTGGTGGATCACTTGAGGTCAGGAGTTCGAGAACAGCTTGGCCGACATGGCAAAACCATGTTTCTACTAAAAATACAAAAATTAGCCAGGCATGATGGTGCACACCTGTAATCCCAGCTATTCTGGAGGCTAAGGAAGAACTGCTTGAACCTGGTAGGCGGAGGTTGCAGTAAGCCGAGATCTCGCCACTGCACTCCAGCCTGGGCGACAGAGCAAGACTCTATCTAAAAAAAAAAAAAAAAAAAATTTTAGGATTTATTTTTTAAAAAGCCATTTTGATTTATGGTATGTAAATTGCATCTCAACAAAGCTGTGGAAGGAAGGAAGGCCGGCAGGCGGACCATCCACAGAGGTGGTCAAGTGTGTACCTTCCCTTCAGAAACCTGTTTCCATGTCCCTCGTTCTCAGTGGCTCTTTCTTCCCCGCCTAAGTCACCTGAATGCCATTTAGTTCCTTTACTACACCTTATTTTGTCCATGATGAAAAGATCATCATCTTTTATAATTCTCTCTATGTTTTGGATTTTATTATAATGCCCCTCAGTCCTCCCTTATAGAGATGTTCAGGCTCATTGATGGCATAACAAGGTTATAAACCCCTTCAAATGAGGGCAGGAGTGACAGGAAAAACATCTATCAAAATAAGGGCATAGAACTGAATAGTTACAATATCCTCCATAGATTTCATTTTTCATATATATATATATATGTATTTTCAGACATGGTCTTGCTCTGTTGTCAGGCTGGAGTGCAGTGGTGTGATCATAGCTTACTGCACCCTTAAATTCCTGGGCTGAAGTGATCCTCCTGCCTCAGCCTCCAGAGTAGCTGAGACTGTAAGCACACATCACTATGCTCAGCAATTTTTTTTTTGTAGGGATGTCACTGTGTTTACTATGTTGCACAGGCTGGTTTCAAACTCCTGGGCTCATGCGATCCTCCCAAAGTGTTGGGATTATAGGCATAAGCCATCGTGCTGGGCCATTTTTCTAATCTTTAACCATATTTATTGATAGTTTTCCTTCCTTTCCACAGCCTAAGATGATTGTTTCCTCCTGGGAACAGCGTGGCAGAGCAGAAGGGCAGGCTTGGGAGACTTGGAACCCTGCCTTGACTCTGCCAGACTACCTCACTTAAACAAGCTACTTACTCTTAGGGCTCAATTTATTTGTAAAAAAGAGATAATAATCAATTGCTATTTACTTGACAGTAAAAGGCCAGACCTATGAGACCATGATTCCCGAGGTTCTTTGAACTTGTGAAGTCACAGATTGGATCAACTTCCAAAGCTGAGAATAATGGGATTTTTTTTCAGGTATCTGTACCCTACACAGTAATATCTAGTCAATTTAAAACTTAACTAACAGTCAACGTCAAATATCTAAACGTCAGTAAGTCTCCAAGTAGGCAAGAGGATTTCATGAAGTCGACATACAAAAGCTTGTGTGGCTAACTTACAGGCTTCCAAGACATGCTGATTATACTCACAGTTTTAACAGGGTTGGCCACTAATTTCTAAGCCCAATACAGATTAGACAGGGTAAACAGGGAGAGGAAAAAGAACTGTAATTAGGCATCAACTACATGACCTAACAGAGAGGCAGAAAAATATATTTAAAATATAATCTGGATGCATTTAGGGCATATTTCAGTGGGCCCTGGAGGCAATAATGTTTTCCAGCAGAGTAAAATAATTTATGATGACAAAGATGATGCTTAGATGCCTAGAGGAGTTACATTATATAAGATGGCAGGGAAGGCCACTGTACACATATCATATACATTTTAAAAGATTTCCATGTAAGTTATATTAAAAACAACAAAAAATGTGGTACCCAAATTTAAACTATAAAATAGTAGGCTGTAAAACTGTAAAACTCTTCTGCATCTTTGGATGTTTACTGTCTCTAAACCATTTATTGATCACTGCTTCTGTAGTGCCTCATGGTGTTACCTGTTTTTAAGCTGCCGTACTGAGTGCTGTGCATCATTATTCTCACTGAGTGTCTCGCGGCAGTCCTATAGGGTTAAGTACTGTCCTCACTTTACTTGCCGACACAGGACGGTGAAGTAATTTGCCCAGTTACATAACTAGCAAGAGGCAAGCACATTCGAGCTTTGAATCATGGATCTGCCAGATTCCAAAGCACATGCTTTTACAGATTACACTATTTATTGGTGGTTGAATTATTGATTAATTTGTCTATTTGACCCATCACCATCCCATTATTGTTCTCAGCATTGGAAGTTAGTCCATTCTGTGACTTCACAACTTAAAAGAGCCTTGGGAATCACAGGATCATAGATCAGGCCTTTTGCTCTGAAGTAAATAATTGACTATCTCCATTTTACAGATAGAGAAACTAAGGCTTAAAGAGTAAGTGGCTTGCTCAAGTGAGGTAGTCTGACAGAGTCAAGGCAGGGTTCGAAGATCCCATTAGACCAACTCTTGAGGGTAGGGACTCCATCTCACTTGCTTGTACATAGCATGGGAACTGGCACACAGTATGCAGTTAAAAAATGTTCAATGAATTTTATCCCTCTGCCTCCCTATACAGATGTGAAACCCTAAAAGCAATGTAGTATATCTCAATGCATCTCAACATTTGATCATGAATCACCTGCCCCAAACCCACAGAAACAAAATCAGAATCCCTGGGGTCAAGAGAGTGAGAATCTACATTTAATTAAATAGATCAGGTGACTCTTAGGATTGTCCTCATGGTTGAAAGCACATTTTTTGGAGTTAGTCAATCCTGGGTTCCTGAGTTCATATCTCAGCTCTACTAGTTACTAGACAAATGACCTGGGGCAACTGAGTCACTTAAATTTTTTGAGCTTCAATTCCATCATCATGAAAATGGGGATAAGGCCGGGCATGGTGGCTCATGTCTGTAATCTCAGCAGTTTGGGAGACTGAGGTGGGCAGATCACCTGAGGTTGGGAGTTCGAGACCAGCCTGACCAACATGGAGAAACTCCGTCTCTATTAAAAATACAAAACTAGCCAGGCGTGGTGGTGCATGCCTGTACTCCCAGCTACTTGGGAGGCTGAGGCAGGAGAATCGCTTGAACCTGGGAGGTGGAGGCTGTAGTGAGCCGAGGTCGCACCATTACACTCCAGCCTGGGCAACAAGAACGAAACTCCATCTCAAAAAAATAAAATAAATAAAATACAAAATAAGTGGGGGGTGTTACAAGATGGCCGAATAGGAACAGCTCCGGTCTGCAGCTCCCAGCGTGATCTATGCAGAAGACGGGTGATTTCTGCATTTCCAACTGAGGTACCTGCTTCATCTCATTGGAACTGGTTGAGCAGTGGGTGCAGCCCATGGAGGGTGAGCTGAAGCAGGATGGGGCGTTGCCTTACCCGGGAAGCACAAGGGGTTGGGGGAATTCCCTTTCCTAGCCAAGGGAAGCCAATGACAGACTACCTGGAAAAACGGGACACTCTCTGCCCAAATACAGCACTTTTCCCAAGGTCTTAGCAACCGGCAGACAAGGTGATTCTCTCCTGGGCCAAGCTTGGCGGGTCCCACGCCCACAGAGCCTTGCTCACTGCTAGCGCAGCAGTCTCAGGTGGCAGCCTGGCTGGGGGAGGGGCATCCACCATTGGTGAGGCTTGAGTAGGTAAACAAAGTGGCTGTGAAGCTCAAACTGGACGGAGCCCACTGCAGCTACTAGTAGGTCTAGACCTACTGCCTCTAGACTCCACCTCTGTGGGTAGAGCATAGCTGAACAAAAGGCAGCTTCTGCAGACTTAAACGTCCCTGTCTGACAGCTCTGAAGAGAGCAGTGGTTCTCCCAGCATGGCGTCTGAGCTCTGAGAACGGACAGACTGCCTCCTCAAGTGGGTCCCTGATCCCCGTGAAGCCTAACAGGGAAACACCTCCCAGCAGGGGCCAACAGCAACTTCATATAGGTGGCTGTTCTCTGGGACGAAGCTTCCAGAGGAAGGATCAGGCAGTAATATTTGCTGCTCTGCAGCCTCTGCTGGTGATACCCAGGCAAACAGGGTCTAGAGTGAACCTCCAGCAAACTCCAACAGACCTGCAGCTGAGGAACCTGACTGTTAGAAGGAAAACTAACAAACAGAAAGGAATAACATCAACATCAACAAAAAGGATACCCACACAAAAACCCCATCTGTAGGTCACCAACATCAAAGACCAAAGGTAGATAAAACCACAAAGATGGGGAGAAACCAGAGCAGAAAAGCTGAAAATTCTAAAAATCAGAGCCCCTCTTCTCCTCCAAAGTATTGCAGCTCCTCACCAGCAATGGAACAAAGCAGGATGGAGAATGACTTTGACGAGTTGACAGAAGTAGGCTTCAGAAGGCTGGTAATAACAAACTTTTCCGAGCTAAAGGAGAATGTTTGAATCCATCGGAAGAAAGCTAAAAACCTTGAAAAAAGATTAGACGAATGGTTAACTGGAATAAACAGTGTAGAGAAGACCTTAAATGACCTGATGGAGCTGAAAACCATGGCGCAAGAACTTCGTGATGCATGCACAAGCTTCAATAGCTGATTCGATCAAGTGGAAGAAAGGGTATCAGTGATTGAAGATCAAATTAATGAAAAACAGCAAGAAGACAAGGTTAGAGAAAAAAGACTAAAAAGAAACGAACAAAGCCTCCAAGAAATATGGGACTATGTGAAAAGACCAAATCTGCATTTGATTGGTGTACCTGAAAGTGATGGGGAGAATGGAACCAAGTTGGAAAACACTCTTCAGGATATTATCCAGGAGAACTTCCCCAACCTAGCAAGGCAGGCCAACATTCAAATTCAGGAAATACAGAGACCACCACAAAGATACTCCTTGGAATAGCAACCCCAAGACACATAATTGTCAGATTCGCCAAGGTTGAAATGAAGGAAAAAGTGTTAAGGGCAGCCAGAGAGAAAGGTTGAGTTACCCACAAAGGGAAGCCCATCAAACTAACAGCGGATCTCTCGGCAGAAACCCTACAAGCCAGAAGAGAGTGGGAGCCAATATTCAACATTCTTAAAGAAAAGAATTTTCAACCAGAATTTCATATCCATCCAAACTTAGCTTCATAAGTGAAGGAGAAATAAAATCCTTTACAGACAAGCAAATGCTGAGAGATTTTGTCACCACCAGGCCTGCCCTACAAGAGCTCCTGAAGGAAGCACTAAACATGGAAAGAAACAACCGGTACCAGCCACTGCAAAAACATGCCAAATTGTTGTTGTTGTTGTTTTTTTTTTTTTTGAGATAGAGTCTTGCTCTGTTGCCGGGGCTGGAGTGCAGTGGCCGGATCTCAGCTCACTGCAAGCTCCGCCTCCCGGGTTTACGCCATTCTCCTGCCTCAGCCTCCAGAGTAGCTGGGACTACAGGCGCCCGCCACCTCGCCCAGCTAGATTTTTGTATTTTTTTTAGTAGAGACGGGGTTTCACCATGTTAGCCAGGATGGTCTCGATCTCCTGACCTCGTGATCCGCCCGTCTTGGCCTCCCAAAGTGCTGGGATTACAGGCTTGAGCCACCGCGCCCGGCCAAACATGCCAAATTGTAAAGACCATTGATGCTATGAAGAAACTACATCAAGTAACGGGCAAAATAACCAGCAAACATCATAATGACAGGATCAAATTCACACATAAAAATATTAACCTTAAATGTAAATGGGCTAAATGCACCAATTAAAAGACACAGACTGGCAAACTGGATAAAAAGTCAAGATCCATCAGTGTACCGTATTCAGGAGACCCATCTCACGTGCAGAGATGCACATAGGCTCAAAATAAAGGGATGGAGAAAGATCTACCAAGTAGGCCAGGCATGGTGGCTCACACCTATAATCCTAGCACTTCGGGAGGCCAAGGTGGGCGGATCACGAGGTCAGGAGATCGACCACCCTGGCTAACATGGTGAAACCCCGTCTCTACTAAAAATACAAAAAAAATTAGCTGGGTGTGGTGGCAGGTGTCTGTAGTCCCAGCTACTCGGGAGGCTGAGGCAGGAGAAAGGTGTGAACCCGGGAGGCAGAGCTTGCAGTGAGCCGAGATCACACCACAGCACTCCAGCCTGGGTGACAGAGTGAGACTCTATCTCAAAAAAAAAAAAAAAAAAGAAAAAAAAGCAGGGGTTGTAATCCTAGTCTCTGATAAAACAGACTTTAAAGCAACAAAGATCAAAAGAGACAAAGAAGGCCATTACATAATGGTAAAGGGATCAATTCAACAAGAAGAGCTAACTATCCTAAATATATATGCACCCAATACAGGAGCACCCAGATTCATAAAGCAAGTCCTTAGAGACCTACAAAGAGACTTAGACTCCCACACAATAATAATGGGAGACTTTAACACTCCACTGTCAATATGAGACAGAAGGTTAACAAGGATATCAAGGACCTGAACTCAGATCTGCAACAAGCAGACCTAACAGACATCTACAGAACTCTCCACCCCAAATCAACAGAATATACATTCTTCTCAGCACCACATTGCACTTATTCTAAAACTGACCACATAATTGGAAGTAAAGCACTCCTCAGCAAATGTAAAAGAACAGAAATCACAACAAACTGTCTCTCAGATCACAGTGCAATCAAATTAGAACTCAGGATTAAGAAACTCACTGAAAACTGCACAACTACATGGAAACTGAACAACTTGCTCCTGAATGACTACTGGGTAAATAACGAAATGAAGGCAGAAATAAAGATGTTCTTTGAAATCAATGTGAACAAAGACACAACGTACCAGAATATCTGGGACACATTTAAAGCAGTGTGTAGAGAGAAATTTATAGCACTAAATGCCCACAAGAGAAAGCTGGAAAGATCTAAAATCGACACCCTAACATCACAATTAAAAGAACTAGAGAAGCAAGAGCAAACACAGTCAAAAGCTAGTAGAAGGCAAGAAATAACTAAGATCAGAGCAGAACTGAAAAAGATAGAGACACAAAAAACCCTTCAAAAAATCAATGAATCCAGGAGCTGGTTTTTTGAAAAGATCAACAAAATTGATAGACCGCTGGCAAGATTAACAAAGAAGAAAAGAGAGAAGAATCAAATAGATGCAATAAAAAATGATAAAGGGGATCTCACCACCAATCCCACAAAAATACAAACTACCATCAGATAGTATTATAAACACCTCTATGCAAATAAACTAGAAAATCCAGAAGAAATGGATAAATTCCTGGACACATACACTCTCCCAAGACTAAACCAGGAAGAAGCTGAATCCCTGAATAGACCAATAGCAGGCTCTGAAATTGAGGCAATAATTAATAGCCTACCAACCAAAAAAAGTCCACGACCAGACGGATTCACAGCCAAATTCTATCAGAGGTACAAAGAGGAGCTGGTACCATTCCTTCTGAAACTATTCCAATCAATAGAAAAAGAGGGAATCCTCCCTAACTCATTTTATGAAGCCAACATCATCCTGATACCAAAGCCTGGCAGAGACACAACAAAAAAAGAGAATTTTAGACCAATATCCCTGATGAACATCGATGCAAAAATCCTCAATAAAATACTGGCAAACTGAATCCAGCAGCACATTAAAAAGCTTATCCACCACGATCAAATCGGCTTCATCCCTGGGATGCAAGGCTGGTTCAACATATGCAAATCAATAAACGTAATCCAGCATATAAACAGAACCAAAGACAAAAACCACTATTACCTCAATAGATGCAGAAAAGGCCTTCAACAAAACTCAGCAGCCCTTCATGCTAAACACTCTCAATAAATTCGGTATTGATGGAACGTATCTCAAAATAGTAAGAGCTATTTATGACAAACCCACAGCCAATATCATACTGAATGGGCAAAAGCTGGAAGCATTCCCTTTGAAAACCGGCACAAGACAGGGATGCTCTCTCTCACCACTCCTATTCAACATAGTGTTGGAAGTTCTGGCTAGGGCAATCAGGCAAGTAAAAGAAATAAAGGGTATTCAATTAGGAAATGAGGAAGTCAAATTGTCCCTGTTTGCAGATGACATGATTGTATATTTAGAAAACCCCATCGTCTCAGCCCAAAATCTCCTTAAGCTGATCAGCAACTTCAGTGAAGTCTGAGGATACAAAATCAATGTGCAAAAATCACAAGCATTCCTATACACCATTAACAGACAAACAGGGAGCCAAATCATGGTTGAACTTCCATTCACAATTGCTACAAAGAGAATAAAATACCTAGGAATCCAACTTAAAAGGGATGTGAAGGACCTCTTCAAGGAGAACTATAAACCACTGCTCAACAAAGTAAAAGAGGACACAAGCAAATGGAAGAATATTCCATGCTCAGGGATAGAAAATGGCCATACTGCCCAAAGTAATTTATAGATTCAATGCCATCCACATCAAGCTACCAATGACTTTCTTCACAGAATTGGAAAAAAACTACTTTAAAGTTCATATGAACCAAAAAAGAGCCTGTATTGCCAAGACAATCCTAAGCGAAAAGAACAAAGGTGGAGGCTTCACGCTACCTGACTTCAAAGTATACTACAAGGCTACAGTAACCAAAACAGCATGGTACTGGTACCAAAACAGATACATAGACCAATGGAACAGAACAGAGGCCTCAGAAATAATGCCACACATCTACAACGATCTGATCTTTTACAAACCTGACAAAAACAAGAAATGGGGAAAGGATTCTCTATTTAATAAATGGTGCTGGGAAAACTGGCTAGCCATATGTAGAAAGCTGAAACTGGATCCCTTCCTTACACCTTATACAAAAATTAATTCAAGACGGATTAAAGACTTAAATGTTAGACATAAAACCATAAAAACCCTAGAAGAAAACCTAGGCAATACCATTTAGGACATAGGCATGGGCAAGGACTTCATGACTAAAACACCAAAAGCAATGGCAACAAAACCCAAAATAGACAAATGGGATCTAATTAAACTAAAGAGCTGCTGCATGGCAAAAGAAACTACCATCAGAGTGAACAGGCAACCTACAAAATGGGAGAAAACTTTTGCAATTTACCCATCTGACAAAGGGCTAACATCCAGATTCTACAAAGAACTCAAATAAATGTACAAGAAAAAACAAAACAAAACAACAAAACAAAACAAAAAACCACCCCATCAAAAAGTGGGCAAAGGATATGAACAGACACTTCTCAAAAGAAGACATCTATGCAGCCAACAGACACATGAAAAAATGCTCATCATCACTGGTCATCAGAGAAATGCAAATCAAAACCACAATGAAATACTATCTCACACCAGTTAGAATGGCAATCATTAAACAGTCAGGAAACATGGAGAGGATGTGGAGAAACAGGAATGCTTTTACACTGTTGGTGGGGAGTGTAAATTGGTTCAACCATTGTGGAAGACAGTGTGGTGATTCCTCAAGGACCTAGAACTAGTATTACAATTTGACCCAGCAATCAAATTACTGGGTATATACCCAAAGGATTATAAATCATTCTACTATAAAGACACATGCACACATATGTTTATTGTGGCACTATTCACAATAGCAGAGACTTGGGACCAACCCAAATGTCCATCAATGATAGACTGGATTAAGAAAATGTGGCACATACACACCATGGAATACTATGCAGTCATAAAAAAGGATGAGTTCAGGTCCTTTGCAGGGACATGCATAAAGCTGGAAACCATCATTCTCAGAAAATTGTCACAAGGACAGAAAACCAAACACCGCATATTCTCACTCATAGGTGGGAACTGAACAATGAGATCACTTGGACACAGGGTGGGGAACATCACACACCAGGGTCTGTTAGGGGGTGGGGGACTGAGGGAGGGATAGCATTAGGAGAAATAGCTAATGTAAATGATGAGCTGATGGGTGCAGCAAACCAACATGGCACATGTATACCTATGTATCAACCCTGCACGCTGTGCACGTGTACCCTATTATATTACAGTTTTATTACATTAAAATATAATAAAAACAATAATAAATAAACAAAATGGGGATAACAGAAGAACCTACCTCATGGGTTTTTAAGAGACAAAGTTCATTCACTTAATAGATAACATGTAGCATCTATTATGTGTCAGATGTTATTTTTTAGGTGCTTAGGATACATTAGAGAACAAATAGACAAGCTCTTTGCCTTCATGCAGCTTATCTTACAGTGGGGAAGACGGATAATGAATGATAAAGAAAATAAACAAATAGGCTGGGCGCAGTGGCTCATGCCTGTAATCCTGACACTTTGGGAGGCCAAGGCAAGCAGATCACTTGAGGTCAAGAGTTTGAGACCAGCCTGGCCAACATGGTGAAACCCTGTCTCTAATAAAAACACAAAAATTAGCCGGGTGTGGTGGTGCATGCCTGTAATCCCAGCTACTCAGGAGGCTGAGGCAGGAGAATTGCTTGAACCCAGGAGGCAGAGGCTGCAGTGAGCTGAGATCACGCCACTGCGCTCCAGCCTGGGCGACAGAGCAAGACTCAGTCTCAATAAATAAATAAACAAACAAACAAACAAACAAGTAAGCTATACAGAAAGTTAAGCGAGGCAAATTAAGAGATTCAGTGATAAGTATAATGGAAAAAAAGAGAATACAGCAAGTCAGATAGGGAATATGAGGTGGTACTGGTGGTTCAATTTTATGTAGAGTGGTCTAGGTAGGTTACATGGAGAAGGTAACGCCTAAGCAAAGATATGAAGGGGTTAAGGAGTAACTGACACAGACATCTGAGGGAAGAGCATTCCAGGCAGAGGGAATAGCCTTTACAGTCTTAAGGAGGGAGTGTGCCTATTGGGTAAGAGGAACAGCATGGAAATCAGTGTGGCAGGAGCCAAAAGAATAAGGGGGAAAGGAAGAAGAGATGAGGTTAGAGAAACAAGGGGCCAGTTCATGTACATGGCCTTTTAGCTCTACAAGCAAAAATCAAATGAAATATTCATGTTAAGTGCTTAGAACAGTAAAATGGTACATAGAAAATATTTAATAAATGGTATCTACATCTGTATTTACATGAAAATCTTCTGGTCCCTAAGCAGAGCTAGTCTGGAAGGGGTCAGGCTACAGGGACTCTAGTATCATTTATGTACTTTGGTGGGGTTAGAGAGTCCTTCAACATTTTTAAAAGTACAGAAATCAAACAGATCAAAGGCCTAGGTGATCCGCAGCAGCAAGCAGAGATTGTTAATTCTCTGCAGGTGCTCAGAAAACTGAACTAACCGAGGCATGCAAAGTCAACATAGCCATCAATAAAAGACAGGGAAGGAGTTGGGTGTGGAGTGGGGTGGGCTTGGCTAAGGGCTGAAACCAACAGGAGAGTCATTAGCAACATAAGAGAGAAAGCAATGGAGCATGGAAGCATCCTCTACAGCAGTGGAAACTCATTCTGATTATCAATGCAACCACAAAGTCATGATGAAAACAACTGCAAACCATGCAAACCATCGGGGAGTAAGTCAGGGAGCCCAGCAACATGAATGCACTTGTAGGGGGGAAAAACAAATTAAGAGATTCAGGCAAAACCATTCCCTTTCCTGGTGGAGGCTCTTTAATCTTTAATATCTCTCTCTTGACACTAGGCACAGATCTTGCCCCAACAAGACAAAGGATAACTTCTGAGAAGCTAAAAATTCTCGTTTGGGTGAAGGACTCTTGAGGGGAAGAGTGCCACGTGTCTGCCGGACTAAAAGATGTGTTCTCAGGTCGAGGTGGGTGGATCACGAGGTCAGGAGATCGAGACCATCCTGGCCAACACGGTGAAACCCCCGTCTCTACTAAAAAAATACAAAAAAATTAGCCGGGCATGGTGGCCGGTGCCTGTAGTCCCAGCTACTCAGGAGGCTGAGGCAGGAGAATGGCATGAACCTGGGAGGTGGAGTCTGCAGTGAGCTGAGATTGCGTCACTGCACTCCAGCCTGGGTGACAGAGCGAGACTCCATCTCAAAAAAAAAAAAAGATGTGTTCTCTTGGTCATACTGTCTCACACTGGGCAGATCAGGGCTAACCCACCTCCATGGCCTTTATGACTGAAGGGGCTGCAGGGCCCTGGAGCTGCAGACAGGAATGCAGTCATTTTGGGAACTGAAGGCAGGCAAGAATATAATAAAGGCTAGATGAAGATACCCAGGCTGGGCTTTAAACTGCTTTAAATTGTGCCAGTTTCTTCTGGCACCTGCCCTAAGGAAAGCAAAACCAGGCACCGTCCAATGGAAATCTGGAAGTGGGCATCCTTTGTGGCATCAATTATGCCAGTTTGGCCAGGAAGTTTGTAGTACTTGGTCTCTATGACCCTGACCTAACCTACTCAATAAGGGGCAGTTTAGTCTGAGTCAAAAGAAATGAAGAGCGACTCAATATTATGATCTTTGACTTAACATATTCAATTTGTAATTAAGACCATTATTAAAATTAGTATAAGAAATCAAGTCTTCTCATTCCATTCCTCAAACTCTCTGTCTGCCTTTACTATTTCCTGATAGTAACCATGGATATTTGCTTTAGAAGTTCTTAATTGCTACATTCTTAGCTACTTATTTAGTCAATATACTAAGTGTCAAAGGTATGCCAGGGACAGTGCTAGATTCTGCGGCAACAGCAAGGGATAAGACAGATAAAAATTCCTATTTTCATGGTACTTACATTCTAGTGTGTATATGTGGCAGCGGTGGTTGGGGAGACAGGCAATAAAAAGTAACAAAGAAAGAAATACTTTTAGGAAGTGAGGAGAGCAATGACATAAATCAGGCAGGGTGGTGTGATACACAGTGTGATACATGGGACCACATGAGACGGCTGTGCCAGGCTCATCTTTGAGAAGGTACCATTTGAACTGAGAACGCACCAGATGAGAAGGAGGCAGCCATGCAATCTAGGGAAAGAAGGAAGGGCAGACAGGGAGATGGGAACCAGCAACAAGAGTGTTTTGCTTCCTGCTTCTCCATTCTGCACACAAATGCTATTTCTCTGTCTCTGGCACGTTGCAATCTGTTAAAGAAATTGCTCTATGATGCCTGGGAAGGGAATAATATTGAATGAAACAGAATTCCAAGGGAGCTACATACTGCCATGGGGGAGGATGGGGACACTGAGGAAAGATAAGGCAAGGGCTGTGGAAGCTGCCCCAGGCTGCCCCATTTCACTACTGTGGTTAACTGGCAAAGGAGTCCGTGCAAATGAGTGCAGGATGTCCAAATCACAGCACTGTTTCACACATCATCATTTCAAGTCACCAACTGACAGGATTTAGCACTCTGTGTCTGGCAGCAACCAACAGTGAAGCAGAGAGAATTCCACTGGATTATCCAAAGCATCTGACCCGCAAATGAGGAGTGAGCAGAACATTTTTAAAAAACAACTCTTGAGTGGTTCAGTGAGCCAATTCCACATTGAAGAGAGACACACAAACATCCAGCTGCCTCTGAGGCAAAAGGTCAATTTCTTCTGCTTGTCCTCGGTCTTCAGAATCCAAGTTATTGATGTGAGCTGTGTCCCTCATTTTCTTAGCCAAAGGGGTAGACGTGAAGTAGAAATAGGCCAGATATAGTGTTCTGGGACAACACACCATTGTCTGAATCCAGAGAGCATCATGGCTGCAGTGGATGAGAGCAGGCTCAGTGGGAGAGGTTCAGGAACATCAGAAGTGCAGGGCCTGTCCTTTGAAGATAAAGTCTGGCTAGATCACCTTTTCAGTGAAAGAAGCTAACGTCTGCAGACAGATCTTTATCTTTGGTGAGCCCATCACAGATCCCCAGTTTAGGATGGGGGCTAGAATGAAGGGAAAAAGCCAATTATCACCCTATAAGAAGTAGATAGGCTGGGGGCGGTGGCTGACGCCTGAAATCCCAGCATTTTGGGAGGCCGAGGTGGATGAATCACTTGAGGTCAGGAGTTCAAGACCAGCCTGGCCAACATGGTGAAACCCTGTCTCTACTAAAAATACAAAAATTAGTCAGGCATGGTGGCCAGCGCCTGTAATCCCAGTTACTCAGGAGGCTGAGGCAGGAGAATCGCTTGAAGTCAAGAGGCTGAGGTTGTAGTAATCCAAGATCGTGCCACTGTACTCCAGCCTAGGTGACACAGCAAGACTCCATCTCAAAAAAAAAGAGTCTGGTGGCAGGGTCTGGGGAAGGGGCGGCAGGCACCATGTCCGGCCGCGAAGGTGGCAAGAAGAAGTCACTGAAACAGCCTAAGAAGCAGGCCAAGGAGACGGACGAGGAAGATAAGGCTTTCAAGCAGAAACAAAAAGAGGAGCAGAAGAAACTCGAGGAGCTAAAAGCGAAGACTGCGGGGAAGGGGCCCTTGGCCACAGGTGGAATTAAGAAATCCGGCAAAAAGTAAGCTGTTCCTTGTGCCTGAGGAGATGGTGACCCTTTATTTCATCCTTATTTAAACATCTATATTCCCTGCCATAACATCTTTTGCCACCTAAAGCTGGAATTAAGTGTTGTCTTGGAGCTGTTGTACATTTAAGAATAAACTTTTGTTAAAAAAGAAAAAGAAAAAGAAAAAAAAAAGTAGATAATACTGAACTGTCCCCCCCTTGTGGGTTTCTGATTCTCCAATCAAGTCCTGAGACCCTCCTGCTCCCCATCCTTCTCTCCTCCAAGTCCTTCTCACACAGCTGTGAGGTAAGATTTACTAGATGGAATGTGTTTGCAAAATCTGTTTTGTTCACTGTAACATGTTTATCAAAAAAGAAAGAAAAAAAACCCTGTCCCTTCTCACTATTTAGTTTTTGGTGACTGCCTTTTGGGATCTGGAACTGGATAAACAGATGGACTTCACAGAAGAAATCAGGCGAAGCGCCAGGGTGTGTATATATATCTTAGTCTCACTGTAAATACGGCAGATAGCCCTCGTCCAAACAGCTGTGCTGGTTTTGGAGGAAAGTGAGGGGACAGTGTCTTCTGGATGACAGTGCTCCCATTGCTCCAAGGTGTACCTCTCCCTGGTGGTGCTTTGGGCTATAGGATGCCAGATAGATTCTAGAGTTCCAACCTCAGATATATGACCCTGATTTCATTTTCTGGCCTCTGGCTGTGGTAACTAAGTGTTGTGCCAGATCCCAAACTATTGCTTATTATTCGTACTGGGTTTGTTTGATATAAATGAGTGCCTACAAATGTGCTGAGTGTTTGCATTGTGTATAATGAGGAGTACCTTTGCAATATACTGGATGCCTCTGTATTAAGGGGATGCCTAGGAGGGGTATATTTTTGTGCGTGTGTGTGTGCACGCGCACGCACATGCAGAAGTTGTGGAAGGCCTGGACTACAGCATTTGCCTGGCCACAGAGCAGTATCACTGCTGGGGGAACAAGGTACAGTGATCCCTCATGTGCAGCACACTGCTGCCCCAAGGGAACTGGGGGGAATTGTACCGAGCAGTTTCTCTCCTAATTTTTTTTGCCACCTTCTCCAGTATAAATCTCTACTGCAGGGGGTAGGGGTGGAGGAAGTAACTCTTTCGTAATTAAATATGCTTCAATTCCCAGGTATGAACAAACGTCAGAACATTTTAGAAGAATCTTTTTTTTTTTTTTTGAGATGGAGTCTCACTCTGTCACCCAGGCTGGATTACGGTGGCACAATTTTCGGCTCACTGCAAGCCTCCCTGGGTTCAGCGATTCTCATTTTAGGAGAATCTTCTAATAGAAAAAACATATTCATTTGCTTCACAGAGTAGGGTTCAGGTGGATGTCTCCTTCCCTCCTGGACAAACTCCTTGAAAAAAAAAAAAAAAAAAAGACAATATTGTCCAAACAGGAAACTGGTGCCAAATAGAGACAAAAAACCAAAACAAAACAACTCCCTGAGATAGAGTGGACTGCATTCATTAGGTTCAGGTAGCTCAAAAGACAGGAATATTAAATAATTAGACTCCGACAGATCAAGGTGCTATATAGGTAATGGGACCTCATAAGGACAGAACAAAAGATCCTGTTTCTAACAAAGGTTCTGCAACCTTTATACTACAGTGAGCAATGAGTGAGAGGGATGCTGCCCAGGAAATGAAAGGACTCAATCGTTTCTCTTCAGTGAGCGGAGCCCAGGAGGAGTGTTCCAGGGCGCTCTCACAAACACTCTTGAATAATACCATCCAGAGCCTTTGATTCAAGGAACATGCTGAAGAATAAACAGCCTATTAATCTGAGTTTTCTGGTGTGCCTGAGTATACAAAGCAGCAATGAACTAACCCCTTGGCTCTTGCAAACATCCCGACTGCACACCATCCGCTGCTCCACTACACAGCTCAGCCCCTCCTTCCCATGCATGCAATTTCCCCTGGAAAAGCTTCAAGGTTTGGGGGTCCTGATGGTTTCATCTAATGATGCTCAGGCCAAACCCAGGGTGCAAAGAACCCTTGTTTGGCCATAAGAAGGCACAGCCATGTGACCAGGCTCAAATGAGAACTGTGTGGTAGTGTGACTGGGTAAGGAGACAAAGTCATCAGTCTGCCCCTTTCTGAGCCAAGTTGACAGCCACAGGCCTGGGAAAGGAAGGCCCAGTTTCAATTGCTTCCTAGTCTTGGTTACCTTGGTGGCAGGAAGAGCTCCTGCATGGGTGGGCTTTGGGTGCCATTCTGTGGAAACATTCCTGGGCGTTTTGCCTAGGTAAAAATTACCAAGTAAGGTCCTTGAGTTTTCTTTTTCTTTCTTTCTTTCTTTCTTTTTCTTTTCTTTCTTTTTCTTTCTTTTTTTTTTTTTTTTTTTTTTTTTGAGATAGGATCTTGCTCTATCACCCAGGCTGGAGTGCAGTGGTGTGATCTTGGCTCACTGCAACCTCTCCCTCCTGGGTTCAAGCAATTTTCGTGTCTCAGCTTCCCATGTACCTGGGACTACAGGCGCATGTCACCATGCCTGGCTAATTTTTGTATTTTTAGTAGAGATGGGGTTTTGCCATGTTGGCCAGGCAGGTCTTGAACTCCTGGCCTCAAGTGATCTGCCTGCTTGGCCTAGGTCCCTGAATTTTCAAGGAGAAAAATGGAAGAAAGAGAAGTAGCTGTTTCACTTTCATCCTTTCACTAGAAGTCCTTCTTTACAAACAATCAGGTGTAGCTTTTGTGATAACAACAATTTGATCGGTTCTCCTTCCCACCCCCAAGACAAAGTACAATGATAGTATTTTAAGTAATAAACCAGGCGTTGTTGTTGAAACAAGGTAATTGAGGCTAGGATCATAGGCTCAAATCAGCCACGGAGCGGTTTCTCTGTGTTCCATGGTCACTGACCTCATGCAAGGTGTGTGCTTAATCATAAAAGGAACTAGTGTGACAAGGTGGATAAATCAGTATCATGGCTATCAATACATACTGGGTTGTGCATACACACATATATTCTCAAAGCTGAATCCCTCTGACCCCAAATTTATGTATCAAGGAAAACATGTTTAATGAAAATTTCCTTTCTAAAAATAATTTCAAAGAGGCGCTTTGACTTAAAAAAATTAACTCTAAAGTCTTCTGATTCTACTTCCAAGGAACTACTTTGTGTTTAGTCCCTTGAAACTGGAGAAGGACACACATCTTTGACGAGAAGGAGCAGCACAAAAGCTTGCATTTTATGTGATTGGCTCTGAGATGATACCACAGAGGGTAGGAAGTAAGAGCATGGGCTCTGCAGTCAGACAGATTGAAATCTGAGCTCCTCTTCTGCCACTTGCTGATGTGTAATCTTAGACCTATGACATCAAATCAGTGAGTTTCAACTTCCTCATCTGTAAAATGGGAATAGCTTCATGGGATTATTGTAAAGATTATATAACAAAAATGCTTAGTACCATGCCTAGGACACAGTAAGAGTTCAGTAAATGATAGCTGTACTTACTGTTTCTTTTAATTAAAAAAAAATTTTTTTTCAGAGACAGAGTCTCACTCTGTTGCCCATGCTGGAGTACAGAGGTATGATCATGGCTCACTGCAGCCTCAAACTCCTAGGCTCAAGTGATCCTCGCACCTCAGCCTCCTGAGTAGCTGGGAATACAGGCACATGACACCACGCCCAACTACTTTTAAAATTTTTATTTATTTATTGTTTTTGAGAGAGGTCTCCCTATGTTGCCCAGGCTGGTCTGGAACTCCTCACCTTAAGTGATCCCCTTACCTCTGCTTCCCAAAGTGTAGTGATTACAGGCATGAGACACCATGCCTGGCCCTTGTTACTATTTGAATCCTCTAAATAATAGGCACAGGGACTTAACTGGTGGCTGGCGGGCACATGAGCTACATGAAATGGGAGTTTCTTCATTCCTTACCAAGCTGGGCTTAGAAGATCCTCAGACCGTCCTTCACTACACTGGAAACAAGTGTTTGGGTTATCTGGGGTAACTGATGGAAGGACAATGAGAGATCAAACCCTGGTACTCTGGAACTTCATTTTGATTTGGGAACTGCAGATTGACCTGGAGTATTCCCACCCCAGATTCTGGCTTAGCAGATACAGCCTTTTCCTAGGCTTTCACCTGTTGAGACAAACAGATGTAATCTGAACACAAGAGGCACAGATCTGGTATCAGACCACCTTACCCTGCAGCATTCCTGGGGTCATAAAATGACAAACATTTCAACAGGCTGGATATCTAACCCTTCCTGCCCTGTAGCTGGGGCCTTACGAAACTGCTTCTTGTGATTAGAGCCATTGGTACCTCATACCAAGGCTGTGAGGTGGACTTCATTAATATTGATGAGCTGTAGCTCGTTAACCTCATTTGATGTTTATTTACAACCATTCTTCTCATATGCTAATGAATGACACTGGGCTCTTCAGATAGAAAGGAGAGAACTGGACCCTCTCTGCCAGCATCTCCTTGGCAAACTCCTGTGCCTTGAAACAGAAGTTTGCACAGAGGGAATGAAGCCAAATGGAGGGAATGCAGCAGAGAGGACAAAATGATGTGAAAAGAATGTCTGCAATGTAATGGGGGAGAGAGAAGCCCAGCTGCCGGGGCCACAGTGTGACTGAGTTTTGGTTACACCCACCCAGTGGCTAACAAAGAAGCTGAAGGGCGGGGAACTGAGGAACTAAGAAAAGGACAATGTGTTAGATTTTGGAATTGAAGTAGGGGGGTGGAGATGAGTGGGCCCCATGGGTGTCAGGGAGCTTGAAGGCCTCTCTAGGATTCATTCCACTTTCTTCTGTGATCTTAAGAAATCAATAGGCAGGGAATTGGGGTGGATTTCTTTAAGGCAGTAAAATGCCCATAGCAACGAATGCTTATCAAATTCTTGGCTTGGAGAAAGAGTGCTCATTGTCGCACTGTCAAATGGGTAAGTAGGGAGATATAATCTCTGATTCTCTTTCCTCAAAGTTATAGGTTTGTGTATTAAAGAATAGGATGATCAAGCAAGGAAGAATCAGAGACTGAGGAAAAAATAAATTTTTAAATATGGCCATTAGCAGGCACAGTCGCTCATGTCTGTAATCCCAGGATTTTGGGAGGCCGAGGAAGGAGGATCACTTGAGCTCAGTCATTCAAGATCCTGGGCAACATAGTGAGACCCCATTAATTAAAAAAAAAAATTAGCAGGGCGTGGTGACACATACCTGTGGTGCCAGCCACTCGGAGGCTGAAGCACAAGAATTGCTTGAACTCACGAGGCAGAGGTTACAGTGAGCTGAGATAGCACCACTTCACTCCAGCCTGGGCAAAAGTGAGACCCTGTCTCAAAAAAAAAAAAAAAAAAAAAAAAAAGGCCATTCTATTGTTTCAGGGCTGCTAAGCAAAACACAGGTCTCTTTCAAATTCCCCAGTATGTAGCAAGTCAATTTTGGGTCATCCCATCCACTCTGAGTGTTCGAAAGACCTAATAGGACGTATGAGAAAGGTAGAAGGAAAAATATGTTGGATATATGAAAGTTTATTAATACTAGCAGCAATGGCAAACTTAAAATTTCTTAAGTACTTCAGTGTCAATTCTCATCAATTTTCTTGACTTTGATGCTGTACATTTTTTTTTTTTTTTTTGAGACAGGGTCTCGCTTTATTGCCCAGGCCAGAGTGCAGTGGCGTGATCTCAGCTCACTGCAACCCCCACCTCCCAGGCTCAAGCAATCCTCCCACTTCAGCCTCCTGAGTAGCTGGAACTACAGATGTGTGCCACCACACCAGGATAATTTTTGTGTATTTTTTGTAGAGACGGGGTCTCCCTTTGTTGCCCAGGCTGGTCTTGAACTCCAGGGCTCAAGTGATCCTCCCACCTTGGCCTCCCAAAGTGCTGGGACTACAGGCGTGAGCCACTGTGCCCTGCAGATGCTGTACACTTTACATTACGATTTAGTCAATTATTCCCTTCCTGCCTTTGGGGCCACACCCTCTTTTTTCTCCCAATCTGGCTTTTTTTATTTTCTGTAAGGCACTTTGAAGATCATTCCTACCCTTGATACGCCTTTCTGTAAGGCTAAAGAGGCAAGAGAAAAAAGAAACCTCTTACCTTAAAGGCTTAACCACATTTTAAAGTGCAAAGTATTGGTTCTAACAGATAGATGTTTGTTACGTTTGTCTGTCTGAAATCATTACCCCTTAGGGTACAAATTTCATTTCTTTCAAGTTTTCTATGAACTCAGTTCCTCTCAGACTGAAGGAATAATCAATAGCAAGCTGTTTTGACCTGACAGTGTGCAGCTTGCCCATGCTTAGGGACAAACATGACTGAAAGAGTAACTGACAGTTATATGCACATTCTAGACTTGAGAAACGTTTCTCAGTTTTTTTTCATCATCACCCCCTAGCTTTTTAGACCTTTTTTTCTGTTTGTTCACTCTCCATGAAATTTTGATATCATGAACATATTACCTATCTATATATTTTTTGAGGGCCACAAACCATTATAATACCTAATTTATTTTTTTGCCTCCCAAAGAACCAATTTTTGTTCCCTTGAGGAGGCATGTTCTAGAGGCTTTTTAAAAGAAGTATATCATCTGATTTACTGTGTTCCAGGATTGAACCTAACATTCTCCCAGGGTGAACCATCAAACACAATTACACTTCTGTTCTGATTTTTTTTTTTTTTTTTAAGAAAGAAAGAAGGAAAAAAAGACATCTTTGTGCCTATCTAGTTAGTAATAGTTATTCCAAAAAAGAGATCAAAATCCTTTTTTTCACACTGGACCTGATCTATCCACAGAATAAATGGCTTACTTTTTAGCAGTAGATTAGCTTTTTACAGTAATCCTATTTGAGTGCCAGAGAGGTAATAGATTGTCAAGCCCCTTAGGGACCCCCAAATCATTCTCCTAAAAGTCAACAATATATTCCCTTGTAAGAGGAGCATGAAGTTCATGATTTCATTAAGTATCTCTCAAACTCCAGAGGACGGTAGTGAGTGGTGTTATTATCTCCCTTTTACAACAGAGAAATGATGATATTGAGAGGTTAGGTAGCTTAATTTAGGTCACTAGCACTGATGTTTCTTCATATAAATATCTTCTCTGTCAAACAAGGTCACTCTGAGGATTTCTAGACCTGATGTCTTCTGATTCCTACTTTAGGATCACGGACCTCTGAGAAAAATTTATAAAGGCTGTTTTGCTTCTGCCAACCCCTTCTCTCCATCTGACAGAAAAAAAGCAAAGGAAGGTGCTAACAGAATCTCTAAGAATTGACTGATAGGAAGAGAACTCAGGCTATTGTTCTAAAGGTTACTGTTTCATGAGCAAATGGCTTTAGGTGGCAGCAAAGAATGCTGTATAAGGAGGTATGCAAGGTTTTTTTTGTTTGTTTGCTTTATTTTTTCTAAGATAAATATCACTATCTTTGCAGGGTTCAGATGAGAGGCTATTAAACTATGATATGCTCGTCAGAAGATGCAAAGACCTGAATCAAGACCTCCCACAAACAGTCTTCAAGTAACATGGGAAATTCATATTTTATTTTGTAGTCATGGGAACCGACCACATCTTAAAACTATCCATACTTGAAACTCACCATAAGTGAGTGAGAATTAGAGGCTGGCAAGTCAAATAAAAAAAAAACCTACCTAAAAGGGCTCTTCTCTGTAAACTAGCCTCAGGCTCTTTTAACTCTCTCAATTAAATCAATGTTAAAATTCCCTTGGAATAGAAGCTGAGGTAGGCGGATCACCTGAGTTCAGGAGTTCAAGACCAGCCTGACCAACATGGTGAAACCCCATCTCTACTAAAAATACAAAAAAAAAAAAATTAGCCAATGTGGTGGCAGGCACCTGTAATCCCAGCTACTCAGAAGGCTGAGGCAGGAGAATTGCTTGAACCCAGAAGGTGGAGGTTGCAGTGAGCCAAGATTACACCACTGCACTCCAATCTGGGTGACAGAGCAAGACTCTGTCTCAAAAAAAAAAAAAAAAAAAAAAAAGAAAAGAAAAAAGAAAAATTCCCTCAGAATAAAATACAACTTATTTATTCTAAAGAGATAACTTGTTATCTCATGCTGTCAAGAAGGTCTGCACCTAATCCATTCCTTATGAGAATCTATTCTATTAAAAACAAAAGCAAAGAATTTCAGAGAAGGTTATTCTGCAATACTGCTTAGGAACCCAGTACTGAATAACATTATCTCTTTTGCTTGTTTTTTGAGACAGGGTCTCCCTCTGTCGCCTGTGCTGGAATACAGTGGCACAATCTCTGCTTACTGCAACATCCGCCTCTGGGTTTAAGTGATTCTTGTGCCTCAGCCTCCCGAGGAGCTGGGACTACAGGCATATGCCACTATGCCAGGCTAATTTTTGTATTTTTAGTAGAAATAGGGTTTTGCCACGTTGGCCAGGCTGGTCTTGAACTCCTGGTCTCAAGCAATCCACTGCCTCAGCCTCCCAAAGTGCTGGAATTACAGGCATGTGCCACCACAGCCGGCTTGAATAACATTATTGCTAACAAATTTGCCCTTATGTGTGACACAAATTCTTCCTACAGCAGTGGAAGTTCATTTCCTTTTTGTTTGAAGAGATGGATATAGGCTGATGATGAGTTAAAGGGCTTAACATTGTTTCACAATGTCCAGAGCCAAAAGATATACCCCAGATCTATCTAAACATATTAAGGGGAATATAAAAGTATATATATTTAGCTCAACTAGGTTCTGATACAGAAATGTTAGAAAAGCAGCCAGTGGCTTCCTTTGCTGTAAACAAGGAATACATTTGAGGGAGGGCAAAAAAAATCTTCATATCTTGCCTCAAAGAAGATGAAACTATAATTTTTCTGGACTAAAATAGAAACTAGAAGACACAAGGTATAGAAATCTAAAAGGTGACTCATGTTACAGAAGAGGCATTTAAATGAAAAAATGTTTCTTATTGGATCCTATAAAATAGGAAAGCATGGTGTTGGGGGGAGTGGCAAATCCTTTAAAGTCTTGAACATCAGAGCAAGGGAACTAAAGTGAAAATACAAATTGGAATAGGTAAGGAGAGAAAGAGAGTCCCATCAAAAACCCATTCATACTGCTTGCGGCAACTGTCAATGAATTGGAAAGGGCACTGAGGAGATTTGCTAAGTTCAGCAGCATTTGTCTATCTTGTTCTACCGACATAACTAGTCAAAGAAACAATCTTAAATGCAGGAAAAGGCTAATCTTTTTCATTGGCAGGTGACCAAAGAAAACACCTTCTCCAATGAGCAGTATGATGAGACGATACAAACAAGACTGCACTTATCAAACATTTTTATTTGAAGTGCTCAAAACATTTGCCAATATTATACCCAGTTCAACTTCCCCTTCACCAGTTTCCTCACAACTTTGAGAGGAAAAGCAAGCTTTTTATAAGAAAGACGTCTCCTCTGCATATTGGTATAAATCTGAATACAACTTTAGGAAAAGAACTTCCCAAAGAGGGTGTGGATGGGGGCCTCTAGGAGTCTCCAGGGTGCCAGATCCTCCAAGCACTCTGGTAAAGGCTTTGTTTCACCACATCAAAGGCAGTGGGGCAAAGTTCCTCTTAGCAGCCATGGATGCTGCCAAGAAGAGCGAGTCTTCATTTGTGCCAGGGACTAAACAGGAAAATTCAGAAGGAAGAGTAAGAAGGCATTTTACCTTCCAGATTTAAGTAGGGAAACAGACCCACTGAGTCACGAATCCTTTTTTCCAGAAGTGGTTATCATTATCCAGGTTTTATGCTCAATGAATAGTTGTGTGGTAAGTTAAGTGTTTAAGATAAATAATTCTCTCAAAGTTACAAAGCAGATTTGTGACAGAGAGGGTTATAGAATCCAGGGGTCAACTTTAAACAGTTAGATCTAAGTTTTCAGAAGAGCTTTTAGAGGTTTGAGAGTTAGAAGAAGTCTGATTACTTTTTTTTTTTTTTTTAATGGAGAACAGGAATGGGTGGCAAGACCCATCAGTCCCATGGTTTATCACAATACTGTGGTCCAACCTCAGGGCACAGAAATAAAACACAATTTTACAATTAGAGAGCTACGTAACACGTGCTACTTTTTGTTCTATAGCTTTTCACAAAACACATAATTAAGTGCTGTCATACTATATTACTGATGGATCAGATTTACACAGACCATGAAGGTGGCAAGCATGTCATGGAGAATGGCTTTATAAATTTATGGAAAATGGTTTAAAATAAACAAAACAAGCCGAGGCAGGAAGATCACCTGAGGTCAGGAGTTCAAGACCAGCCTGGCCAATATGGTGAAACCTCATCTCTACTAAAAATACAAAAACTAGCTGTGGTAGCAGGCACCAATAATCCCAACTACTCGAGAGGCTGAGGCAGGAGAATTGCTTGAACCCAAGAGGTGCAGGCTGCAGTGTGCCGAGATCCCACCACTGCCACTGTACTCCAGCCTGAGCAACAGAGCAAAACTCCATCTCCAGAAATAAAAAAAGAAAAAAGAAAACAATCATTTCTTTTGTTCTACATTCCAAGTGGTAGGTGCTTTCCTGAGCCTCTGGCACAGATATCCGAAGCCCTGCACTAGACAAGATGAAGAGGCCTTCTCCCCAGAGTAGTATGCTGGACACTGAAGGAGCTCCCTGCTTTATTAGGAGATCTGGAAGGAGCCAAAAGGGCTATCGTCAAGTACTCAATCTTGTGGCCAGAGGATCTGAAATTTCAAATTTGCTATGGCTTGAAGTAGATACATTTTATAAAAAGAAACTAAAAAGTGCTAATTCTTCTGCTTTTGAACATTGGAAACATTTTGATAGTAACATTTTTTTTTTTTTTTTTTCTGCTGGGCCTTAATATTGCAGAAATTGTTTAGAATGACATGATTGAGAGGAGATTTTCAGAAGCATACTTACTACTTTTTATGAGAAAATCAGATTGAATATTACCAACTAGTCAGTAACAATTTCAAATGAATGAATTTCATAGGTGAATACACAGGTCATGATAAAAATAATTAGAATAAAAGGAGTCTGTATGATTTCATGGAACCAAAGTTTACAAACACAGTTTTCTATTGCTTGAGATAAATCCAGTAAATCTGAATGTGACCTTGACTTGTCATGTCAAGACACCAATTAATGTTTGCTCCCCTTCACTCAGACCCATGCCTCCAGGCAAGAAAGCAATTCAACTTTTGCTAAAAACCAATTATCTCTTCACTTATATGAGGGACCTAGAACAGGCAAATTCAGAGGGACAGAAAGTGTTATAGAGGTTACTAGAGCCTGGGAGGGAAAGGAGCAGGGAACGAGGAGTTATTGTTTAATGGGTACAGTTTCAGTTTAGGATGATGAAAAAGTTCTAGAAATGCATGGTGATGGTTGTACTTAATACCATTGAATTGTATATTTAAAAATGGTGAAAATGATAAGTTTTATGTTACATACATTTTACTACAATAAAAAATTGATGTCTTATTTTTAAAAATTCAGAAAAAGGTTCTTCAATCATTCCTTTACAAAATAACGTGGACCGAGGCAGTTCCCCAAATTAGTCTGTTCACCAGAATCCCTTGGTGTGCTTATTAGAGTTACACATTCTCTGGTCATACTCCAGACTGGCGATTTGCTTTCTTGTTAATCTGGCCCTTTTATGTATCTTTCTCTGTAACAGGAAATAGGGTACCCTTAGTTGTTATGTAGTTTTTAGCTTAATCAAGGGTCAAATTGAAAACAGCTTGGCCTCTGCCAATCTACAATTACTCGAAACTGAAGCCACGAAGATGCAAAAAAATCAGGTTTTGCAATGATACTCTCAATGTCCATAAAACTACTGCTCTTCTATGGTGTTATTTCTGTTTCTCCAAGACATTACTCCTTGGGAACTTCTCTGCAATAAATAAAATAGGCAAATAATAACATAGTTGAAAAGGGCTAGAAATTTGTAATTGTTAGAGGTGATACCAGGATTCATTTTTGGCTGAAATAAGATATGGGAATTTTGTATATGGCAGGTGATGAAAAAGTTGCCGGAACACCCAAGACATCAAAAATAGAAAATAAAAAATTCTGTATGACTCAAAGATTAGTTTGGTAGAGATTTTCTTTCAATTGGCAGCTAAAACATATATTACAACACCCTGGCAGGACTGCTTTTAACGATCATGTAAGCTTCAATGAGGCAAGTATCATTTAAGGCTTTGAAGGGAAAGAAAAAAAGGGTGTTTCAAGTCCCTCAAACAATTTATTGCTCCAGTATTTCTAATAATCATATGAGTATTCTTCCTTTTGACTGGAGAGCAAAGGAAAAAGGAAACCTGTAGGAACTGGAGTTGGACAAGAGAACAAAGTTCATAAATGAAATCCTGTCTAATACTAGCAACTGAAACAAGACTCACCCCTCATGTCCTTTGAAAACCGGCCCAGCTCAGTCCCGTTTTTCCCCCTCATTGATTTTCAAGCGTCACAAATGGCTCTTCAGGCTGAACTAAACAATCATGGGAAGTTCTTTCAGGAAAAAGATGCAACGATTACTGTACTTCTCCTGGGCTGTGCCATTGCTAGGCCATTTCCCCTCAGAAATTTATTTTTCTAACTAGAGTGATGAGCTGACAAGAAGCAATTTTTAAGTCAAACCAGTAAAATAAAAATATCTCCAAACAACACAACAGTTTTATTTCTGTGAGAATAACTCTTCCTTTATTCCAAAATGAAATGACTATCTGTCTACTATTATTACATAGTTAAAAAGATGACCTTTAATGATCTATAAAACTGAGGCTTAGAATGGACTTTACAAGTTACCTAATTAATTCAGCTCTTCTTTCTCATCTTGTGCCTCTTTCTTCTTTAACATCTTTGTTCAGTCATTGTCCAGAACAGCACTATACAACAGAACTTTCTGTGATGATGGCAATGTTTGTTACTCTGCACTAATATGGCAGTAACCACTAGCCATATGTGGCTTGTGAGCACTTTGAAATGTGACTAATGTGACTAAATAACTGAATTGTATTTGTATTTAATTTCTTAAAAATTAGCTTTAGTGAGGTTTAACTGACATACAAAAAACTATACATATTTAATATGTACAATTTGATGAGCTTGGATACGTGCATAAAACGGTGAAATCACTACTACCATAAAGATAATAGGCATATCCACACCGTCAAAAGTTTCTCTCTGTGTGTGTGTGTGTGTGTGTGTATGGTAAGAATACTTGACATGAGATCTACCCTCTTAATAGATTGTTAAGTTCCTAATTTTGTTAGTTACAGGCATTATGCTATACAGCAGATCTTTAGAATCGATTCATCTTGCATAACTGTAACTTTATACCAATTGAACAATAATACCCCATGTCTCCCTCCCCCAATCCCTGGAAGCCACCATCCTATCCTCTGTTTTTATAACTGTATTTAATTTTAGTTAATTTAAATTTAAACAGCCATGGGAGGCTAGCGGCTACATATTGGAGAGCACATGTCTAGTATGTGCTTTATTATCTCCAATGACAGAAAATCCATTTCCTCTCAAGCAGCTCTATTTATAGATAATTCTAATTATTAAGAACATTTCTTCTTACATTGTGAAAGCTGTCTTCCTGGTAACTTCCACCGCTGGACCTAATTCTGTTTTCTGGGGCCACACAGAATAAGTAAGCTCAGGTCACATGCTACATCATCAAGTATTTGAAACCAGTAAGCATGTACTCCATTTACTTTTCTATGAGTTTAACATCCCTAGTTCCTTGAACTGTTCTTCATCATTTGGTTTCAAATGCCTTTTCTAGTAAGGCATGTTTTAGTCAGTCAATGTTAATAATGATGAAAACAACAACTAACATTTATCAAGAAGCTATTAAGTGCCAGGCACCATGTGAGACAATTCTCATGCATTATCTCGCTTACATCCCTTCCCAACCGATGAGGCTGTACTGTTATTTGCCATGACCTTACTACTGGGGAAACTCAGGCTCTGAGAGCTTAAGGAACTTACCTGAGACCAAGCAGCCAAAAAGTATACAAACTAGGACTCAAACCTATGTCTCTTGACTCAAAAACCACTGCTCTTGACCATTACACTATGTTGCCTCTCTTGTGAAAGCACGGAGCCCCTACCCTCAAAACCTTAAGTATTGTTTGTTCATCATGGAATGTAAGCTCCATGTGGTTGAAGACTTTGTTGTGCTCAATTCTGTATATCCAGCACCAAAACAGTGCCTGGGACACAGGACGCACTCAATAAATATTTATCGAATGAAAGAATGAATAAATAGAGCAAGACAATCGCCTTCTTCATTATGGCCTCTGTTCTTATTGTATTAAGTCTAAAGCTAATTTAGTGTCTTGCCAGTCACATCACACAGCTGCCCAAACTCAGCTTAAGTCTCTTGTAGTTTTGCTGTTAAAGTGCCTGCTATCATGCCTTTTTATCTTGACCAACTTAGGTATTTTTTAAAATTCAATTCTTATTTATATTTATTACACTTATATCTCCCCATTGATTTGTAAAATGAGCCCTTTGCTCAAGCCTGGAACACGTATATGTGTAACACAATATATGTAATGCAGAGGTAAGAGTTACACACAAACAACAACAGGTTAGATTCTCAGGCCCCTTGGCATCCTCTAAATCACCTTTCATGACACTCATTATACTTGTATTAATTATTCACTCATCTAGTTATTAAACAAATATTTACAAAGTGCTCGGCACCATTTTCAATGCCAAGGACATGGCTATGAACAAAGAGATGAAAATCCCTGCCCCTGTAAAATTTACATTCTAGTGCAGGAGGATCAGGAAAACACAAAGAAGTCAGTATCATGAAAACAAAATTGTAAGGGGTCTGTTCCAGATTAAAAGAAACTAAACAGACATTACCAAGTACAATGTTAAACCTTGATTGGATGCTGGGTCAGAAAACAAACAGCTATTAATAATGTTTAGGAACAACTGGGGAAATTGTAATTTGCACCGGACTGAATGTTAGGTGATATTATAAAATTAGTGTTATTTTCTCAAATGACATTGGAGTTATGCAGGAGAAGAGGAGAAAGTCCTTACTCTTAGGAGATGAGGGATGTGAGGGGTAAGATGTCATGATTCCCATAACTTAGTTTCAAATTATCTATCTATTGTTCACAAATATGGTGACATGTTAGTTAGCATTTGGTGAAGGGCAGACAGGTGCCTTCATACTATTCTCATAATTTTCTTGTAGGTTTCAACAAATCTCCAAATAAAGAGTGGTGGGAGTGAGGGAAACCTACTGCGTTCCTAGTCAGAGATGTGGGTTATGATTAACTGGTGTGACTCTCATTATGGTGGACATTTTTCTACAAGTTCATTAATCATTCACGTTGAAAAGATTTCCTTTCATTATACACTTGACAACATTCATCTCATAATTTTCCCTTTTGCAGCCATTGGAAAGGCTGGGATATGGGATAGCCATAAGATTGCATATTCTTCTAAAATAAAAGACCTCTTTTTTAGACTTTATCTGAAACAATGCTTTTACAAATATGTTATTTACACACTCTCAGTTGCATTCAGGAAGTAATAAACAATTACAAAGTGTAGGAAAAATACAAGGAGAAAGTATAAAGCAAATAAGTCCTGAAGCCAGTAATATGGGATATGTATTCAATTCCTATGGTTGCTATAAAATATTACCATAATTTGGTAGCTTAAAACAACAGAAATTTATTCTCTTAGAGTTCTAGATGCCAGAAGTCCAAAATGAGTCTCAATGGGACTAAAATCAAGGTGTCAGCAAGCTGGTTCCTTCTGGAGGTTCTAGGGGAGAATCAGTTTCCTTTCTTTTTCCAGTTTCTAGAAGTTATCCTCATTCCTTGGCTTGTGGCCCCACATCACAGTCACTTCCCTGCTCCAAACACATCCACTTCTGGTGTCACATTGCCTTCTTCCTCTCCCATCATCAAACCTCTCTCTGACTCCCTCTTAAAAGGACACTTGTGATTACATTTAGGGTTCACCTGGATAATCCTGGATTAGGGCCTGAATATCTTTAGGACCATTATTCAGCCTCCCACAGGGTGAGGGAGAAGAAAGGGTCACATGAATAAATAATAAAGGAGGAGATCCTCATTCATTCTTTTTTTTTTTTTGAGATGGAGTCTCGCTCTGTCACCCAGGCTGGAGTGCAGTGTCGTGATCTCGGCTAACTGCAACCTCTGCCTCCTGGGTTCAAGTGATTCTCCCGCCTCAGATTCCCGAGTAGCTGGATGTGCCCAGCTATTTTTTTTTTTGTATTTTTAGAAGAGATGGGGTTTCACCGTGTTAGCTAGGATGGTCTCCATCTCTTGACCTCATGATCTGCCTGCCTCAGCCTCCCAAAGTACTGGGATTACAGGCGTGAGCCACCGTGCCCGGCCAATGTTAGGTAAATTTTTAACCACTATGTCTCAATTTCCTTATCTTTAAAATAGATATAATAATATCTACTCAAGGGGTGGATAAAAGGGCTCAATACCATAATTCATGTAAAGATTTAACCTAATTCCTGGCACATGGTAAATGCTCATTAAATAATAGCTATTATTATAATTATTACTCACAGTGCAGGCTGTGCAACCCCCATGATGCTGAATCAGTACACGGCATTTCCAGGGACCTCTCTGACCCTTTCTTCCATGTGCATTCTATATAGGTTAATACGTAAAACCTACTTGAGTGTCAAAGCTTTTTTTTTTTTTTTCCCATCTTAAGACATTTTAATATTTGATAGAAGTCTCTGTAAACGACATCACAAACTTACTCGGCTTCCTAAAAAAGATGATAGTGGCTCTCGGCCTTAGCGCCGTTTTCTTGGAAGCCTCTGCGCCATGAGAGCCAAGTGGAGGAAGAAGCGAATGCGCAGTCTGCAGCGCAAAAGAAGAAAGATGAGGCAGAGGTCCAAGTAAACCGCTAGCTTGTTGCATCGTGGAGGCCACAGGAGCAGAAACATGGAATGCCAGGTGCTGGGGATGCTGGTACAAGTTGTGGGACTGCATGCTACTGTCTAGAGGTTGTCTCAATGGATCTAGAACTTCATCGCCCTCTGATAGCTGATCACCTCTGAGACCCACCTTGCTCATAAACAAAACTGCCCATGTTGGTCCTCTGCCCTGGACTTGTGACACTCTGGACTATTTCTGTGTTTATTTGTGGCCGAGTGTAACAACCCTATAATAAATCACCTCTTCCGCTGTTTTAGCTGAAGAATTAAAAAAAAAAAAGATGACAGTGAACATCAGTTACCTTTTGTTTATCAACTGTGGTTCAACATTGTGCATACTTATCATTTTCTTGGACCATAATAGATACTCTTAAAGAACAAAAAGACATGCCAGCTGCAGTGGCTCACGCCTGTAATCCCAGCACTTTGGGAGGCCAAGGCGGGCGGATCACCTGAGGTCGGGAGTTTGAGACCAGCCTTACCCACATACAGAAACCCCGTCTCTACTAAAAACACACAAAAAAATTAGCTGGGTGCATGCCTGTAATCCCAGCTACTCGGGAACCTGAGGCAGGAGAATCGCTTGAACCTGGGAGGCAGAGGTTGTGGTGAGCTGAGATCGCACCATTGCATTCCAGCTTGGGCAACAAGAGTAGAACTCGGTCCCAAAAAAAAAAAAAAGAACAAAAAGACGTATAAAGCCATTTATTTGTCCTCTACACAGTAAATGACTACCTATCTTAAAATACTGTTTTTTAAATATATATTTTCTCTTCACTATTTGGATCTCTAATAACTCCCTTTTCTGTTATCACAACTGTCAGTGTGTGGCTAAGGCTAGCAATGGTTAAAACCCACGTCACTACTTTTTATCTATCACTACTGACCAAATCGATACTGTGATTTATGCATTTATAAGTCAGGAGGCTCCCTGTGAAATCTTAGGAGACTTCCTGCCTCACCTACAAAGATGCATATAACCTCTGTAAATACTGGCTCCTCAGCAACCGTTTTTACTTACTTTCAAATTAGTAACTATGTTTTGAACATCTTAGAAGTTTGACTGCTATTTTGGTGAGATACTAAGAAGAGTTCTACCATGTCAGCCACTAGCCTGAGGATCTGTCTAATGTTTAATGCAAATCGAAACACCAATAAATTAACAAGTTTAAGGTGTGATATTACCTTCAATCTAATGTTCTTATCTTACCAAAGTGGCTCGGTAAATTACTCTGTCCACCTGGGTGGGAGAGTTCTTAAGTTTTTGTTTCCAATTAACATTAGACAGTCTTTGAGGCTAATGATGGGTATTATGTACCCATATATAAATATATATATAATATATATAAAGATTATCTAGTGATTCAGTCATATTAATTATTGCTTCTAAATTTTTACTGTCAACATCGACTCTTCTACTTAATCGACTCCTTTGCTGATATAATACTTTTATGTTTGTTAGTTTACATCCCCCCAAAATTGCCCTCAGGGGAGGTGTGTGAACTAGCAAGTATTCCCCATTTTTGCTGCAGACTGGGGCCTGTCAGTCTTAGCTATGGCACATTTTTAAGTGGAAATGAGAAAAGGACACTCAGAAAGACATGTTGGTATATTACTCAGTTAAACTTTGATGAATGCTCAGATGATCAATACCTATATTTAAATATACATATAAAACTCTTTAACAAAACCATACAATATCATTTTTAGGTTGTCATTCAAATTTTTCACATCACTGGTATTTACAGACTATACATTTTAGGTATGCCTATTAAATATTACTAAAATTTGGGCGGGCCCAGTGGCTCACATCTGTAATCCCAGCACTTTGGGAGGCCGAGGCAGGTGGATCACTTGAGGTCAGGCGTTCGAGACCAGCCTGGCCAACATGGTGAAAACCCATCTCTATTAAAAATACAAAAATTAGCCAGTGTTGTGGTGCATGCGTGTAGTCCCAGCTACTTGGGAGGCTGAGGCAGGGAATCGCTTGAACCCAGGAGGCGGAGGTTGCAGTGAGCTGAGATCGTGTCATTGCACTCTAGCCTGAGCAACAGAGAGAGACTCTGTCTCAAAATAAACAAACAAGTAAGTAAATATTACTAGAATTTATTTTTACTAGTCCTGTTCTTAGTGCATTACATGCAGTACAAAAATAATCCATTCATTTTGGTGTACAAAACAGATGTAATGAATGTAGTGATATGTGGTACTTCTTTTTCTGTGTTTTCTAGGAATCTAAGATATCATGAGTTTATCTTGTCCTACCCACACCAGTTTCATAGTAGGGACCATGTATATTAATTGTATATGTATATTAAGTGTAGATTATTAATAGTAGAATAACAACTGCCATTTATGGAGCACCTATGTGCTAAGCACTGTACTGAGTATTTTTTAGATTGTTGCCATTTTAAGATATGCCCACAAACTTCTACGATACTCCCCCATTTCAAGAGGTGGATCCTAATTCCTTTTTCCCTTGAGTATGAGCTAAACTTAGCAACTAGTTTCTAATGGAGAAAATAAAACAAAAGCGAAAGAATGTGATGTCAGAGGCCAAGTGATAAAGGCACTGTGGCTTCCTGCTTGTTCTTCCCTTCTAAGACCAATTGCTCTGGGGAAGCCAGCTCCTTATATCAGGAGGATCATGTGCTAAAGATCTGAGGCCTCCCACATGAGTGAGCTTAGTAGCAGGCCCTCCAGATCCATTCAAGCCTTTGGATAACTGCAGTCCCAATCAAAATCTTGATTTCAACCTTAAAAGAGACTCTGGGTCAGAACCACCCCACTAAGCTGCTCTTAGATTCCCGGCCTTTAGAAACTGTGAAATAATAAATGTTTATTGTTTTAAGCCCCCAGGTTTTTTTGGGGAGATTTGTAACACAGAAATAAATAATACACACACATCCATATATATTTGACACACACATACATATTTGAGTCTCGCTCTGTCGCCACGCTGGAGTGCAGTGGTGCAATCTCGGCTCACGGCAACCTCCGACTCCCTGGTTCAAGTGATTCTCCTGCCTCAGCCTCCCGAGTAGCTGGGATTACAGGCATGCATCACCACGCCCAGCTAATCTTTGTATTTTTAGTAGAAACGGGATTTCACCATATTGGTCAGGATGGCCTCAATCTCCTGACCTCGTGATCTGCCCCCCTGGGCCTCTCAGAGTGCTGGGATTACAGGTGTGATAATACACATATATTATCTTTTATATTCTCACAACCACATGGAATATGTAGTATTATCTTCATGAAAATGAGGAAACAAAGGCTCAGATGGTTAAGCAATTTACTCAAAGTCACACAGCTAGTAGTGATAGATTCATGACATTAAGGCCATCTTCTTCGCTCTGTATTATACTATTTCTTTTTAGGTCCTGTTTTTTTTCAGCCAGCTTATTAGCTATTGTTCCCAAATTTAATTAGCCTGCTATCAATGCTTTTATGCAAATAATGATTTTTTTAAAAAGCTTGGCTAAGTACATAGTCCAGATTTATATTTCTGGAGAATTTCAGCATGATAGGAACCCATTAATCAGCACACTTTATGACTATTCAACCAGCCTGTATTCCTTCTCCTCGTTCGCAAGGATGTCATGGAGATGTTGTCAAAGTCTTGTTGAAATCCAATTGAGCTAAACAAATATACTAAATATAGCTATACTAAATACAGCTGGCCGGGCGCGGTGGCTCAAGCCTGTAATCCCAGCACTTTGGGAGGCTGAGACGGGCGGATCACGAGGTCAGGAGATCGAGACCATCCTGGCTAACACGGTGAAACCCCGTCTCTACTGAAAAATACAAAAAACTAGCCGGGCGAGGTGGCGGGCGCCTGTAGTCCCAGCTACTCGGGAGGCTGAGGCAGGAGAATGGCGTGAACCTGGGAGGTGGAGCTTGCAGTGAGCTGAGATTCGGCCACTGCACTCCAGTTTGGGTGACAGAGCAAGACTCCGTCTCAAAAAAAAAAAAAAAAAAAAAAATACAGCTATACTGTACAGATTTCTCCCAACTTACCAATGCAGTAATCTCTTCAAAAAGGGAGTAAGTTTACATTGACTACTCCTGTTCCTTCTCTGTCAGTATTATTCTCATTACCATCATTCACCCCCTTCACAGTTATCACTGCTTTTGATAAATAAGCACTTTATACACATTATTTAATTTACTCATCAGAACTACTCTATGAAGTAGCTTCTCTTATCATTTCAATTTTACCAATAAGGAAATCTGGCTTATAGCAATTAATAACTTGCCTAACATCATTTTATTGAGAAATAAAAAAGCCAGGGTTGAAATCAAATCTTCTTTACCCACTAAGCCTGGGATATGTTCCTATTCCTTTTCCTTCCCCTCCCCTTCCTTACCTTCCCCTTTATTTTCTTCTCTTCCCTTCTTCCTTCCCCTCTTTACCTCCTACTTCCTCCCCTTTTCTGTCTCCATCTTCAATAAATTCTGGTAAGCTTACAGTGATCCCAACTTCCTTTTCTTAATTTATTCTTTTTAAGAAATTTTTTTTGACAGAGTCTCACTCCATCACACAGGCTGGAGTGCAGTGGCACAATCTTGGCTCACTGCAACCGCTGCCTCCCGGGTTCAAGGGATTCTCCTGCCTCAGCCTCTCAAGTAGCTGGGATTACAGGTACGTACTACCACAGCCAGCTATATTTTTGTATTTTTAGTAGAGATGGGTTTTCATTATGTTGGCCAGGCTGGTCTCAAACTCCTGACCTCAAGTGATCTGCCAGCCTCCACCTCCCAAAGTGCTGGGATTTCAGGCATGAGCCACTGTGCCTGGCCTCTTAATTTATTCTTGTTCATAAGTAGTTTAAGAATATTGTCTAAGATGGATGTCAAGTCTGCTGAAGTGACCTCCTGAATATTAGTTCCTTGACTCCAGTCTTCTGAAATTTCTACCCATCCCCGACCCTCATCCCCTATTTCCCCCTCCCCATGCACACTTTCTCAAAGACTGACTAGTCCTCAGTATCTTTTTTTTTTTTTTGAGACAGAGTTTCACTTGTCACCCAGGCTGGAGTGCAATGGTGCGACCTTGGCTCTTTGCAACCTCTGCCTCCTGGGTTCAAGTGATTTTCCAGCCTCAGCCTCCATAGTACCTGGGATTATAGGTGCTTGCCACCACGTCCAGCTAATTTTTGTATTTTTAGTAGAGACAGGGTTTCGCCATGTTATCCAGGCTGGTCTCGAACTCCTGACCTCAGGTGATCCACCCACCTCAGCCTCCCAAAGTGCTGGGATTACATGCGTGAGCCACAGCGCCCAGCCTAGTCCTCAGTATCTTGAAATATTAGATTAAGGAACTTGAAATCATTTAAAGCAGTTGTGTGACCTCTTTCAATCTCAACTATGTTTGATTGCATTCCCTGTAACCAGTGTTTATTTTATCTTTTCCGGTCCAAAGAGTATTCTCTTTGACAGAGAAGACTAAACCAAAATAGAGGTGAATGCTCTATTTTCTTTCTTTCATTCATCAATATGATACCACCCACCTAGGCCTCCTTGTTCTTTTTGCTCCCAATGTAACTTTTTAAAAAAGTCTTTTTATATTGTCTTTAGTATTGTGTCACAATTCCCAGTTTTTCTGGTCTCTTATTTTCCCTTTAACACAATTCAGTAAATATTCATTTACATATATGATACTTTGAAGCAGGCACTTATCTAGATGCTAAGAGCATAGGGGAAAGCAAGACAGATAAATGCTCTCACGAAGCTGACAGTCTAATGAGGAAGACATAATTATATGCATGACAAGTTAAGAAAAAGCTAGAAAAATGCATATTAAACCTAAAGTTCAGAAAAGTCTTCATAGAAAAAGAGACATTAAAAAAATATATCACCAATCTTAAATAAACTCTTTCAGAAAAGAAGAAGACACTTCAAAACTGATTTTATGCTGGGTGTGGTGGATCACACCTGCAATCTCAGCACTTTGGGAGGACGAGGTGGGTGGATCGCTTAAGGTTAGGAGTTGGAGACCAACCTGGCCAACATGGTGAAATCCTGTCTCTACTAAAATACAAAAATTAGCTGGGCGTGGTGGCAGGCACCTGTAATCTCAGGTACTAGGGAGGCTGAGGCAGGAGAATTGCTTGAACCCAGGAGGCAGAGGTTGCAGTGAGCTGAGATTGCGCCACTGCACTCTAGCCTGGGTGACAGAGTGACACTCCATCTCAAAAAACAAAACAAAACAAAACAAAACTGATTTTATGAGGCTAGCATAATGCTGACTCTCAAATAAGACAAAGATATTACAAGAAAAGAAAACTGTAGCCTAAAATACCTCATGCAGATAGATGCAAAAATCATTAACAAAATATTAGTAAAAGGAATACAGCAGTATATAAAAAGGATAACAAATAATCACTAAGTGGATTTGTCCACATTAATAGCATAAAGGGGAAAATTCACATAATCATCTCAATAGATGTCAACAATTCTGAATACTGATTCACAATAAAAATTCTCAGCAAACTAAAAAGAAAAGTGAACTTCCGGCTGGGTGCGATGGCTCACGTCTGTAATCCCAGCACTTTGGGAGGCCGAGGCGGGTGGATCACCTGAGGTCAGGAGATCGAGACCATCCTGGCTAACACAGTGAAACCCTGTCTCTACTAAAAATACAAAAAAATTAGCGGAGCTTGCAGTGGGCCGAGATCGCGCCACTGCACTCCAGCCTGGGTGACAGAGCCAGACTCCATCTCAAAAAAAAAAAAAAAGAAAAAGAAAATTTCCTTTACTTAATAAAGAGAATCTATGAAAAATATAACTTAATTTGGAAGACTGAAAACTGTTCTGTCACACTTGGAAACAAGGCAAGGCTATCTGCTCTCATCACTTCTATATAACATTGTAATAAAGGTCCAATAAAGAAAGAAAGAGAAAAGAAGTTATATCAAGATTGGAAAGAAAGAAATAAAGCTGTCTTTACTTGCACATGACAGGATTTTCTATGTAGAGTAATCTAAGAAATCTACAAAGAAACTACTAGAACTAATAAGGGAGTTTAGCAAGGTCACAGGATACAAGGGTAATATAAAAAAAAAAGCAGTTATATTTCTATATTCTTGAAATGCAAAGTGTAAAGTTAGCTAAAAGACAAATTTTTAAAATATGCCATTTACAAGAATAGCAGGAAACATGAACTATTTCGGGATAAATTTAATAGAATGTTTAAGATCTGTACATTAAACACAATAAAATATTGTTGAGAGAAATTAAAGAAGACCTAAGGGAAAATGTACCATGTTTATGGATTGGAAGATTCAATATAGTAAAGGTGACAATTTTCCCCTAATTGATCTATAAATTCTTTTTTTTTTTTTTGAGACGGAGTCTCGCTCTGTCGCCTGGGCTGGAGTGCAGTGGCCGGATCTCAGCTCACTGCAAGTTCTGCCTCCCAGGTTTACACTATTCTCCTGCCTCAGCCTCCTGAGTAGCTGGGACTACAGGCACCCGCCACCTTGCCCAGCTAGTTTTTTGTTTTTTTTAGTAGAGACGGGGTTTCACCGTGTTAGCCAGGATGGTCTCGATCTCCTGACCTCGTGATCCGCCCATCTCGGCCTCCCAAAATGCTGGGATTACAGGCGTGAGCACTGTGCCCGGCCGATCTATAGATTCTTAATAAATTTTTTTTTTTTTTTTTGAGACAGAGTCTTGCTCTGTCACCAGGTTGGAGTTAGTGGCGTGATCTTGGCTCACTGCAACCTCTGCCTTTCGGGTTCAAGCAATTCTTCTGCCTCAGCCTCCTGACTAGCTGGGATTACAGGCACCCGCCACCACGCCCAGCTAATTTTTTTTTTTTTTTGTATTTTTAGTAGAGATGGGGGTTTCTCCATGTTGGTCAGGCTGGTCTCGAACTCCTGACCTCTGGTGATCCACCCGCCTTGGCCTCCCAAAGCACTGGGATTACAATTGTGAGCCATCGTGCCTGGCGATTCTTAACAATTTCAATCCAATTCTCAGGCTTTTTTTTTTATAGAAATGAACAAGTTTATTCTAAATTTTACATGGAAATGCAAAGGGCCTTGAATGAATAAAACAATCTTCAAAAAGAAAAAGTTGAAGGGCATACACTGCCTTAGATCAATGGAACAGAACAGAGAATCCAGAGATAGATATGCACATATTAATATGCGGTCAATTGATTTTTTTTTTTTAAACAAAGGAACCAAAATAAGTAGAAAAGGAAAGTCTTTTCAACAAATCATACTGTATCAACTGGCTATCCATGAGGGGAGCAGGGTAAGACCTTGACCCTCAATCTTAAACTACCAACAAAAACTAATTCAGGATGGATTATAGACCTAAGCATAAAAGTTAAACCTCTAATGCTTTTAGAAAGAAATATAGGGTAACACTGTCACAAACTTAGGGTAGGCAAAGATTTTTTAGACTGGACCCAGAAGGCATTAACTTACCATAAAAGAAGGCATTTTCTTACCATAAAAGAAAAAAAAAATGCTAAAAAATTAAAACTTCTGCTCAATGAAAGACATCACTAAGGAAATAAATAAAAAGGCCACAGAGGGAGAAAATATTTGTGATGAATATATCTGACTTGCAACCAGAATGTGTAAAGAACCCCTACCACTGGATAATAAAAAGACAACCCACTAAAAATTGGGCAAAATATTTGAAGAGACACTTCACAAAGGAAGATATACAAATGACCAACAAGCAATAAAAAGTATTCAACATCATTAGTCATCAGGGAAATGCAAACTAAAACCACAATGAGATTTCATTTCACAACCACTAGAATAGATAAAATGCAAAAGACTGACAACACCAAATGTTAACAAGCAATTGTAACAACTGGAATTCTCATACATTGCTGGGGGGAATGTAAGATGGTACAACTGTTTTAGAAAGCAGTCAGTAATTCAACCCTTAGGTATTTACCCAACATAAATGAAAACACACATCCATAAAAAGACCTGGAGACAAATGTTCCTAAAAGATTTATTCATAATGGGCAAAAACTGTATACAACCCAAGTGTACATTAACAAGTAAACAAAAAGCAAAGTGTGCTATATTCATACAACAGAATACTACATAGCAGTAAAAAGGAATGAAGTGCTGATACATACCACAATGTGGATGAACATTTCTCCAGACAAGATACACAAATGGCTAATATGCATGTAAAAAGATGTTTGACATCATTCATTAGTCATCAGGAAAATATAAATCAAAAGCAGAGTGAGATAAAATTTCACACCTACTAGGCTGGCTATATTTAAAAAGTCACACAATATCAAGTGTTGGCAAGAATGTGGAGAAATTGTAACCCTCATAAACTGTTGCTGGGAATGTAACAGAGTGCAGGCATTTTGGAAAACAGTTTGGCTGTTCTTTTAAACACAGAATTACCACATGACCCAACATTCCACTCCTAGGTATATATCCAAGAGAACTGAAAACGCATTCACACAAAAGTGTGTACACAAACATCCACAGCAGCATTATTCATGATAGCCAAAAAGTGGAAACAATCCAATGTCTATCAATGGATGAACGGATAGACAAAATGTGGTATAACCATACAATGGAATATTATTTAGCCACAAAAAGGAATAAAGTACTGATACATGTTACAACATGGATAAATCTTGAAAACAAGTTAAGTGATACAGCTATAAAAAGGAATGAGATCATGTCCTTTGCAGGGACATGGATGGAGCTGGAAGCCATTATCCTCAGCAAACTAATGCAGGAACAGAAAACCAAATACCACATGCTCTCACTTATAAGTGGGAGCTGAACAATGAGAACACATGGACACAGAGAGGGGAACAACACATACTGGGGCCTGTTGGGGGGTGAGGTCGGGGGAGGGAGAGCATTAGAAAAAATAGCTAATGCATACTGGGCTTAATACCTAAGTGATGGGTTGATCTGTGCAGCAAACCACTATGGCACACGTTTAGCAAGCGATGTAACAAACCTGCACATCCTGCACATGTACCCCAGAACTTAAATAAAAACAAAGAAAAGAAAACACTAAGTGAAAGAAACCAGATACAGAAGCCCTTCATCTGTGATATGAGTTGTAAATACTTTGTTTGTTGTTAATCTTTTGTTCTTGTTTACAGTATTTGTTGGCAAGCAAATTTTTTTCCTCTTTCTGCAACAAAATATATCAATCTTTTCTTTTACGGCTTCCAGGTTTTTTTTATCAGCTGTCTTAGAAACATCTTCCCTTCTGTGAGATTGTAAGAACATCTTCCTGGGGTTTCTTTATGTTTATGTTTTTGTTTTTTGTATTTTTTTTTTTTTTTTGAGACAGGGTCTCACTCTGTCTCCCAGGCTGGAGTGCAGTGGTGTGATCATGGCTCACTGAAGCCTCCAACTTCCGGGCTCAAGTGATCCCCTCACCTGAGCCTTTCGAGTAGCTGAGACTATTGTCATGAATGGCAAAACCCGGAATTACCTTTGCACCAAGCTAATATAAGTATGCGCCACCACACCATGCTGGTTGAAAAAAAAAAAGCGTTTTTTTGTAGAGACAGATTTCATTACTAAGTTGCCCAGGCTAGTCTTGAACTCCTGGGTTCAAGCAATCCTCCCACCTTGGCCTCCCAAAGTGCTGGGATTATAGGTATGAGCCACTGTAGCCAGCCTATATTGAAATTTTTGATCCATCTAGAATTTATTTGCATACAAGATGCAGTATCATATTCCTAACATGGCTACCAGTTGTGCTCATTGATTTAAATGCCCTCCCCAATGTAGATTAATTTTATTTTTATATTTGAGTCAATTTCTAAGCTTTTGATTCTGGTCCATTGATCGCCTATCTATTAATATGTCAATAATAAATGTGCTGGTAATGAAGAGTGTGGTGATGAAGACAGCATGTGTTCTGGAGCTAGCACTTGAGTTCAAATCTGAGCTCTGTCACTTATTGGCAGTGTGAGTTTGAATAGGTTAATCTCAATGGGCTGTTAAGAGAATTAAATGAATTGTTCTATTTAAAGGGCTTAGAACAGTGCCTGGCACATAGTGTTTATTGTTTGCAATTATAGTGGAATTATTATAGCTTTATAACAGATTCTAATATCTATTATAGATATTAACGAGGCTAGTATCTCATTCTTTTCTTTCTCAGGATATTTCTGGTTATTCTAGTCTACATATTTTTTCTGTATGAGCTTTACAATCATTTCTCTCAAGAAAATAAGCAAATAAGCAAAAAGTACTATTGGTATTTTTTTACGGAGATCATGTTAACTTATAGATTAAATTAAGGAGCACTGACAGGTTTATGATTTTAAATCTTCCTAAGAACATACCATGCCTTTCCATATGTCCAAGTCTTTTTTTGTTTCCAGTAGTGTTTTAAAGCTCTCTTCATATGGTTCTTGCATATTCTTGTTACATTTGTTCCTAGGTATGTAACCTTTTTTTTTTTTTTTTTTTGAGATGGAGTCTTGCTCTATTACCCAGGCTGGAGTGCAGTGGCGTGATCTTGGCTCACTGCATCCTCAAACTCCCAGGCTCAAGTGATCCTCTCATCTCAGCCTTCCTGATTGATAGGACTACAGGCACACACCACCATGCCTGGTCAATTTTTGTAATTTTTGTAGAGACAGGGTTTCACCATGTTTCCCAGGCTGGTCTCGAACTCCTGGGCTCAAGCAATCTGCCTGTCTCAGCCTCCCAATGTGCTAGAATTGCAGGTGTGAGCCACTGCCCCTGGCCCTTATTATTTTTTAAACTAAATTATTGATTTTAGTATATTTTGTCCATCTACCTTGCTGAAGCATAATGTTTATAATAGATTTCAATTTGATTATCTTGGGCTTTCCAGCTAAGTAATCACATCATCTGCAATCATGTAATTTTTCCTTCTCCTTTAAAATTTTTAAGCCTCATTTCTTTTTCCTGCCTAATACAGTAGCACTGACTGGTTATTTTCAGAAAGATGGAAATAATGTTAGCAAAGAGTAAATAGTGAAATTATTATTTTTTGAGACCGAGTCTCACTCTGTTGCCCAGGCTGGAGTGCAGTGGCGCAGTCTCAGCTCACTGCAACCTCTCTCTCCCGGGTTCAAGCAATTCTCCTGCCTCAGCCTCCTGAGCAGCTGGGACTATAGGCGCATGCCACCACCCCCGGCTAACTTTTTGTATTTTTAGTAGAGACAGGGTTTCACCGTGTTAGCCAGGATGGTCTCGATCTCCTGACCTTGTGATCCACCTGCCTTGGCCTCCCCAAGTGTTGGGATTACAGGTGTGAGCCACCGCGCCCGGCCCTGAAATTGTTTTTATAATTATATATATCTAGGACTCCTATCTCATATTTCTTCCTTTTTTTTTTTTTTTTTTTTTTGTTTTTGAGATGGATCTTTACTCATGTTTCCCAGGCTGGAGTACAATGGCATGATCTTGGCTCACTGCAACCTTTGCCTCCCCGGTTCAACTGATTCTCCTGCCTCAGCCTCCCAAGTAGCTGGGATTACAGGTGCGTTCAACCATGCCAGGCTAAGTTTTTTTGTATTTTTAATAGAGACGGGGTATCACCATGTTGGTCAGGTTGGTCTCGAACTCCTGACCTCAAGTGATCCACCTGCCTCCACCTCCCAAAGTGCTGGGATTACAGGCGTGAGCCACCACGCCCGGCCGTATTTTCTCCATCTGAAAGATGAACATATAAAAAAATTTCAGATATATATGAAAATATATGATATAAGAAATATATATGAGAAAAGTCTTTTATGTCAAAAAAAAGCTTAGACAAATGTATATTCAGCATAATCTCTACTATGCAAAGACAACAATGCATAAAAATACTAGAAATAATTAGCAAGTATTTTAATGGTGAGTGGATTTATGAGTGATTATTTTTCTACTTCATTACACTTTCCTGTACTACTACATTTCTACAATGAGCAAGTTTTTCTTTGATGATCAGAAAAACATAAACAAACAGGAAAAAAAGAATTAATCAAGTATGCAACTTTTGGCTCAATTTGACTTTGAGCTTATGTGCTGATGCTTGAAATCCCTATCACCAAGCTCTCTTGACTCAGGCCAGTTTTGCGACCTGCATCAGGAATGCTTTATCTATTTCTTCCATCTGGCTAGGTAGTCTATAGTCTAATCCCACAATGATGTCACCTCTCTTCCGCTCTTCTTTTATCTGAATCCAGGTGTTCTCCAACATGCTCCCACCCTCAGATTTGTGTGCAGATGTCCATGCAGCTATAGATCTTTTTGATATCAAACTGTTTTGTGTCATTTAAGTCTCTTAAGTATATTTCTTTTTCGTTGCCCATGATCCCCCACAAGACCTCCGAATGACCTAGATTGAAGTATCCCACAAGAAAACCTTCCCTCTGGTATTCTTGAGCACTGACTCTCTTTGAGCAAGCATTGTCTAAAGTTTTTGAACCCTCAGATGTCTCTTAAGACACTCCAAGGAAACGCTATCTTAGCCAAGATGATGATTAACACAACTTTTGGAGATACAATGTTCTTGAAGGAAGTCCAGAAACCATATTGATTGGCTTTATTACAAATTTCTATTATCTAACCTCGACTGGACACTCACGGCTACTGGATAATCCTTTTAGTCATCTCCTTTTAACTTGGCATCACATGCCTTTAGATATTTTCCATTCTCAAATTTCCAAGCTAATCCTATGCCCCAAATCCAAACTCTCAGCAGAGGACCTCTTATTTTCTTGAGAAGACTGAAGCCACCTTTTTAAGTCCCTCCATTTCCTTCCTTTATACCTTAATATTTCTCTGCATTTTCACTTATCCGCACCTCTTCCTTCCTTCTTTCAGAGAAAGAAATCTTCCCCTTCTCTTCCTACAATTAATCTTTCCATCTATGCTCTTGAGTCCATGTTGTCTCAGTTTCTGGGATCTTACTCCACCAACTATCTCCTTTACACTTGCATGGTTGACCTTACCTTCTCCATTAACTCCTTGCTGTCTATAGGCACATATTTAAGTGGTCCCTTAATCTAAAAAATCTTTCATAGACTCTCCTCAGTAACACTCCTTTCTCCTACCTTTGTTTTCAAAGCCAGATTTCTCAGAGGAGCATGCTATGTACATTATCTCCTCTTTCTTACCACCCATCCATTCACTCAGTAACTCCTTCAACGTTGCTTCCATCACTCAACTAAAACTGTTCTCTTGGAAGTTATAACTCACTTTACCCCAACCAAACTACTGTAGCAAATCTTCTAACCTGTCATACTTAGCAAAACTCACTGAGTCCTCTGTTTTTTGCTTTGCATTTTTAAATAATATGTTTATACTGCTATTTCTTGATTTTTAAATTTTAGACATTATCTTTTAACTTCCAGTTGAAGATGACAAATTATCTTTTTCACCACCCACGTATACTTCCCATCTGTCCATCTTTTCGTGATACTAATTTTGGCTTACCAATATTTGGTACAGAATTCTAGATTGAAAATAATTTTCCCTTAGAATTCTAAAAGCATTGCGCATTTTTTTTTTTAACTTCTCATGTTGAGAACCCTGATGGCATTCTAGTTCTTCCAATTTCTCTTTCTAGTCATAAATTTACTCATTTATGACTATGTAAATATTGTGCACAGCAAAAACACAAGGTATATTATTATATTTTCTTTCTTATACAACCTTTTGTTTTTCTTAGAATATTTCTTTCTTTTTTTCTTTTTTTTTTTTGAGACGGAGTCTCGCTCTGTCCCCCAGGCTGGAGTGCAGTGGCCGGATCTCAGCTCACTGCAAGCCCCGCCTCGCGGGCTTACGCCATTCTCCTGCCTCAGCCTCCCGAGTAGCTGGGACTACAGGCACCCGCCACCTCGCCCGGCTCGTTTTTTGTATTTTTTAGTAGAGACGGGGTTTCACTGTGTTAGCCAGGATGGTCTCGATCTCCTGACCTCGTGATCCACCCGTCTCGGCCTCCCAAAGTGCTGGGATTACAGGCTTGAGCCACCGCGCCCGGCCTAGAATAATTATTTCTTTCTCGGTTTGTTGGGGTTTCTAAGTATTAATCAGTGCTTCTTCAACTGAAGTATTAAACCCTAATTCTCCAACTGAAGGTTGAAAAATTTTTTTACACAACAGATAATCTATCAGTTCTATTATTTAATTTTCCTGCAGAAATTCCTCCTAGAGCCTTCTGTCCTATTTCAATCTGAATTGTTTTCTAGCTATCTTGCACAAACTTGTCCTGCAACTACCTTCCGTTATCATTCTAAGAATTCTCTTTTCATCTCTCCTAGCATCCCTTGATGCTAGATCTCATAATTTCATCTTCCTAAACTTATTCTCATTTTTTGATATAACATACTCTTCAGTAGTTTCATGAGAAAGGCTGCTGCATAAGAGTTAAAATTTATGAAACCCTGCCCATCTAAAAATCTTTATCCTCGGCTGGGTGCAGTGGCTCATGTCTATAATCCTAGCACTTTAGGAGGCCAAGGCAGGCAGATCACCTGAGGTCAGGAGTTAGAGACCAGCCTGACCAACATGGTGAAACCGATCTCTACTAAAAATACAAAAAATGAGCTGGGCGTGGTGGCGGGTGCCTCTAATCCCAGCTACTTGGGAGGCTGAGGCAGGAGAATTGCTTGAACCCAGGAAGCAGAGGTTGCACATGAGCTGAGACCAGGTCACTACGCTCCAGCCTGGGTGACAAGACTGAGACTCCGTCTCAAAAACAAACAAACAAAAACAACAACAACAAAAAAACTTTACCCTCACGGTTGATTGATAGTTGGGTTTGGTACAGAATTCTAGATTGAAAATAATTTTCCCTTAGAATACTAAAAGCATTGCGCATTTTTTTTTTTTTTTTAACTTATCATGTTGAGAAGCCTGATGGCATTCTAGTTCTTCCAATTTCTCTTTCTGGAACTCCAGATTTTTAGATCTTATAGTCCTGGACTGGGCCTTTAGTTTTCTTGTTTTTTTTCCTCCTGTTTTCTGGGTAATTTCTTGATCTTTCAACCCATCTACTGAATTTTTCTTTCAGCTATTACAACGTTTAATTTCTAAGAACTCTTTCTTGTTTTTTTGTTTTTGTTTTTGTTCTGAGACAGAGTCTTGCTCTGTCACCCAGGTAGCAGTGCAGTAGCACCATCTCAGTTCACTGCAACATCTGCCTACGGGGTTCAAGCAATTCTTGTGCCTCCGCCTCCTGAGTAGCTGGGATTACAGGCACATGCCACCACGGCCAGCTAATTTTTATATTTTTAGCAGAGACAGGGTTTTGTCATGTTAGCCAGGCTGGTCTTGAACTCCTGACCTCAGGTGATCCGCCCTCCTTAGCCTCCCAAAGTGCTGGGATTACAGGTGTGAGCCACTGCGCCTGGCCTCTATTTTGTTTCGTTTTGGCTTCTGGCTATCATGTTAGAGACTTCCCCCAAATTTCTGGTGATCCTTGAATACTTGAATATGTTCATTCCTATTTGGTGCGAGGTACTAAAAAACTGGTTATCTGTATGAATTGGAGCTTGTTTATATTGAGCTTCACTGTCGAATGACTGGGTAGAAACCTGGTCATTTCACTGTGCAACTCCTAAATGTCAGATTTGTAGGGACTTCCTCTGAGGCTATTTCAGTTTCTCCAGAAAATATTCCAGAATCCCACCTGGGCGATATTTATTTGGCAGCCAGCATTCTGACGGCTAAGCAAGGGAAGGGAGCTAGAAAAGAAGTGTCAACATTTAGCAGATAGACACTGACAATCTTTTTTCACTAGGGCATCTCACCTACGCTCTGTGCCTGGTGCTCCTTAGTCAAGAGCTCCTCTAGTTTAATATCTCCAGTCTTCTATGGAATGAAGAAGTGTAGTGACCTTGATGCTTGAAGTTGGGGGAGGCATCTGGGGATCTAATTGCTCCTCATAATGACTTTCAATATATCTTCTTATTTTCAGCTCTCCTCTCACTCCCAGTTTCAGAGTACTTGACACCTCCAATTCTTTTTTTTTTTTTTTTGAGACGGAGTCTTGCTCTGTCACCCAGGCTGGAGTGCAGTGGCATGATCTCAGCTCACAGCAACCCAGCAACCTCCGCCTCTTGGGTTCAAGAGATTCTCCTGCCTCAGCCTCCTGAGTAGCTGGGATTACAGGCACCCGCCATCATGCCGGGCTAATTTTTGTATTTTTGTAGAGATGGGGTTTAACCATCTTGGCCAGGCTGGTCTCGAGCTCCTGACCTCAGGTAATCTGTCTGCCTCTGCCTCCCAAAGTGCTGGGATTACAGGTGTGAGGCCACCGTGCCTGGCCGACACCTCCAATCCTTGAACCCACCTCCAATTCTTGAACCCTTTTAGGCCTAAATGGCACAAACATACCTCTTCCCTTTTGCAAGTAGTTATACATCAGCTTCCCTTACCAAATCAGTTTTTAGTTATGCGTCTGCTATCCACCATCTAAAATTTGGTGGACATCTATTATTTCCTGTCATGTCTTCCTTTGTTTTCTTTGTCCTTTTGCCTTTACATCTTTTCTCCCTCTTTATTATACTTTTATTTTATTTATTTAGATTTATTTATTTATTTACTTTTTGAGGCAAGGTCTTGCACTGTTGCCCAAGCTGGAGTGCAGTGGTGTGATCTCGGCTCACTGCAGCCTCTGTCTCCTGGGTTCAAGCGATTCTCCTGCCTCAAGTCCCAAGTAGCTGGGACTACAGGCATCTGCCACCACACCTAGCTAATTTTTGTATTTTTAGTAGACATGGGGTTTCACCACATTGGTCAAGCTGGTCTTGAACTCCTGACCTCAAGTGATCTTCCGCCTTGGCTTCCCCAAAGTGCTGGGATTACAGGCAAGAGCCACCATGCCTGACATATTACAATTTTAGTGTGCTCTACAGAGAGAGCAAATAAACACATGTATTTGGCCTGACACTTTCTACAGAGGTCTGTAACTATTTATATGTCTGTTTTCTTTCAAATAAGACTGTGAACTCCTTAAAAATAGAACTATATTCTCCTTATTCTTTTAGTACCAGCACCTAGAATAATACCTGGCACAGAGGACACACTAAAAAAATACTGTTGAATAAATGAATTGATGAATGAGTGAGCTCCTTGTATATCTTTCACCTGACATAGAGCTTTGAACATTGAAAGCACTTAATAATACACAAATTCAAAAAGGAAAACTTTATGGCTGACATTTTGTACTTAAAATTTCAAATATATGGTTCTCAGGAGACTTGTGTACATGATAAATATCACTTACATGGCTACAGCATTTAGGGTATACACTACAAACAGAATGTAGTCCTGTTAACTAAGTAACTGCTAAAAGTGAATTCTGATTCCATTGTATGAAAAGTCTCCATCTTCATATCTTTTTTAAAAGAAATTTTCCCCTTTTCCCCATCCTTAGTTTTGATTTTTTTTTTCTGAGACAGGGTCTTGCTCTGTTGCCCAGGCTGAAATGAAGTGGCACGATCACAGCTCACTGCAGCCTTGACCTCCTGAGCTCAAGGAATCTTCCCACCTCAGCCTCCCAAGTAGCTGGGGCCAGAGGCATGAGCCACTATGCCTGGTGAGTTTTTCTTATTTTTGTAGAGATGTGGGTCTCATTGTGTTGCCCAGGATGGTCTCAAATTCTTGGGCTCAAGCAATCCTCCCACCTTTGCCTCCCAAAGTGCTAGGACTACAGACATGAGCCATGGCAACTGGTGCTTTTTGATTTGTTGTTGTTGTTGAGAATGTTGCCCAGGCTGGAATGCAGTGGTGCAATCTCAGCTCACTGAAACCACTGCCTTCTGAGTTTAAGAGATTCTCCTGCCTGAGTCTCCCAAGTCACTGGGATTACAGGTGTGCACCACCATGTTCGGCTAATTTGATTTTTTTAATAGAAGAAGAAAGGTGTAGGAATATATTAACTACAAATTAAGAGACTATACAAAAAGCCACTGACCGACTTGAGAACAAGCTTGTACACAGAGATGATAGTATTACAGAGCATATGTACTGAAATCTTCCACCCTCAATACACTGAAATACTGAAATTTTCATAGTAGTCATAGTTTTTATATCACTTTAGAGTCAATATTCAGAATAATTACAAAATATTTTTCTAGGATCTGCTCAAGTATACAAAAATATAGTTTGTAATATATCAAAGATACCTTATGAAATAAACTTAGCAATAAAGCAAATTTCTCCATCACATATCATATTTGCTTATTATTCTAGATAAGCTGGTTTCCTCCTTTCTTTTCAAAAAGCATATTATTATTACTTTAGTGCTCAAGCTGCCTAAAATGCTTTCTTCCCTCCCTCCTATTCAATTTCTGTCCATCTTTCAAGGTCCAATCTAAGCATCCTTTTCTTTCTTTCTTTTTAAGTTTTGAAATATTTCTCAAAAAAAATAGAGACAGGGTCTCACTATGTTGCTCAAGTTGGTTTTGAACTCCTGGGCTCAAGCAACCCTCCTGCCTTGGCCTCCCAGTGCTCGGATTATAGGCATGAGTCACTGCGCCCAGCCTAATCTTCCTTTTCAATGAAAGCTTCCTTCCAATGAAAGCTTCCTCGCCTCTTCCTGATGCTCTGTAGCACCTTTTTGAACCATACATCCCAACACCTGATTACATTCTATAGGATCCCACCCCCTACTTGTCTTCCCAGCTAGATTGTAAGCATCTTGGTAGCCAGGGCACAGCCTTCTTTCCTATATCTCATAATTTCTAGTATCACTTTGGACACATAGCAGATGCTCAAGCAAAATTTTCCTTTATTAAAGCTATAAAAATAGCTTTGTTTTTACTATGATTATAAAAACTTTATATGCTCATTATAAAAAAACTCAGACAATATAAAAATGTGTGAAGAAAAAAGTAGTCTCAACACTAAGAGAAAATCATTCACATTTCAGTAAACCTCTTTCCAAATATTTTTGTATGTATGTAAACATAAAGACATAAAGATACATAATTTTATATAAATAGTACTCTACTATCATGCTGTTCTTACAATAAATATAAGTGTTCAGTATCCACCTAGAATATTATCACATATTTGCTCATCATTGCTTTCTCAATTTAATTTTAAAAGTAGAAATGTACTTTCAAGGAATTATTGGCCAATTAGCATAATACATAAGGGTCTGATCACTGAAATTATTTATTTTTCAGACTATGAATTATTTTGTCATCACATCTATTGTAATTATAACATAAATTCATTTTTCATCCATATGTGTGTGTGTGTATGTGTGTGTGTGTGTGTGTGTGTGTGTGTATTTACTAATTAAAAGAGAGCTGCAATACATCCATATATTTTAAAAGATATTGGTCACCTGGTAAACACTTTTGTGGACTACTCATTAATCCTTATACATTTCATTATACATCTTTCCTGAGGTTTTAATTAGCTAATATGTCTTCACATTCCTTCTTCAAGTGACAAAGCTGATGATAATTACTTTCCTATATCAGTTTCATCTCAATTGGATGGCCTCTTGTTTAAATGACAGTGGTGATGGTAGAGCCTATGTTATATAATTTGTCCATGTAAAATCCATCATATTGAGTTTTGGAGAAATGGTAATTTACAGCTCTAAAGGTTCTTTTTGGTCCTGTGTGTCTAGAAAAACAGCTTGCAACCTACTAAGCTCCTTCTGGTCATGCCAGATGAGAATTTCCAGACTGTTTTTCAAATCAGGGCAAGGGGAAAAGAACAGAACAGGGAATCCTTGGCTGCCCCAGCCAGCTTCAAAGAATTCAGTGTGCTGGAAACAGCAGCCAACTGGGTGCGACTGACTGCACCCTTGCACCAAAGCCAGAGAACAAAGATGAAGAGTGAGGAAATTAAGGAGATTCTTGAAGTGACTTCCCAGGAGGAATCTCAGACCAGCCACACCCAGTCCCTTCATCTTAGTAAATAACTCAGCAAAACTGCAAATGGGCTTAGTGGAGTCCCTAAAGGAACCTCTCCCACAGAGTGGGGGATTTCTTCCTCACTGCTGCTACATGCAACTTCCCCAAATCCAAGCTTGCCTGCAGGGGAAGTGTGTGCTCTCCCCAAGTCACGGCATGTTTATTATATGATGAACAAACAAACAGCAAATGGTTCTTGGAGGGTTTTCTCTATTTCCTGGCAGCAGAAAGAAACCAGCTGTCTTACGGTTTAACTGTGGTTTTGGCCTTTTTAATACAGTTTTTAAAGTTTTTAGTGGAAATCCTATTTTCTGTCTTTATCTGATGGTTAAATTGAAATCTGAAGTGCTCCCTCCAAGACAGGCTGAACTGATTGGTAGTGGACTATATAAGTAAGCTCGACCCAGCAGGCATTCATTGCTTTATTCACCCAGTATTTATCAAGCACCTACAATAAGCAAGGTTCAGAAAGGGGATCCAAAGATAAAGTATGCAGTCTTTGCCTTCAAGGGAGCTAACAATGATCATTATCACAATGATAAAAGCAACAGACTTTGACAGAGCAGTTTTTACATATCAGGATTACGGAATGCTCCAGTCAGTTATCAAATCTAGTTTTCACAACACTGAAGTAGTATATTCTCCATTTTATAGATGAGAAAACTAAGGCTTAGAAAAATTAACCTGACCTTGGTCACACAGCCATATCCAATAAAAAAGGCACCTGAACTAAGGACCATTTGACTCTAAAGTCTTTCTCTTTGGTGCCTCACACAGAGATAAACAGATAGTTGATATTACAAATTTACAATCTAGATCGGGAAAAAGGAAAGATAAAAATCCACTTATTCTTAATTCCACATGGCATTTTATGAAAGGGATTATGTATTTGCCAATAACTAAATATAAGGTATGATAGGACAAGTGCCCTAAGAGGTCGCTTTTGAATGGAGGCAGGGGAGGGCAAGGAGAGGAGGAAATGGGAATCTACTTGAGCTGGGTCCATTTGAGGATGCGCAGGACTGTGACAGATAGACATAGGGGAAAGTTCTACATGGTGGGAAAGCAAAAACAGAGTTGTGAAAGGGGGAAAGCACAGAGTGTTTGGGGAAAGTGAGTGTTTCTGTGTGGCTAGAGTATAGTCTTATGAGTAGGAGAGTAGTGGTTGGGAAAGCTGGTGTTGGGTCATGAGTGGTCTTATGATAGTCATAAATTCATATTTCATTAGTAGGCAATATAGAACCACTGATGTTCTCAGCAGAAGTGATAAGCCCAGGGCTGTGCTTCAGAGAATTACATTTCCAACAGTCTTGTAGGAGTTTTCAAGCTTCAATGTGTATGAGAACTACCTGCAGAGCATTTAAAATGCCTGGGTCCCAACCAAAAGGATTCTAATTAAAGTGGCCTGGGGTGGGACCTGGGCAACAGTATTTTTTAAAAGCACCCTAGCTGATAGTAATATGCAAGCAGGGTTGAAACCACTTAATGTTTCCCAAACTTGAGTGATCGTAAGAATCATCTGAAATGCCTGTTAAAATTAACTCCCAGGCCCCCTGCCTGCTGGCTGTGGTCTAGTAGGTTTGAGGTGGGATCAAGGAATCTGTCTTTTTGACAACCTCCCCAAGGTGTCTAATTAGCGTTCTAAATTAGGGTCAGGCAGTAGCAGTGGGAATCAAGAGCAAGTTATGCCAAGCAAAATAAAACTGGAAAATATTAAATTTTCAACATTATTTATATTTGCTTTTATATACGTCCAGCTTTAAACCCACCAAAACAACCAAATTTGAGTATGGTTTATTAAACTGACATCTTTAACCTAAGGTGGTTTTATTTTGATTCATAGTGTATAAACTTTAACTTAGTCATTTACTTTTGTTTCTAACAGAACAACAAGAGCAAGAGATTTCAGAAGCCTAAGAGGTATCATTCAATTTCTGGTACATCTGGGTATCATCTATCTACCTATCTATCCATCCATCCATCCATCCATCCACACACCCACCCTGTTTGAGATGGTGTCTCACTCTGTTGCCCAGGCTGCAGATCAGTGGCTATTTACAGGCACAATCATAGTGCACTTATGGTCTCGAACTCCTGGGCTCCTGGGCTCAAGTGAGATTACACTTCAGCCTAACTTTAAAACTAAAAAACAATGACAACGGTCGGGTGCGGTGGATCATGCCTGTAATCCCAGCACTTTGGGAGGCCAAGGCAGGTGGATCACGAGGTCAGGAGTTCAAGATCAATCTGGCCAACATGGTGAAACCCCGTCTCTACTAAAAGTACAAAAATTATCTGGGCATGGTGGTGCATGCCTGTAATCCTAGCTATTTGGGAGGCTGAGGCAGGAGAATTGCTTGAACCAGGACCCAGGAGGCGGAGGTAGCAGTGAGTGAGATCTTGTCATTGCACTCCAGCCTGGGCTACAGAGCTAGACTCTGTCTCAAAAATAAATAATAAATAAAAAACAACAACAACAACAAACTCTTGTACTTTCAAATAACTTCCAAAATCTGCTTATTATGTCCTTCAAAGCATGAAACATCCAATAAACAAGTATTATACATCCCTCTCTAATAAGAATTATTATTTTTAAATTTTAAACCAGGTGGAGTAACTATTTTTTTCTCTTGAAGATAGGTAAAATGGAACTTAACTTGTAGCTACTTTACCTTCATCTGTAAAACAATGAAAGAAGAAATAAAATCACACTGGCAATGCATTCTTATGCCTTAACTACTATAATTACATTTTGGGCTAGAAAATTATACATTCATCTCAGAGACTAAATGACACAAAATGTATATATGTTCATTTAGCAGCAGAGCATAATGGCTACAACATTTGACTGACAACCAGAAGACTTGAATTTAGTCTTGGTTTTACAGGTACTACCAAGTGATTAGGAGACCTTGGCTTCGATTTTTACATTTACACAATGGGGAAGGGTTGAAGTAGATCAGTAGTTTTCAAACCATGTTCCACAGAAGCTTAGAATTTTGCAGAGGCACTTAGAAGTTTCTATAAAAGTTTAATTTCAATTCTCATTAAAAACATACTTTTATTTAAAGTCTATAAGAAAAACAAAATGTACACTAAATATGTTGCACAGTACATTTTAATGTATATACATTATCAACCTGTGCTCAAAGGTTAACTCATTTGTGGAATTTCTCCTATTCCACAAATATACATATATTTGCAACTGTAAATATGCCACTGATTAGGAAGTTTTTATCTGCTCTGGTCTTTTTCTTTTCTTTTTAATCCAGGACTATATTGGCATAAAGGCTGAGATTACATAAAATCTTCATACTGGATGAGAAGACAGATGTTGTCAAGTTCTCCTTTTACTTACATGATCTGGGTATGGAAGCAAATGCAAAGTAGATTTATTATTTTATAAAATGCTTGATTATTATAAAATGGAAGTCTTTAAGTGTTAAGATACTAACAAAGTAGTATGAGGTAGTCATATTTGTACCGTGACTGGAAAGGCAATGACAGAAAAAAATTCAAGGAGTAGAGGATCATATAAAAGAGAAGGCCAAAAATACTGTGTAGATAAGCACTAGCAGTTAAAATTATACAAGCAGTTTTCTTTTTTTTTTTTTTGAGACGGAGTCTCGCTCTGTCACCCAGATTGGAGTGCAGTGGCGTGATTTCGGCTCACTGCAACCTCTGCCTCCTGGGTTCAAGCAATTCTCCCACCTCAGCCTCCTGAGTAGCTGGAATTACAGGAACGTGCCACCACGCTCCACTAATTTTTGTGTTTTTAGTAGAGACGGTGTTTCACCACGTTGGCCAGGCTGGTCTTGAACTCCTGACCTCAAATGATCTGCCCACCTCAGCCTCCCAAAATACTGGGATTACAGTCATGAGCCACCGTGCCTGGCCAAAATTACACAAGCAGTTTTCAAAATTAACATTTACATTTTAAAAAATATTACACTGGATAACATACAGATTGATATAGGCTGTCAATTTTATTAGGACGAAGTCTTTAAGCTGCAGATCTTTCTGAGTTATTTGCAGGGATGTAAGCAGTTGTATCAAAATTTATTCTTTTGTACTAAAGTTTCCTGATTAACATAAGGCAGGTATCAGGACAATTGTAAAAAAAAAAAAAAAGTAATTACGATTATTTCTACCTTAAACTAAAATCCATTGAATAAAAGTTTATCAATGTGGAAATTTTACTGATATTTTAAATAAATTAGATGGCTCAATTTGATAATGCAGGGCAACACGGCCATACTCACAACTTCAGATAAAATGTTAATGATGAATCAAAACAGGTTTTGGACTCAACATGCAAAATAAAATGAATCCTTCTGTGCTGAAACTGTGAGTTAAAAAGAAGATCTCTGTATTAGTCTGCCCAGGCTCCATAACAAATACCATAAACTGAGTGACTTAAACAGCAGAAATTAATTTTCTCACAGTTCTGGGGACTGGAAGTCTAAGATCAAGGTGCCAGCAGAGTTGGTGTCTGGTAAAGGCTCTCTCCTTGGTTTGCAGACAGCTGCCTTCTCACTGTGTCCTCACATGGAGGGGCGTGGGCAGCTCTCTGGTATCTCCTCTTACAAGGACACCAGTTCTGGTGTCTCTTCTTGCAAGGGTACTAATCCTTCCTATCTCATGAAGCCCTACTCTTATCACCTCATTTAACCTTTATTTCTTCCTTACAGGAGGAATTTCTTCAAATATAGTCACATTGGAGGTATGGCTTCAACATGGGAATTTGGGAGGCAGACACAGTTCAGTTGTACTAGCCTTTGAGTTATCTGATCTTTTCAAAAAATAACACCATTGAACAACTTATATATGATGTTATACTATACATTTATTTGCCTCCAAACAATAAAATTTTAAAACTGAGAAAATTTGTTGACTTCTCCAGAGTGATTACTCATTAATTAGGAATGTGAGCAACTCAGCTTTGAAACACAAATTTACTATCACTCCCTTTCTGAACATTAGTAAAGCTAAAAAAAAATTAGTCAAAATGTTAAAAACAAATCTATTAGTATTTGAAGCTACTTATCTGTATGAATCTCAATTTTTTCACACACTTTTACCTTAAAACCAAATAAAAATCCTCAACCTCATCAATAGGTTCTTGGAAACTGACTTTAAGTGAAACAAGGTATAATAAAACCAATTTCATCATAGGCTAATTGACATAAACAAGAGTTAAGTTCCTATGGCATATTTCTGGTCACAAATAATCACCCAACTTCTAAATGAAGACCCCCAAACACCTCTAATATTAAACATTGAAATAAATGTGGGTCATACATACATTTAAGAAAGGTTAATAACAAGTAAGATTACCCAATTTTTGGTGAATCACTGAATGATGACGGTTGTAGTGGTGGTGGATTAAATCAAGGAATAGACGTTTGCAAGTAGAAAAATTTAAGGAGCACCTCCTCCTACCAGGAATTACAAAACAATCACGAATATGGTGGGCTGGCTGAACGCTTTCATACTGCATCACTTTTGTTGTGCAGTTGTATGATTATCATCTACTTTATAAATCTGTATTTGATAATAATTTGTATTCATTCATTTTCCAACCTGCTTATTCCAGCTTAGGGTTGCAGGTGGCCAGAGCCTATCCTGGAAGCCTGGGACACAAGGTGAACAGCCCTGGACAGGACATCATTCCATCTCAGGGAGCACACACACACACCAACATTCACTCACACTGGGACCACTTAGTCACACCAATGAACCCAACACATACATCTGTGGGAGAAAACTGGAGTACCCAGAGAAAACCCATGCATACATGGGGAGAATATGAAAACTTCACATAGACAGTGGCCCCAGCTGGGAATCAACTTTTTTTCTCATTAATGTTGTAATGCAATTATGTTATTTGAGGACCTGCTGTACAGAAAAACTTTTCCCCTAAGATCAGGAACAAAACAAAGATGCCTGCTTTCACTACTTCTATTCATCATAGTACAGGAAGTTCTAGCTGCAGCAATGAAGGGGGAAAAAAAGGCATCCAAATTAGAAAGAAATAAAATAACCTCTGTTCACAGATGATATGATATTATATGCAGAAAGCTCTAAAGATTACACACACACACACACACACACACACACACACACGAAACTGTTAGACCTAATAAATGAATTCAGCAAAGATGCAGAATACAAAATCAAGACACAAAAATCAACTACATGCTGGGGTGGTGGCATGTCCCTGTAATCCCAGCTATTTGGGAGGCTGAAGCAGATGACTGCTTGAACTCGGGTGGCAGAGGTTGCAGTGAGCCGAGATCACACCACTGCACTCTAGCCTGGGTGACAGAGTGAGACTTTGTCTCAAAAAAAAAAAAAAAAAAATTATATTTTTATAAATTAACAATGAAAAATATGAAAAGGAAACTAAGAAAAACAATTCCATTTACAATAGCATGAAAAGAATAAAATACTTAGTAATAAATTTAACCAAGGAGGTGACAGACTTCTATACTGAAAACTACAAAACATCGCTGAAAGAGGCTGGGTGTGGTAGCTCATGCCTGCAACCCCAGTGCTTTGGAAGGCAGAGGCAGGAAGATTGCTTGAGGCCAGGAGTTTGAGACCAGCCTGGGCAACAGAGTGAGACCTCATCTCTAAAAGAAATAAAAAATTAGCTGGGTTTGATAGCACAGGTGGGAAGATTGCTTGAGCCCAAGAGTTCAAGGCAACAATGAGCTAGGATTGTGTCCACTGCACTCCAGCCAGGGCAACAGAGCAAGACACTTTCTCCTAAAAATATTGCTGAAAGAAACTGAAGATGACCTAAATAAATGGAAACACATCCTATGTTCATAGATTAAACGACTTAATATTGTCAAGGTGATACTACTACTAAAAGTGATCTATAGATTCACTGAAATCCTATTGAAATTCCAATGGTATTTATTTTTTTTGAGACAGAGTCTCGCTCTGTCGCCCAGGCTGGAGTGCAGTGGCCAGATCTCAGCTCACTGCAAGCTCCGCCTCCTGGGTTCATGCCATTTTCCTGCCTTAGCCTCCCGAGTAGCTGGTACTACAGGCTCCCGCCTCCTCGTCCGGCTAGTTTTTTGTATTTTTTAGTAGGGACGGGGTTTCACCATGTTAGCCAGGATGGTCTCGATCTCCTGACCTTGTGATCCTCCCATCTCGGCCTCCCAAAGTGCTGGGATTACAGGCTTGAGCCACTGTGCCCGGCCTCCAGTGGTATTTTTTTAATAGAAAAAAACCATTCATAAAATATCTTTAAAAGGACCAAAGATAGCCAAAACAACCTTGAAAAGGAACAAAGTAAGATGACTCATACTTCTTGATTTTAAAACTTATTACAAGGCCGGGTGCGGTGGCTCAAGCCTGTAATCCTGGTACTTTGGGAGGCCAAAGCAGGTGGATCACAACGTTGGGAGTTCAAGACTAGCCTGACCAACATGATGAAACCTACTAAAAATACAAAAATTAGCGGGCGTGGCAGCGTGCACCTGTAATCCCAGCTACACAGGAGGCTGAGGCAGGAGAATCGCTTGAACCCAGGAGGTGGAGGTTGCGGTGAGCTGAGATCGCACCACTGCACTCCAGCCTGGGCGACAGAGTGAGACTCAGTCTTAAAACAAACAAACAAACAACCAAAAAACCCCAACTTATTACAAAGCCACAGTAATCATAAGGACAGATAAACCAACAAAAGAGAATGCAGATCCCAGAAACAAAAATCCTCATATATATGGTCATTTGGTCATACACCTATATATATATATATATATTTAAGACCTAGTTTCAAGATGAAATGATTTCTAAGGTCCCTTCTAATTCTAAAATTTTATGTGATATCATGGAGATATCAAGGAGAAAAGAGAAAGAGAATCTATTAATAGTTGAAGAAAAAGCTCCTGACTGAATTAAGAGTGTAATTTTACCTTTTAGTGATTATAAATGGACCAAGAAGCTCTGGCAATGGTAGTATACTCCAGTGCCTACAGGCGACGTGCAGTGAACATCAGCAGGTAAAGCAGGGTAGCTTGGGTTGGTGGTAAATCTGAGACCACACGCCCTGTCTAAAGGGAGCAGCTACATCTCTGCCCTGGTGAACTGTCTCCCTGCAGGAATGTGGGCATGGTGCTGGGAGGAGTTTTCATTCTTCAAGTGAAACTGAAATTGAGATTTTATGTGGAACATTGGCATCTAATTGAATCTAAATATTTTTAACACTGCAAGCCAAAGAAGACATATCTGTAGGCCAAGGCATGTGTAGTTAGCTGACTACTAGTTTGTGATATCTTTCATGGAGTGAAGGCAAAAACCCAGAATACAAAAGAAGGAATGGAGGTACACCAGTGTGTAAAGTTTGATTACAGATAATGATCTAAATCTTTCAAATCCTTATTTTGGAATACTGAATATTATTTTAATTAGGTGTTATTTACTATACTATAGCTTTGATTGGGCTGGTTTTTAGTGGGGCACTTTGAACATGAAGTTTAGTACCTGGTATATAGCATTTTGTCAATAAGATTTATTAATTTAAATCAGAAGTTCCTATACAATATAGAAAAGTTAATGTAAAGCAGATTTTAAAAACTAACCTATCCTCTGATAAAATGAATGATAATATAATCCATTCAATAATCTATCTTCTGTATCATTATTGGGAAATGGTAAGCCTTCATATTATATAACAAAAAAATCATTCACCTATATTAGGTGCTAGGGATATAATTACTGGCAAAACAAACAAGGTTCCTGTCCTCATTAAGTTTATAATTTTAATAAGGGATATGGACATTAAGTGTCATTCAAGTAAATACTGATTCAGAAACTGTAATAAATGATATGACTAAAAATCAGAGGATAATCTGAAAAATTATAATGGAAGGACCCAATTCAGGTAAGGAAGGGAGTCACAGAGAAGGCTTCTTTAAGGAGCTGACCTTTAAAACTAAAACGTACAGGTATTATGTATGGAGGGTTGAGGAGTTTCAGGTGGGAGAGAAGATAGCGACAAAAGCATTCCAGGAATGCTTGTGTAACAGCCCCAAATAACCAACATTGAAAAAAAAGAGAACATTAAATAGGGAGAAAGATTAAAGTTATTGGAGGTAGAGAGGTGAATGATTTGAGGGGTCATCAATTGTCAATTTTCTCCCTGGAGAAAAGATTTTGAAGAAGGAAATAAACATGAAAAACAAAGGGAAAATTAGGAACTGAGGAAAAATAAACAAAACGGGAGCTAGGAAACAGGCACTGAAATTCTTGTTGGTTGTCTACATCCGGTTTCCGGGAGAAAATGAGGAGAGGCGATGCACTGGTTGGAGCAGGTGAACATAATTGGCTGGTGGGGCCCACATTAGTGAAGAGACCACACGGAAGGGTTGTTTGTTTAAAACATTACAGAAGCAACAATTGCTCTTTAATAATTCAAAGACCGCCACCCCACTCCTGTAGTAAAGCACTATTAATCCTCACTGAATGATTTTCACTGGTGAAGATGAGGCTTAGTGACAAGCAAAATCAAGTGGAAGTTCAAGGCAATTACACAGAGAAGTCAGACCAGCAGCTTCATTTCAGCCTAAAGTGTCTGCATTTCCCCTTGACATCACATTGTCCACCATAAACATTAGAGATTTTAGAAAAAGTAACAGATTTTTATCACATAATCAGATAGACCCACTGCAATTCCCTGATTCCTAGAATGTAAGCTCTATAAAAGCAGGGATTTTTGTCAATATTCTGATCATACAGCAAAGTTGATAAGAATAAAAATTTCTGTCTGTCCCAGTCACTGCTTTTTCACCAGCAACTGATACATAAATGTTTGTTGAATGAATAAATATGAACACAAAACCACTGTCAATTCAGAGTGAAACATAAAAGATAAAAGGAAAAAAAAGGAAAGGAAAAAAGCAAGCAAGGGATGAAACTGGTCATACTTTACATCCTGGCATTCATTCTTGACTTTCTCTGCCACATCCCTCACCCAGTCAATCAGCAAATCCTGTCAAACCAACTTCTTAAATAGCTCTTCATTTTCATGGTCATTTCTGTTATACTGTAAGAGTCTCCTAACTGGTCTTTGCTTTCACTTTTACCTGCCTTGCATTCTATTTTTCATGCTTTTGTCTGTGTTAAATGTGAAAATACCACACAAATGGAGAAGATTCTACTAACTTCAGGAGAAACTTTTTATTTCCATAGGTGTTTGGGGAACCGGTGGTATCTGGTTACATGAGTATGTTCTTTAGTGGCGATCTGTAAGATTTTGTTGCACCCATCACCCAAGCAGTATACAATGAATCCAATTTGCAGTCCTTTATCCCTCACCCCCAACCCATCCTTTCCCCTGGGTCCCCAAAGTCCATTGTATCATTCCTATGCTTTTTAGTGCACACAAAGCCCTTTGTAACCTGGGGTAGCATACACAGCAAGTTGTTAAGAATGTGGACTCTGTGGGCTTGAGAGTGGTGGCTCACACCTGTAATCAGCACTTTGGGAGGCTGAGGTGGGCGGATTGCTTAAGCCCAGGAGTTTGAGACCAGCCTAGGCAACATGGTGAAACCCCATCTCTACAAAAAATACAAAAATTAGCTGGGTGTGATGGTATGTGCCTGTATTCCCAGCTACTGGGAAGGCTGAGGTTGGAGGATTGCTTGGGCCCGGGAGGCAGAGGTTGCATTGAGTGGGCAACAGAGTGAGACTCAGTCTCAAAAAAAAAAAAAAAAAGAAAGAATGTGATAATGCGAACTTTGTGAAGATATAGGTTGGAATATGAGCTGTGCTACTTATAAACGCTGTGGCCTTGTGCTAGTTACTTAATTCTCTGACTCTCAATTTCTTTTTATTTTCCTTTTTTTTTTTTTTTTTTTTTTTTTTTAGACAGAGTCTCACTCTGTTGCCTAGGCTGGAGTGTAGTGGCATGATCTTGGCTCACTGCAACCTCTGCCTCCCAGACTCAAGCGATTCTCCTGCCTTAGCCTCCTGAGTAGCTGGGACTACAGGCATGTGCCACCACACCTAGCTAATTTTTATACTTTTAGTAAAGAAGGGGTTTCACCATGTTGGCTAGGCTGGTCTCAAACTCCTGACCTCAAGGATCCACCCACCTCGGCCTCTCAAAGTGCTGGGATTACAGGCATGAGTCACCGCACCCAGCCGACTCTGTTTCTTAACATATAAAACAGGATAGTAATCATATCAACTCATACATTTATTGTGTGGATTAAATGAATAAATACATGTAAACATTTTGCTCAGTGTATGGCACATAAAAGCATTCCACATTATCTCCTATTGACTGTGATAGTGTTTCCTTATTATGTGTTAAGTATTGGCCACAATGACTTCTTACCACTTTCCAAAGGAACCATGTTGTTTCATGTTATCATACTTTTGGAAGTCGTGTTCCCCGTTTTTTAATGTATTCTTTATTTGCTTAACAGTTTTCTACTGCTCCAAGATCCGTCCCAACTGTGTTTGCTCCTTTATAGCCTTCACCTACTTCTACAGAATTGACTATTTTCTCCCTTGTGCTATTACAGAATCTTATGCGTGGCTCTAAAAATCACCTGTACTCTATGGAGACTATTTCTATACCACTCTGGTTTTTTTTGGCGGAGCAGGGGCGGGGTTGAATTAATAATCTAGTTTATTTATTTTATTTCTTCTAAAAAAAAAACAAACGGGAGAGATGCACAGAATGTGCAGGCTTGTTACATAGGTATATGTGTGCATGGTGGTTTGCTGCACCTATTGACCTGTCCTCTAACTTCCCTTCCCTCAACCCCCATCCCACAAGAGGCCCTGGTGTGTGATGTTCCCCTCCCTGTGTCCATCATGTTCTCATTGTTCAACTCCCACTTATGAGTGAGAACATGCAGTGTTTGGTTTTCTGTTCCTGTGTTAGTTTGCTGAGGATAATGGCTTCCAGCTTCATCCATGTCCCTGCAAAGGACATGATCTCATTCCTTTTTATGGCTGCATAGTATTCCATGGTATATATGTTCCACATTTTCTTTATCCAGTCTATTATTGATGGGCATTTGGGTTGGTTCCTATGCTACTCTGTTTCTTCTCCTAGAATAAGAGCTCCTTGAGGGCAAGTATTTTCACTTACTCATTTGTATTTCCAGCTTCTCATGCAGTGTTGACGCAGAACACAGTAAAGCAATAATACAGCCTGGAGTCAGGCTTCATGGCTTCTCCTGGCACTGGCTTTTTCATTGACTGGGTGTGTGACCTAGAGCAAGTTATTTAACATTCTAAATCTGTTTCATTTTCTGTGCAAAGAAGTAATAGCATCTACCTAACACATAGGGTTGTTGTGAAGAAAAATGAGATAATCTATCTAGAAGCACTTAATAAATGTTAATTGCTACTATCATTTTCACTATACTGTATTTTTCATGTCTAGAAATCCCATTTGGATCTTTTTAATATCTTCCACTAATCTCCTAATCATATTCATGTTTTCTTTACATATGTAAGCATATTTGTATGATTTAAAATAACTATTTTAAGGTCCTTGTTAGTTAATTCCATCATCTCTGTCATTTCTGGATCTGTGTTTCTATTGATTAATTTTTCTCCTGGTCAGGGGCTGTATTTTCCTGCTTCTTTTAATGTCTGGTAATTTTGTTTTGTTTTGTTTTTGAGCCTTACTCTCTGCCACCCAGGCTGGAGTGCTGTATTTTCCTGCTTCTTTTAATGTCTGGTAATTTTGTTTTGTTTTGTTTTTGAGCCTTACTCTCTGCCACCCAGGCTGGAGTGCAGTGGTGTGATCACAGCTCACTGCAGCCTCAACCTTCTAGGCTCAAGCAATCCTCCCACCTCAGCCATCTGAGTAGCTGGGACCACAGGTGTGCACCACCACACCCGGCTAATTTTTAAAATTTTTTGTAAAGACAGGGTTTTGCCCTGTTGCCCAAGCTGGTCATGAACTCCTGTGCTCAAGCAATCCACTTGCCTTGGTCCCCCAAAGTCCTGAGATTGTAGGCATGTGCCACCATGCCTGGCCTGTCTGGTAATTTTGAATTGAATGTCAGACTTGGTGAATTTTGCATTGCTGAATGCTGGATTTTGTTAAATTCCTTTAAAGATTATTGAATTTTGTTCTTGTATAGAGTTAAATTACTTGCAGATCAATTTAATCCTTTTTGCTTTTAAACTGTTGAGAACTCTACCCAGTGCCCTGTGTGTTTTGAGGTCTCTTCACTATGACTGGTAGAAGTGTAAATTATACTTAGCCCCTTGTATACTCCAGAAATTGTTTGGCCCACTGTTTTCTGGTGGTTCTTTTTCCAACCCACACATATGCAAAGTTTGTAGCCAAAGATTCAGGAGCTCACTGAACAACTTCTTCCTCTTTTGGATTCTGACCTGTAAATTCTGGCTGCTCCAGCCTCCCTAAACCCCAGTCTCTGCCTCCTCAACTCAATAACACTGCTAAGCTCTTTGACAATCTCTCTCCCTATACTGTTGCTTGGAAACTGCCTCTCAGAATCCACAGTCCCCACGTGCCTATTGCCCAATGTCTGAAAACTGTTGTTTCAGATATTCTGAGTCTTTCATTGTTAGTGGCAAGAGGGCAATTCTCTTAGCAGATACTTCTTCACAGATAGCACAGGAAGTACCTATCATTATTTTATCAAATGATATATATATATATATATGTATGTATGTGTATGTATGTATATACTCAAAATTAAATTCTAATTGAAAATAAACTTGGAGAAGGCTCTTTTGAGCCGATATCCCTAAACAGAAGATTTACATCAAGAGAATATCAATCTTTGCCAGACTTAGAAAATTCAGATTAATATTCCTATACAGAAAAAATTAGTAAAGTGAGAAGTGTAATTTTAAAGGCTTTTAAAATTCTAATAAAACTTTTTGCTTCCAAGAGCCTAAAGTTGCTTAGATACCAAGAGGTTCATTACAGTCTTCATGAGATTATGTAAAATTTGGACAAGATAATTAGCATCAGTGCTCAGTCATGCAGAAACGATATTATACCCCCGTACTTGCTAAAAACTGGAATAAAATATTTTTTGTCAAAAGGGACTAGGTCCTTAGATTTCTATAGGTGGCTTCATTTTTAGATACGTATGCTCTTCTTTTGCTACCTCCCAGAAGAGTTAGTTTCCACTTGATCATGCTGAAGTATGCACATGACATTCTAAGGAAGTTATCTGCAGAAGAACAATGCAGTAGGAGTTCCACTCAGTAGGTAGGTACCTGGCATTATAATTGATAAAATGGGGCTTAATAAATCCTTTCCTTTAGAATCTTGCCTCCAAGAGCTTTCACTCATTCTGGATTAAAATTGGAGATTGACACATTCCGGTTTAGAAAGATGTTCTGAAGTTTCCTAGAAAAAGCTGAGAATATATTAAAGCTACTTAACCAATTATTTTAGGATCACCTAGACACCGATGTTGCGTTTAGTCTAAGAAGTCTGAGGCTGTCTGACTAAGAAGCATAACAATAGGCTGGGCACGGTGGCTCATGCCTGTAATCTCAGCACTTTGGGAGGCCCAGGCGGGTGGATCACAAAGTCAGGAGATCCAGACCATCTTGGGTAACAAGGTGAAACCCTGTCTCTATTAAAAATACAAAAATTAGCTGGGCATGGTGGCGGGCACCTGTAGTCCCAGCTACTCGGGAGGCTGAGGCAGGAGAATGGCGTGAACCCGGGAGGTGGAACTTGCAGTGAGCCGAGATTGGGCCACTGCACTCCAGCCTGGGCAACAGAGCGAGACTCTGTCTCAAAAAAAAAAAAAAAGAAGAAGCATAACAATAAACAGCCAGCATAAAATCTATGTTTTGTGTTTGTTTATGGCACAAAGAGAAACAGGGAATTTGGAGCTGCTTATTCTTAGCAGCTGGATGAGTCACTGGCAGCTGCTATTAGAAAGATAAAGAAACCCACATCTGTTAAGAGTTCAAATGCTACATGAATCCCTTGTGATAGTAAATACATTCTTGAAGAGGCCCCACTTCTGTACCAGGAAAAAAGTTAAGGCTATCTGAAGACCGTTTTCCATAGTTATCTTCATATGTTGTATCACAGAAACTAGCTCTAGCCATATTCTTCAATATACAGCTGACCCTTGAACAACACAGGTTTCAGCTGTGCAGATCTACACTTTTAGGGGGATTTTTTTCAACCAAATATGGATCGAAAATACACTATTCTAGGGGTATGAAGCCCTGTATATGGAAGACTGACTTTCCACATATGAGAGTTCCACAGGACTAATGTAGGCCTTGATTATGCATGGATTTTGGTATAAATGGGGGTTCTGGAACCAATCCCTGCATATACTGAGAGACGACTGTACTCTGTGGTCTACAACAAATATTTGCTGACTGAGTAAGGGACTGGGAAAGACAACCTCTGTTAATATAGCACAAGCTTTACCTATACACTCACAGTTCCCAGTTTTGTTTATATAGAGACCAATGGAATAGTGTTTCTGAATTGCTTCATTTAAAATTGAGTCCACATTGGTTTTTGCCTATTAGTGCATTTATTCTGTAAAGGAAATGATACGATCCTCAGTACACTAAGTATTTCTTTAATAATACTATAATGGAGATGCATGATCTCCAGAGTTACATGTCAAAGAGGCAATGATTGAAGTAAAAATAGTAGAAGTAGCACATCAGCATATTAGTAAATCTGAGTTCTATTTCTAGCTTTGATACTAATCCACCATGAAATCTTTCTGCAAGTTACACAATTTCATTATTTATAAAATGGGCACAATAATACCCACTTTACCTATTTCTTAGGACAGTGGAACTAATAAGATATTGGGTGGAAAAATTTTAGAAAAGATTTAGTAACTATATATAAAAGTTTAATAGCTATATATTTAGTAGCTATTTAGAAAAGTTATAGTTTTGTAGCAGTAGCATTGATTAGAGCATAGTGGGGAATCTCATAAATTCAAAAGCAGGGAGTCTACCTATTTACTTACTATAACCTCAGTGGGGAGGGGAGGGGGACGGAAGAGAAGGGAGAAGAGAAGAGGGAGGGAGGGAGGGAGGGAGGGAGGAAGGAAGGAAGGAAGGAAGGAAGGAAGGAAGGAAGGAAGGAAGGAAGGAAGGGAGGGGGAAGGGAGGGAGGGAGGGAAAGAAAGAAAAGAAAAGCAAGCAAGCAAGAAACTGTCTTAAAGTTATTTATAAAAACACATAATATGAAAGTAGGAGACCAGGCATGGTAGCGCACGCCTATAACCCCAGCACTTTGGGAGGCTGAGGTGGACAAGTGGCTTGAGCCCAGGAGTTCGAGACCAGACTGGGTAACATGGTGAAACCCTAACTCTATAAAAAACACAAAAATTAGCCACACATGGTAGTACACAAATACATTCCCAGCTACTTGAGGTGGGAGGATCACCTGAGCTTGGAAGGTCAAGGCTGCAATGAGCTGAGACAGTGCCATTGTATTCCAGCCTGGGTGACAGAGTAAGACCCTGTCAAAAAAAAAAAAAAAAAAAAAAGTTGAAATTTATTATGTGGCTATTACTTTAAGGCTTTAAAAAAATATTCTAATATTCTTAGGCAGTAGCCCAAGCCAAAAACTTGGAAATTACCACTGGTCTTCTCTCTCATCTTAATGCCAAATCCAATCACCAAATCCTATGGATTCTATCTCTAAAAGCGCCCCTTCCGTCTCCATACTGCCTTAGTGTTGGCTCTAATCTCTCACTCAACTACTACCAGACTTCTATGTTCCTTGCCTCCAGTCTAGACCATTTTCTACACTGCCTTTTGAATGATCTTTCTAGAGCTCAGATATTACCACACCACTCTCTTATTTAAAAGCCTTCAAATAAGATGGGGCATGGTGGCTCACGTCTGTAAACCCAGTGCTTTGGGAGGCTGAGGCCTTGAGTTCAGGAGTTTGAGACCAGCCTGGGCAACACAGCAAAACCCCGTCTCTACAAAAACATTTAAAATTAGCTAGGTACGGTGGGCATGGACCTGCAGTCCTAGCTAGCTGGGAGGCTGAGTTAGGAAGATCACCTGAGCACGGAAGCTCAAGCTTATAGTGAACTATAATCAAGCCACTGCACTCCAGCCTGGGCAACGGGGTCTTTTTTTTTTTTTTTTTTTTTGAGACAGAGTCTTGCTCTATCGCCCAGGCTGGAGTGCAGTAGCGCGATCTTGGCTCACTGCAAGCTCCACCTCCTGGGTTCACGCCATTCTGCTGCCTCAGCCTCCCGGGTAGCTGGGACTACAGGCACCTGCCACCACACCCGGCTATTTTTTTTGTATTTTTTAGTAGAGACGGGGTTTCACCGTGTTAGCCAGGATGGTCTCAATCTCCTAACCTTGGGATCCGCCCACCATGGCCTCTCAAAGAGATGGGATTATAGGCGTGAGCCACCGTGCCTGGTTGCAACAGGGACTTAAAAAAACAAAACAAAACAAAACAAAAGCCTTCAAATAATACCCAGAGAATAAAATTTAACTTTTTTGTTTGTTTGTTTGTTTTGAGGCAGGATCTTGCTTTGTCACCTAGGCTAGAGTCAGTGGCATAATTATGGCTCACTGTAGCCTCAACCTCTCCCAGCTCAAGTGATCCTCCCACCTGAGCCTCCCAAGTAGCTGTGACTACAGGTATGTGCCACCACACCTGGCTAATTTTGTTTATTATTTTGTAGGACAAAGTCTCAGTATGTTGCCCAGGTTGGTCTCAAACTTCTGGGCTTAAGTGATCCTCCTACCTTGGTCTCCCAAAATGCTGGGATTACAGGTGTGAGCCACCACATCCAGCCCCAATTTCTTTTCTTTTCTTTTTTTTTTTTTTTTTTTTTTCCTGAGGCAGAGTCTTGCTCTGTCACCCAGGCTGGATTGCAGTGGCTCAATCTCGGCTCACAGCAACCTCTGTCTCCCAGGGTTCAAATGATTTTCGTTTCTCAGCCTTCTGAATAGCTGAGATTATAGGAGTGCGCCACCACACCTGGCTAATTTTTGTATTTTTAGTAGAGACAGGGTTTCACCATGTTGGTTTCAAACTCCTGACCTCAAGTGATCCACCTGCCTTGGCATCCAAAAGTGCTGGGATTATAGGCTGAGCCACTGTGCCTGGCCCAATTTCTTTTATATGGCTAAAAAATGATCTTTCACCAGCTCCGTTATTCCTTCATAGTCTCATCTCCCCTAACCTCCTTCACAAACTCCACACAAACCCTAGACATTCTGACCTGTTATGTAAGTATTCCAGGTTCTTTTGTGCTTCAGCATATGTTCTACCTAGGATGCCCTTCTCTCCTTTATCCATGTGAATGATTCCTACTCTTCCTTCCCAGCTTAGATCAAACAGCCAGTTCTAAGGAGGACCTTCTCTGCTCCACTTTTCTCTCCCTCCTCTAACAACAGTAACCCCATCCTACCCCCATTCAGGAGTTTCTTTCTTTGTATTCACATTATTCCTTGTATTTACTGCATGGCATTTTAATATCTGCCAAGAGCAAGGTCTGTGGAGTCAGACTGCCTGGGTATAAATCTGGGCCCAGAATTTACTATGTAACCTTGCCAAGTTACTTAACCTCTCTGATCCTCAGTTTCGTTAGTTACAAAATGGGGATTATAGTATCTACCACGGAGAGCCCTTGTAAAGATAAACGAGTTACTACATGTAAAGAGCTACACTTGGCTCTTAATAGGTATAATTAGTGATGGTAGTGGTAATAGTAATATCTTTGACATAAACCAGATAACTCCTCAAAAGTGAGGTATTCTAAATACCTTGAATAGCATGCATTCAAACAATATTTACAGGAACAAAAGAAAAAGTTTGAAAGAGAGAGAGAGACAGAGAAAGAAAGAAAGAAAGAAAGAAAGAAAAGAAAGAAAGAGAGAAAGAGAGAAAGAGAGAGAGGAAAGGAAGGAAGGAAGGAAGGAAGGAAGGAAGGAAGGAAGGAAGGAAGGATTCGGGAAGACTTACCGCCATTTTTGCCCACAGTTCGGAAGCATCTCCAGAAGGCTCGTAAAAATGATACCCTATTGTGGGGGGTGGCTTGGACGAAGCTGAATTCTCGAAAGAGAATGTGTGTTCCCTGGCATACACTGTTAAAACTGCAAAGAGAAAAATCAAGAAATCATTGTTAGATGGAATCCAGAAGGCTGGAATCAGAATGAAAAATTGAGACCAGAGAGAACCACTGCCAAAAAGAGGGAATTTTTCTCCCCAACAAAACTCTGAACTCTAGATTAGACCTAGTCCTTCTATGGGGAAGTCTCTTCATATAACCATATCTCTCCGAAAACTCTTGGAGGCCAGTTCCTCTGAATGCTTCCCACCTTCCACAGGTATACACAGAGGACATCTAAATCAGTTATTAGAGCATCGCATATGGAGGAAAGCCTTTTAGTCTCTAACTGGATGACACTGGCACTCATATTTTCCTTTTTGGAGAACACTTTTCCCTCTACTCCATTTGGAATTAGGTTTCCTTAAAGATATTCTTTCTGGGCTGGGCGCAGTGGCTCACGCCTGTAATCCCAGCACTTTGGGAGGCCAAGGCGGGTGGATCACTTGAGGTCAGGAGTTGGAGACCAGCCTGGCCAACATGGTGAAACCCTGTCTCTACTAAAAATACAAAAATTAGCTGGGTGTGGTGGCGTGCGCCTGTCATTCCAGCTACTCGGGAGGCTGAGGCAGGAGAATCACTTGAACCTGGGAGGTGGAGGTTGCAGTGAGCCGAGATCATGCTACTGCACTCCAGCCTAGTCAATAGAGTGAGACTCATTCTCAAAAGAAAAAAAAGATATTCTTTCTGTACTCTCCCTGGCCTATACCAGCTGCCATAAGGATAACATGGCTTATGGGGACATAACTGGAGTGTCTGTTCCAGTTTGGGGTGGTTTTATATATCTCTCTGACAATAACCCCAGAGACAAATCCCATGTGCCAAAGGATATAAAGGGTCCAAACAGAACAAGAAAGGAAAATAGAAACAAGGGTATAAAGTGGCCCCTAAATGAGAGTATGAAGCAAAGCCCCAGGGCCCAAGTGAGTCATTGTTTAAGCTGGGCCAGGGAAGGGAAAAAAACATACTCCATTGACTTTGGGTTTTCCTGCCAAAGAAATAAAGGCTGTAGAGCCTGGTGTAATCTAAAAATGGAAATTCCACCAAAGAATAGGCAATTATCCAGTAATCATCCCTACCAGAGCAAACTTTAGGTTCCAGAAAACTTCTAAATTCTCTGACAAGTAAATCATGAACGGAAAACATGCTAATCTTTGTGGAGAAGCAGACATTAAATTTGAAGATGGCAAGCAATGGGGGGAACGGTGGTAATTCCAAATGCCAGTTTTCATTTGTTGACCATATAAAGCGGGGGAAAAAATCTGACTCTGCATGGAACAAGAAAAAATTTCAGGAGCTATCTATTCTGTTTCCCTTCTCTTAGACCAATTTCATGGGAAAGAGTCTAACTTGTCTTTAATATAGAATATGTTTTCATTTAGGATAAAGTTAGTTCCTTCCTGTTAATAGTAACAGCACTGTATGAAAAAATAAACTATATACTCTTCTTCTTTCATGGAGAGCTAGCATAGAAATCTACTTCTAAGACACCCTGAGGAAGTATGAGGACATCATCTGGCAAAAGATTAGGTTAGTAGAGGGTCTTTCAAAAGCAACGAAAGTGTTAACCTAACCATGCAGTGCTATTATCTTAAGCAAAGGAAAATAAAAAATACAGGAAATGAGCTGTTATAGGTAAATGCAGTAGGCTACCTTTCCAGCAAATGAAGTCTGAAATGATAATACTGTAGCCTAAATTCATGAAGCTATCCAGCAAAGTAGTCCCAAAGCGTGCTTCATATTCTAAGAGAGAAAAAGTTGATGTCTAGGTCATGGTCTAATGAAATTATAGCTTTGTTATAGCTTTTAAAGACTATCTCAAATGCCAAATTTTGTGTAAAGTCTTTTCCTGATTTTATATCCCATGCCCAATTTCCATTGTATCTCGCTTAAAATTCTCTAACAGTGCTCACAATTTGCTACTTCGTTTTAAAGTTACTGGACTTTCCCCTATTAGACTGTCAGTTCTATGGAGTAAGCACAGGTTGTACTCATCTTTATCTCTACTATATTACCTAACTCATAATTATTCATAAGTATTTGTGGAAATTGATTTAGAAAGATAAGATAGGTAAGTGATGCCAGGTAGAATGTATCTTTGAAGCTAGCCACACAGGAAATATTGAAAGTCTATATCTTATTAATTTTTCTAAATTCCAGGCTTTGGGTCTGATACTTTTGTTATAATATTGCAATACCAGCTTTATTTTGATTGGTATTTTCCTGGTATATCGGTTTCTGTGCCTTTAATAACCCTTCTAGGTCATTTTGTTTAGGTATATCTCTTGTAAATAGCATATGGCTAGATTTTGCTTCTCTACACAACCTTACAGTCACTATATGTTAATGAGTAGCTTTTTAGTGTATCTGATTAATTTCTGACCTGATATCTTATTTTGTCTTTCCCATTATCCATTCTTCTTTGCCTTTCCCCACCTTCTTTTCCCACCTTCTATTGTGTTAGTAAAGTTTTGTTTTGTTTTAATTCTTTTCTACCCTCCCTATTAGTTTGGAAGCTATAGACAAAATCTATAACCTTTCAGTATTAAAATTTAACATAATCAGCCAGGCATGGCGGTACATGCCTGTAGTTCTACTCAGAGGCTGAGGATGGAGGATCACTTTAGCCCAGCAGTTTGAGTCCAGCCTGGGCAATATGGTGAGACCCCATCTTAAAAAATTAACATAATATTTATCTACATTGTTTTTTCCCCAGACATTGTCTTGCACTGTCACCCAGTCTGGAGTGCAGTGGCCCCATCTTGGCTCACTGCAACCTCTGCCCTCCAGGCTCAAGCACCGATCCTCCCTCAGCTTCTGATTAGCTGAGACCAAAGGCATGCATCATCACGCTCAGATATTTTTTTGGATTTTTAGTAGAGATGGTGTCTCACCATGTTGCCCTGACTGGTCTCAAACTCCTGAGTTCAAGTGATCCATCCATCTCAGCCTCCCAAAGTGTTGGGATTACTGGCATGAGCCACCGCGTCTGGCCTATCTACACATTTTTGAAAATGTCTGAAAATACTCATTATCTTTATAACTCTCCAAAACAAGACAAGGGGCCAGGCATGGTGGCTCATGCCTATAATCCCAGCACTCTGGAAGGCTGAGATGGGTGGACTGCTTGAGCTCAGCAGTTTGAGAACAGCCTGGGCAACATAGTGAAACCCTGATTCTACGAAACAATACAAAAATTAGCTGGGCATGGTGGCACATGCCTGTAGTCCCAGCTACCTGGGAGGCTGAGGTGGGAGGACTGCTGGAGCCTAGGAGGTCAAGGCTGCAGTGAGCTATGATCGCACCACGGCACTCCGGCTTGGGCGACAGAGCAAGACCCTGTCTCAAAATAAACAAAATAAAAATAAAAACAAAACAAGACAAAGCCCAAAGCACACTTTCTATAACTTATGTGCAGTCTTCTCATCTTCTGATATTATTTATATATCTTCTGATTATTAATATCTTCTGATATTATTTTTTAGAATGTGACTAGAATCTATTTTTAAATTGGAAAACTTTTTTAATGTGGTAAACTATACATAATATTTATCATTTAACCATTTGCAAGTGTACAATTCAGCGTCATTAAATATATTCACAATGCTGTGCAACCATGAACAATATCAATACCCAAAACTTTCTCATCATCCCCAACAAAAACTCTGTATCAGTTAAACAGCACCACCCCCTTCTGCCCACCCCCCAGACCCTGATAACCTCTATTCTACTTTCTATCTCTATATATTTGTCTATTCTAAATGCCTCATATAAGTGGAATCATATAATTCCTGTTGTTCTGGCCTATTTCACTAAGAATAATGTTTTCAAGGGCTGTAGATGTAGCATGTATAAACATTTCTTCCTTTCTTTCCTTCATATTTTTAAAATAATAGAGACAGGGTCTCCCTATGTTGCCCAGGCTGGTCACGAGCCTTGAACTCCTGGCCTCAAATGATCCTTCCACCATAGCTTCCCAAAGTGTTGGGATTACAGGTGTGAGCCACTGCAGGGTCATAAATTTATCTTTTTTTAAAAGCAAAATAATATTCCATTGTATGTATATACCATATATTGTTTATCCATTCATCTGTTGATGGACCCTTGCGTTACTTCCACCTTTTGGCTATCGTAAATAATGCTGCTATGATTTGTATACAAGTATCTGTTTCAGTCCCTTCTTTAATTCTTTTAGATCTATACCTACAAATGCAATTGCTGGGTCATATGGTAGTTACAGGTTTAACCTTTTGAGAAACAACCGAACCATTTTCCAGAGCAGCTGAACTATTTTACATTCTCACTAGCAATGCACAAGGGTTCCAATTTGTCCACATCCTCACCAACACATGCTATTTTCCTTTTTAAAAAATAGCCAACCTAGAGGGTGTGAAGTGGCATCTTATTGTTGTTTTGATTTGCATTTCACCATTGACTAATCATGTTGAGCATCTTTTCATGTGTTGGCCATTTGGGTATCTTCTTTGGAGAAATGTCTATTCAAGTCCTTTGCCCATTTTTAAATTGGGTTGTTTGTTTTGTTGTTGAGTTGCAGGAGTTCTTTACATATTCTGGATATTAATTCCTTCTTGGAGATATGATGTGCAAATATTTTCTTCTGTTGTGTAGGTTGTCCTTTCACTTTCATGATAGTATCCTTTGATGCACAAAAGTTCTTAATTTTGATGAAGTCCAATTTATTTATATTGGAAAAAAATATATATATTTTTGTTCCTTATGTTTTTGGTGTTATATCCGTGAAATAATTGCTAAATTTAATGTCATGAAAGTTTCCCCTGTTTTCTTCTAAGAGTTTTATAGTCCAATTTCATTCTTTCACATGTGGATATCTAGTTTTCCTAGCACCATTTGTTGAAAAGACTGTCCTTTCCCTATTGAATTGCACCTTTGCAGGAAATCAAATGACCATATATGTAAAGAGTTATTTCTGGGCTCCCTAATCTATTACAGTGGTCTATATGTTTGTCCTTATACCAGTGCCATAATACTTGAATTACTGTGGCTTCACAGCTAGTTTTATAGTTGGGAAGTTTGATTTTTCCAATTTTATATTCTTTTTTCAAGATTGTCCTGGCGATTCCATATGATTTTGAGGATTAGCTTTTTCTCTCAGTGAAAAAGCCTATCTGGAAATTTGATAGAAATTGTGTTGAATTGCCAGGCACAGTGGCTCACGTCTGTAATCCTAGTACTTTGGGAGGTCGAGGAGGGCGAATCACCTGAGGTCAGGAGTTTAAGACCAGCCTGGCCAACATAGTGAAACTCTGTCTCTACTAAAAATACAAAAAATTAGCCAGGTGTGGTGGCGGGCACCTGTAATCCCAGCTACTCTGGAGGCTGAGGCAGGAGAACTGCTTGAACCTGGGAGGTGGAGGTTGTAGTGAACTGAGATTGTGCCACTGCACTCCAGCCTGGTAGACAGAGTAAGACTCCATCAGAAAAGAAAGGAAGGAAAGAAGGAAGGAAGGAAGGAAGGGAGGGAGGGAGGGAGGGAGGGAGGGAGGGAGGGAGGGAGGGAGGGAGGGAGGAAGGGAGGGAGGGAGGGAGGAAGGAAGAAAGGAAGGAAGGAAAGAAAGGAGAGAAAGAAAAAGAAAGAAAGAAAGAAAGAAAGAAAGAAAGAAAGAAAGAAAGAAAGAAAGAAAGAAAGAAAGAGTTCAATCAACCACTCTGACCAACATGACGAAACCCCATCTCTACTAAAAATACAAAACTTAGCTACGTGTGGTAGTGGATGCCTGTAATCCCAGCTACTCAGGATTCTGAGCAGGAGAATCATTTGAACCTGGGAGGTGGAGGTTGCAGTGACCTGAGATCATGCCACTGCACTCCAGCCCGGGTGACAGACTCTGTCTCAAAAAATAAATAAATAAAATGAAAAAGAAAAGAAAAGAAATTGTGTTGAATCAGCAGATTGCTTTGGGTAGTACTGACATGTTAACAGTGTTACATCATCCTGTCCATGCACTCAGGGTATCTTTCCATTTATTTAGCTCTTCTTTAATTTCATTCAGCAATGTTTTATAGTTTTCAGTGTACAAGTCTTTCACTTCCTCTGTTAGACTTATTCCTAATAGACTAAACCTTTTGGATGCTCTTTTAAACACAATTGCTTTTCTTAATTTCCTTTTTAGATTGTTCATCGATGATATACAGAAACAACTGGTTTTTATGTGTTGCTCTTGTCCCCTGAAACTTTGCTGAATTCATTTATAAGCTCTAGAAGTTTCTTTTTTCTTTTTTTTGGTGGATTCTTTGGGATGCTTTTTATGCATAGGATCATGTAACCTGTGAATATATTTTACCTTGTACTTTCCAATTTGGATGTCTTTTATTTCTTTTGATATCTACCTTTTCCTTTTTTTTCCTTTTTTTAAAAAATTCACCCCCATACCTAGAGGACAATATACTTCTTTAAATGTAAAAATTACTACTTTAGGCCGGGAGCGGTGGCTCATGCCTGTAATCCCAGCACTTTGGGAGGCCGAGGTGGGTGGATCACGAAGTCAGGAGTTCAAGACCAGCCTGGCCAACACGGTGAAACCCCGTCTCTACTAAAAATACAAAAATTACCCGGGTGCGGTGGCAGATGCCTGTAATCCCAGCTACTCGGGAAGGCTGAGGCAGGAGAATCGCTTGAACCCGGGGGGCAGAGGTTGCAGTGAGCTGAGATTGCACCACTGCATTCCAGCCTGGGCATTAGTGAGCCTCCATCTCAAAAAGAAAAAGAAAAAAGAAAAAAATTACTACTTAAAAAAGTCAATAATGAATTAAGTCTACCTATATTTATGAAATCAATTTTCACGCTCACTACTGTTTCCCACATTCTGCTCCTTCACTCTTGGTTCAATCATTTTCTTGCTGAAGTACATCCTTTAATAAGATCCATAATCACTTACTGAAATCCTGGCACCTTTCTGGTTTGGAATTGACAAACTTTGAGATTTTATAAAGGTAATACATTGCACAAACCAGATGTGATATGACACCTCCAGCAGGGTTGGGATAGCACCCCATGGATTCAAACATATTAAAGTCTTCACAGTGAAACATATAAGTATTCACACTAAGTGAGATAAACAAAGACCAAACTTAGCCCGTGAACTAGTTCAGGTCAAGTTTACCCGCCAAATGAGTTTGCTGAAAACTTACCAAAGGAAAACTTCTGGTTTTCAAAGCTTTTTTTGAATTGTGAATTTATTAATAGACATAAACATGTAGTTCTTTCAGCAAAAGCCTGTGAGTGAAAATGTCTTTATTTTACCTATTGGAATGAAATTTAATTCGATGGAGAATTCTGGTTATTACCTATCTTCTCTCAGCACTTTAAAGATACCACCCCGTTGTCACCTCGTACCTATCACTGATATCAAGCAGACTGCTGTCAAACTCCTGCCATTCCTTTGGAGTTAATCATTCTTATCATTCATATAAACAATTTTCTTTATCATTAATGCAGATTCTACAATGTATCTACCATGTAGGTTTATTTTTATTTATCTTGCTCAGTACTTTAAACTGACTTCTGTTTTTTGTCAGTTTGGGAAAATTATCAGCCCCCATAAATATTTTTTGAGACAGGATCTCACTTTGTTGCCCAGGCTGGAGTGCCGTGGCGCGACCATAGCTCACTGGAAGCTTGAATTCCTGGGTTCAAGTGATCCTCTCATCTCAGCTTCCTGAGTAGCTGGGACTACAGGTGCACACAACCATGCCTGGCTAAACTTAACTTTTTTGTAGAGATGGGGGCTCGCTATGTTGCTCAGGCTGGTCCTGAACTACTAGCCTCAAGTGATCCTCCTGCCTCAGCTTCCCAAAATGCTAGAATTACAGATGTGAGTCATTGCACTCCCCAATTCTTTTAAAAATATTGCTTCTTTGCCATTCCCTATATCATTTTCTTCTGTCTCCTATTAGATATACATTGTAGCTTTTTAATGTCTCTTACCTGTCTTCATAGTTTTTTTAGCTCTTTATGTTACACTTATTATCTTTTAAGTTATTATTCTCTATTCTGTCTGGTCAGCCTAAGTAATGCAGATTCTACAATTCTACAAGATTCATGCAACTGTGCTCCAGCCTGGGCAATAAAGTGAGATCCTATCTCAAAAAATACATATGTACATATATTGGCTGATAATTTTCCAGAACTAACAACAACAACAACAAAAAACAAAACAGAAGTCAAAGTGCTGAGCAAAATAAATACAAATAAACTGTCCAGGAGCAGTGGTTCACACCTGCAATCCCAGCACTTTGGGAGGTCGAGGCGGGTGGATCACAAGGTCAGGAATTCGAGACCAGCCTGGCCAATATGGTGAAATCCTGTCTCTACTAAAAATACAAAAAAATTAGCCAGGCATGATGGTGCATGCCTATAATCCCAGCTACTTGGGAGGCTAAGGCAGGAGAATTGCTTGAACCCGGGAGGTGGAGGTTGTAGTGAGCCGAGATCATGCCACCACACTCCAGCCTGGGTGACAGAGCAAGACTCCATCTCAAAATAAATAAATAAATAAATAAATAAATAAATAAATAAATAAATAACAATAAACCTACATGGTAGATACATTGTAGAATCTGCATTACTCAGGCTGATCAGACAGAAGAGAATGAATAATTTAAAAGATAGTAAGTACCTCTCAAGTAGCGGAGTCTACAGGTGCATGCCACCATGCCTTTTTATATCTAGAGACAGGGTTGTAGAGACAGGGTTTTGCCAAGTTGCCCAGGCTGGTCTCAAACCCCTGGGCTCAAGTGATCCACCCACCTTGGCCTCTGAAAATGCCAGGATTACAGGCATGAGCCACCTCAACCTGGCCTCCAAGTCAGTTTTAAATGTTCAACTATTTTTATTTTCTCTGGAGTAAATTTATGTTTATTGGGTTTATTGACTGTCTTTCTCAATATTAGTGTTCCTCACGTATTTTAGAATTTCAGCATATAAGTTCATGTGAAGTGGGAGGTTTTAACTCTCTCTTGTGGACAGACCCTAGTCCAGAACCAGGTCTAGTACTGGATGACTTATGGCTCCATTCCTGATATTAGGGACATCATAGAGATTGTCACTGTACCGCTAAGGAGGTTGGACCCACTAAGACCTGGCTGTAAGGCTGTCTGCTTCCTCTCACACCTCAAGGTTTTTGTTTTTTTAATAGATGGGGTCTCACTATGTTGCCCAGGCTGGTCTCAAACTCCTGGCTCAAGGGATTCTCCTGCCTCAGCTTTCCAAACAGCTGGGGCTACAGGTGTGCACCACCACACCTGGCTAAACCTCCAGGTTTTATGTAAGCCATTTCTCAGGTAGCAGTCATAACTTTTTCTGAGTCTCTGTTAAAGTGGTGGAGGCAGAAGGGGCTAGCTTCAGTCTCCTGCACTGTGTGTGCAACACTTTGAATCTCCACCATTCAAGAAATGAGCTTTCAGTTACCTACACCTTCTGAATCCAGAGCACAGGAAGCATGTGGTTATAGTCCCACGTACTGCATTGTGGTTTTATTGAGTTTCTAGTAAGATTAATTTATATTAATTTTATGCATGGCTACGTCCTTGAACTTCTCCTTAGAAAATTTTACGTATCATTACCATGTGTGTGGAATGAGTAAGAGGCCTAAGTCATGAACACTGTAAGCCATCATGACCAGAAATTCAAAACAAACATTTGACCCACCAAACTTAAAAATGCATATTTGTACTAATTTTTCATTGTATTTGACTAAACTACAAAGTTCTTTAATAGACATTAATCTTTCCTCTAAAGTAAAACAAAAAAGTTCCTAAAAATATCTTAAAGGCCATACAGAAGTACACCATATGTCTGCCATAAACAGATTTTGTCAAAATGAGTATTCAAATTTCATTGAGCAAATTTTTTTATTTTTAAGTTGTTGGAGTTCTTCCTTGAAGATTTTAATTTTTAAAAATTTTGACGTATTGTAATTTCAAATTTACCAAAAAGCTATAATAGCACAAAGAATTCCTGAATATCCTTTACCTAGATTACTCAAATGTGAATATTTTGCTACATTTACTCTCACTCACTCTCTTTTTTCTCTCTCTCTTGCTCTCTCTCTCTCATACACACACAGATATATAAGTACATATGTATATACATATTATCATTTTTTGTAACTATTTATGAGTAAGTTATAGACATGACACTCATTTACTCCTACAGTATTTCCTAAAAACAAAACAAAAAAACAAAACAAAACAAACAAACAAAAACCAGAAGTCAGTTTAAAGTGCTGAGCAAGATAAATAAAAATTAGGAAATAAGGAATTCCTAAAAATATTTCCTAAAACTAAGGAAATCTCCTTCCTTCCTTCCTTCCTCCCTCCCTCCCTCCCTCCCTCTCTTTCTCTGTTTCTCTCTTTTTTTTTAGACAGGGACTTGCTCCGTTGCCCAGGCTGGAATGCAGTGATACAATCATGGCTCAGTGTAGCCTTGAACTCCTGAGCTCAAGCGATCCTCCCACCTCAGCCTCCTGAGTAGCTGGGACTACAGGCGCACACAATCATGCCTGGCTGATTAAAAAAAAAATTTTTTTTTTGTAGAGATGTGGTCTCGCTTTGTTGCCCAGGCTGATCTCGAAGTCCTGGTTTCAAGTGATCCTTCCACCTCAGTCTCCCAAAGTCAGCCTCCAAGAGCCACTGGAGCCTAGGTTTAGCAACGTCATCGAGAAGTGCAGCCTTAAGTTAAGTGGATCCTTGCTGGTGCAAAGGTGGCATGGGAAAGCCCACTTGCAGTTGCAGCCTGGCCATCCACCTATTGAAAGGGCATGAGAGTATTCTGATCATCTCCACAGATCTAGCCCACAACATCTCAGATGGTTTTGACCAGAAGTTCTCAACGGCGCCTACCAAGGTCAAAGGCTCTGACAACCTCTTCACTATGGAGACTGACGCCAGCCAGGGTGCAGCATAGCTGCCTAGTGAGTTCTTTGAGGAGGACAACATGCTGAGCATGAGCAAGAAGTTGATGCAGGAAGCCATGAGTGCCTTCCCAGGCATCAATGAGGCCATGAGCTATGCTGAGGTCATGAGGCTGGTGAAGGGTATGAACTTCTCAGTGGTGGTGGTTGACATGACACTCAGCAGATCAAGAACCAGATCAGCCCTTTCATCTTACAAACGTGCAACATGCGAGGTGTGGGGGACATGAACATAGACCTGCTGTCCTCCATGCTGAAGCAGACATTGCTCATCATCTACTTTGTCAGCAAACAGTTCAAGGGCCCTGAGCAGACTACCTGTATCATCTGCAAATGTATCCCTGAGTTCTTCCAGGAGCTGGCCAAGTACAAGACTGACACATACAACATCATCATGGCCCAGCTTCTCTTCCCCAACCCTGAAAATCCTGAAAGACATGTGAGGCCTGACACAAGATTCAGGCCAAGTATCTGAACCAGATGGAGGATGCTTATAAAGACTTTTGCACTGTGAAACTGCCACTTTTTCCCCATGAGGTGCAGGGGGCAGACAAAGTCAACATCTTCTCAGCCCTCTTCATAGAACCCTATAAGCCCTGCAGCACCCAGCAGCACCACTGCCAGCCCCAGCTGCTGCCATTTTACACTCAACCTTTACCTTCCCCACCCTCCAGGGCAGAGGTTACACAAATCCCTCCCCACCACCTCTGCCATAGTACAAGGGGAGCCACTTGGGGAGCAGGTATATGGTAGATGCACCTGTCGGAAATAATTGAAGCGTACCCTGAGAATGACCCTGTAGTCTAAGATGAATGTGTGTTCAGAGTTCTGAGTGAAGGAATCTGGGAATGGCCAACCCAGAGATTCATTATTTATCTATGAGGAACATCTGAACCATCTGATCCATCCCATGGATCACAGGCCATACAGGGGTTCGAGGCCCTTTGTTTTGGGTTGGATGAAGGTTGCTAGGTGGGGATTGCCAGGGTGGGGGGAGCTAAGTGAAAATGCTGTATAAACTACATGCTTTTTTATAAGTGGTAGCAGTTCTCCTGTTCGTCATGCTGCCCTTGGACTGCCCTGTATGTAAATCCCCTCAATAAACCTTATGTTTCATATGCTGGCTCCATGTCTCTTTTTCAGCCTCACAAACATGGTGCCATCCCTACGGAAGCCAATAGGGGTCCAATACAAGAGGAAGCAGGGAGGGAGTCTACTCTCCTGGTGGGGGTAGAAGTGCTCTAGTTGTCCTCCCTGCCATCTCTCCCTGCCTCTTGCTCTTCAATAACATGATCTTAAACCAGAAAAAACAGTTATAATGAAAATGATGTTAAATGAAACAGTTATTTGAAAACCTGTTATATAGGTTACTTTATAGAATGTACTTCCATTTGGGTTTGTCTGATGCCCCCTCATAATTCAATTCAGGTTATGCCCCTTTGGCAGGATCATCACAAAGGTGACGCTGAGTTCTTCTCAGTGCATCACATCTGGGGGCACTTGCTGATTAGTCTAATTACTGGGGATGCTTGATTCTTTGGTTAGCGCAGCATCTGCCAGGTTTTGCCACTATAAAGTTAGCCTTTATAATGGATAAGTATCCCGTGGGAAGATATTTTGAGTCTGTGGAAATATATAGTTACTCTTCAAACTTTCATTCACAAATTTTAGTATCTATTACTAATTGTTGCCAGAACCAATAATGAATATGAAGGTTTTGCCAAATGGTGAATCTTTTTCCAACTATGTCATTTCATCTACGTTTTTAAATTGATCTTCTACAATAAGGAAAAGCTTTCCCTTCTTATTTATTTATATCATTGTAGACTCACGGATTCTTACTTTATTCAATAGGTTATAATCCTTTACTATCATTATGTATTTTTATGCTCATATGATCCCATATTTGGCCATGGAAGCCCTTCAAGCTGACTTCTATGTCCTTTTGACACATCTATATAATTATCTGATCACTTCCTTCTTTTTTGATAGAATAAGTTGTTCCAGGATCATCTTGTTCTTTCCCTACCTCACCCTGGAGCCAGTCATTTATCCAAGAAGCGCAGTTGTTTTTAGTAAAGAATAGGCTGGGTGCAGTGGCTCACGCCTGTGATCCCAGCACTTTGGGAGGCCAAGGTGGGAGGATCGCCTGAGGTCAGGAGTTCGAGACCAGCCTGGCCAACATGGCAAAACTCCCCCTCTACTAAAAATACAAAAATTAGCTGAGCGTGGTGGCACTTGCCTGTAATCCCAGCTACTCGGGAGGCTGAGGGAGGAGAATTGATTGAACCTGGGAGGCGGAGGTTGCAGTGAGCCAAAGTTGTGCCACTGCACTCCAGCCTGGGTGACAGAGGAGAGACTCTGTCTCAAACAAAACAAAACAAAACAAAACACAACACAACACAACAAAATCTATGAGCTCACACTGATTCAATTCCAGTTCAACACTACAGGTTACATTCTATCATCTCCCCTTTCCATATCTGAAATGTCCTTTTTCTAAAGTGAGAAAAAGGTTCCTATTATCTATAACATATTTACTTATTTGCTTAATCCTAAAATGTACTAAGCTAGCTAAGCCATTCCTCTGTGAAAAAGAAGCCTGCTAATTAGAGTTTAATACTTGTTTAGAGTTGTTTCAACCTGAGGGTATATAGTCCAAATATTGTGTTCCTTAGATTAGTTTCTCCAACCCCCTTCAGTATGGTATATTATTCATTTGAAATACAATTTGCTTCACTTATTTTTTTGTTTTCAATTTTAGAAACTCCCCCAATCCTGTCGAATATATACTTACTTATGTAAATGAAATATTAACATAGTTCCAAAAGTAAGACATGTGCAAAAAAAAATTCTTCGATAAGTGACCTTCATATCTATCCCACTTTTATCTTTTCACTCCATCTCACCAACATCTTATAGATAATGAATCTCATTGGTCTCTGATTTATTCTTCCTGTGTGCATATTTTTTTCTTAGATGAGCAGATACATGTATATACAGTTGACCTTTCAACAGCATGGATTTGAACTGTGTGGGTCTACTTATACATGGATTTTTTCAATAAATATATTAGAAAATTTGGAAGGATTTGCAACAACTTAAAAAAACTCACAGACCAACTGTGCATCCTACACATATTGGAAAAACTAAGAAAAAGTATGTCATGAATGCATAAAATATGTAGACACTAGTCCATTTTATCATTTACTACATTAAAATATATACAAATCTGTTATAAAAAGTTAACGTTTAACAAAACTGACACACACACTTACAGACCATATATAGTGTCATTCACAGTGGAGAGAAATGTAAGCAAACATACAGTATTAAATCATAACTGTATAAAGTTAACTGTATCTCATACTGTACTACTATAATAATTTCATTCATAGCCAACTCCTGTTGCTATTGCAGTGAGCACAAGTGTTGCAAGTATCTGCTTAAAACACCATGTGATGCTAATCATCTCTGCATGGGCAGTTCATTTCTCCAGTAAACTGTGTATCACAGTAAAAAGTGATCTCTCATGGTTCTCATGTATTTTTCATAGTGTTCAGTACAAAACCATAAACCTCAAGTAACACCATGGGACCTATAAGAAGTGTCACTAGTGATGCTGGAAGTGTTCCCAAGAAGCAGAGACAATTCATGACGTTACAAGATAAAGTTGAATTGCTTGACATACATCATAGATTGAGATCTGCAGCTGTGGTTGGCCTCCATTTCAAGATAAATGAATCTAACGTAAGGACAACTGTAAGCAAAGGAAAGGAAATTCATGAAGCAGTTGCTGCAGCTACATCACTAGGCATAAAAACATTGCACTTTTGGTGAAATATTTTTTTTAACTTGTCTTGAAAACGTAGCTTTTATATGAGTGCAGGATTTCTATAAGAAAGGCATACGACCCTAATATGATCTGAGAAAAAGTGAAGTCATTATATGACAATTTAAAGCAGAAGGAAGGTGAAGGGTCTAAAGCTGGAGAATTTAATGCCAGTAAAGGATGGTTTGATAATTTTAGAAAAAGTTTTGGCTGAAAAAATATCAGGATATCAGGGGAAGTAGCTTCTGCCAACCAAGAGGAGGCAAACAAGTTTCCAGATGCCATTAAGAAAATTATTGAGGAGGCCAGGTGCAGTGGCTCATGCCTGTAATCCCAGCACTTTGGAAGGCTGAGGTGGGAGGATCGCTTGAGCCCAGGAGTTTGAAACCAGACTGGGCAACATGGAAAAATCCCATCTCTACCAAAAATAAAAATTAGCCGACCACGGTGGCACAAGCCTGTAGTCCCAGCTACTCAAGAGACTGAGGCATGAAACTCAATCGAGCACAGGAATTCGAGGTGGTGTGAGTTGTAATCATGCCACTGGACTCCAGCCTGGGCAACACAATGAGACCCTGTCTCTAAAAATAAATAAATAAATAAATAAATAAATAAATAAATAAGCTTTTTAAAATCTTTGAGGAAAAAGGATATCTTCCTGAGCAGTTTTTTAATGCAGATGATGGGGGAAAAAAAGTGGCACAAAGGACACTTATTAGTAAGGAAGAGATGCACACACCAGGATTTAAGGCAGGAAGGGATGGGCTAACTCTACTACTTTGTGCAAACGCAGTCAGGTTTATGATTAGGACTGCCCTTATCTATAAAGTTGCTAACCCCTGAGCTTTGAAGGTAAAAGATAAACACCAGTTGCCAGTTTTGGTTGTATAAGAAGGCGTGGATAATGAGAACCATTTTTTATGGACTGGGTTTCATCAATATCATTCCTAAAGTCAGGATGTACCTTGCTGGTAATGGACTGCCTTTTAAAGTTATTTTGAATGGACAACGCCCCTGGCCGCCCAGAACCCATGAGTTCAACACCAAAGGTATCAAAGTGGTCTGTAATACTTGCCCCCAAATACAATGTTTCTAATTCAGCCCCTAAGTCAGGGGGTCATAAGGACCTTTAAGGCTCATTACACATAGTACTCTATTGGAAAGGACTATCAACGCTATGGAAGAGATTCCTGATAGAACATCCAGAAAGTCCGGGAGGATTACACCAGTGAAGATGCCACCGTTGTTATGGAAAAAGCCATTGAGCCTCAAACAATAGATTCCTGCTGGAGAAAACTGCATCCAGATGTTGTGCATGACTTCACAGGATTTACGACAGAGTCAATCAAGGAGATCACGAAAGAGATTGTGGATATGGCAAAGAAGGTGGGGGAAGGGTTCCAAGATGTGGATCCTGGAGAAATTCAAGAGCTAACAGACATCACACCAGAGGAATTAATAGACAACTTGATGAAGGTGAGTGCTTCTGAACCAGTGCCAGAAAAGAAGGCATAGAAGAGAAAGAAGACGCAGAAGCAGGGCCAGAAAACAAACTGACATTAGATCATATGGCAGAAGAGTTCCAACTATTCAAGACTGCTTTTGACTTATTTTATGACATGAACTCTTCAGTGATACAGGCACTGAAACTAAATAAAATGGAAGAAAAATTGGTACCATACAGAAACATTTTTAGAGACTTGAAAAGGCAAAAAAATCAGAAATCACCATGTGTTTTCATAAAGTCACACCGAGTGTGCCTTCCTCCCCTTCTACCACCTCCACCTCTTCTCCCCTGCCACCCTTAAGACAGCAAGACCAACTCCTCCTCCTCCTTCTCTTCCTCAGCCACTTAGCATCAAAAAGACAAGGATGGAGGTCTTTATCCTGATCCACTTTCATTTAATGAATAGTAAATACATTTTCTCTTCCTTTTGATTTTCTTAATAACATTTTCTTTTCTCTAGCTTATTTTGTTTAAGAATGCAGTATATAGTACATATACAAGGTATGTGTTAATCAACTGTTTTAATGCTATTGGTAAGGTCAATAGTAGACTATCAGTAGTTAAGTTTTTGGTGAGTCCAAAATTATACGTGGATTTTCTACTATGTGAAGTGGAGAAATCGGCAACCGTAACCCTCATGTTGTTCAAGGGCCCACTGTGTTTTTATTTCCTCTTCTTCCTTACACAAAAAGTAGCATAAAATAGATATTCTTTTGTCCAATTCACAGGGCTCTGAATGTTTCTTTGTAAGCTATCATGAATAAGAAGTTCAGGAAATCGCTATGGATTCTCTAACCACAAGAGAACCAGAGACATCAAAATTAAAATATTTTGGACTTGGCTGTGACATGAAGGTTAAAAAAATTTAAACTAAAATTTATTTGTGAGTTACATATTTTTAACCTTACAAGGTATAATTTATTAAGATGAAATGGTCTGACAGTGCATCCATTTTCTTTAGTTGAATATGTTTGTATTAATTGTAAAGTCAAGCTTATCAGTTAACTCTCTCCAGAAGATATAATCATCTATGTGGCATACACTATTGGCTTTGTCTACAATACTGTCACTAAGTGGTTATAATTAAGCCCTCCCATTTGCATCAAATGTGAAGACTGTGTTCACAACAGTAGGAAAATTTGGTTTCACTGGAAATTAAAAAATTCTAATGTAAAAAACAATGAAGCGGGCTGAGTACAAATCTCCCTATAGTTTTGACAATAAAATAAATTCCATAGGTTTCCTATTTTATTAGCTTAATATTTGTGATATTAATACTGAGTGTCAACTTGATTGAAGGATACAAAGTATTGATCCTGGGTGTGTCAGTGAGGGTGTTGCTAAAGGAGATGAACATTTGAGTCAGTGGGCTAGGAAAGGTAGACCTACCCTTTTTTTTTTTTTTTTTTTTTTGAGACGGAGTCTCGTTCTTTCGCCCAGGCTGGAGTGCAGTGGCGGGATCTCAGCTCACTGCAAGCTCCGCCTCCCGGGTTTACGCCATTCTCCTGCCTCAGCCTCCCGAGTAGCTGGGACTACAGGCGCCCGCCACCTCGCCCGGCTAGTTTTTTTGTATTTTTAGTAAAGACGGGGTTTTACCGTGTTAGCCAGGATGGTCTCGATCTCCTGACCTCATGATCCGCCCGTCTCAGCCTCCCAAAGTGCTGGGATTACAGGCTTGAGCCACCGCGCCCAGCCGGTAGACCTACCCTTAATCTGGGTGAGCACAATCTAAAAAGCTGCCGGTCCAGCCAGTTACAATAAAATGCAGGCAGAAAAATGTGAAAAGAGAGACTGGCCTAGCCTCCCAGCCTACATCTTTCTCCCATGCTGGATGTTTCCTGCCCTCGCCTTCCAGTCTACATCTTTCTCCCATGCTGGATGTTTCCTGCCCTCGCCTTCTGGCCTACATCTTTCTCCCACACTGGATGTTTTCTGCCCTCGAACACTGGACTCCAAGTTCTTCAGTTTTGGAACTTCTACTGGCTGTCCTTGCTCCTCAGCTTGCAGATGGCCTAAGAATTGTGGGAGCTTGTGATTGTGTGAGTTAATACTTAGTAAACTCCCCTTAGTAAACTCCCCTTTATATATATAAATCTATTCCATTAGTTCTGTCCCTCTAGAGATCCCTGACTAATACAATATTTAACATTAGGGCAATTTTTTTTGTTTAAGAGATGGGGTCTTTGTTGCTCAGGCTGGAGTGCAGTGGCACGATCATAGATCACTGTAGCCTCAAACTCCTGGGCTGAAGCAATCCCCCTGCCTCAGCCTCCCAAGTAGCTGGGACTACAGACATGTGCTACCATGCCTGGCTAATTTTGTTTATTTTATTTTTTGTAAAGACAGAGTCTCGTTATGTTGCCCAGGCCGGTCTCAGACTCCTGAGCTAGAGCAATCCTCCCACCTCGGCATCTCAAAGCATTGGGCTTACAGGCGTGAGCCACCATGCCCAGCTCTATGGCAGTTTTCTCCAGTAATATATTAAGAAAACACAGCAGGAGCTGTATTAAAAATTAATAATTTTATAATCAGACATTTGTAAACATGTTAAGCTAATGGGAGTTCTTGATACAATTTCATGTTGTCTTCTAGTAACAATGGCTGTTTGTACAGAAAAAGTCATACAGAATTCTATTAAGTGGTATCTATTTTCTCCTGAAAAACCAGATACAGATTCTAAGAATTTATGTATGGTGTCAATTCCACATAAACATCTTAATTTTGGATATTAACTAGCAAAAAGCAAGAATTGATTTAAATTATTCTGGTGAAGTGGCCAGCAGGGACTACCAAGAAAGAATTAAATATAAGTGTAACCACACATCTTTATAATAGAATGATTTATATTCCTTTGGGTACATACTCAGTAATGGGATTGCTGGGTCGAATGGTATTTCTGACTTTAGATCTTTGAGGATTCCTCACACTGTCCTATCAATGATAGACTGGATGAGGAAAATGTGCTACATATACACTATGGAATAGTCTGCAGCCATAGAAAAGAATGAGATCATGTTCTTTGCAGGGACATGGATGTAGCTGGAGGCCATTATCCTCAGCAAACTAATGCAGGAACAGAAAGCCAGATTCTGCATGTTCTCACTTATAAGTGGGAGCTAAATGATGAGAACACACAGATGCACAGAGGGGAACAACACACACTGGGGCCTATTGGAGGGTGGAGGATGGGAAGAGGGAGAAGATAAGGGAAAACAACTAATGGGTACTAGGCTTAATACCTGAGTGATGAAATAATCTGTACCACAAACCCCCTCAACGCAAGTTTACCTACATAACAAACCTGCACAAGTGCCCCTGAACTTAAAAGTTAAAAATAAATAAGTAAATAAATAAATAACTGTAACCATACTGGATCTCTATATAAATAGCTATTCACATTCCACATATAGAAGTAATAAAGATATGGGCAAGAGGACCAAACTAAAATATTCCAGTTCATTCTTAATGTGCAAAGAGGCAAAACTTCAAAACTCCAAAACTCCAACAGCACTCTATGTCCTCCAGGTGCTCCGTGCTCTCACTCAAACTGAAAACAGCCAATGAACCTTGACCTGCACCATTTAATTGGATTATGGCAGTTGAGAGTCTTCCTAGGCCATTCTCCTATCTCCTTTTTTCTTTCTAAAACCAGGCCAGCTCATTAGAGTGGACTATCTTGTGTTAGAATTGGAATTGGACTTCTCTTCTGATAGTTTGTTTTGTTTTGAGGCAGGGTCTTGTTCTGTTACCCAGGCTGGAGTACAGTAGTGCGATCATAGCTCACTGCAGCTTCAAATTCCTGGGCTCAAGCAATCCTCCTGCCTCAGCCTCCTGAGTAGCTGGGAGTATAGGTGTGCACCAACATGCCCGGCTAGTTTTCTTTCTTCCTTTTTTTTTTTTTTTTTTTTTTTTTTTTTAGTAGAGACGAGGTCTCACTATATTGCCCAGGTTGGTCTTGAACTCCTGGGCTCAAGCGATCCTCCTGTTTCGGCCTCCCAAAGTGCTAGGGTTACAGGTGTGAGCCACTGTGCCCAGATCTTCTTTTTTTTTTTTCAAGGAATCCTAAAGATATCTGCCAAGAAGTCAAACAGGAGAACAGATCACATCCAACTATGCAGCACAAACTGGCCACACCAAGGTGATACAAACACAGAACATGAATCAGCCTAAACAGAATATATAAGACCAAAGATCCAAAACATCTTGGGAAGAATTATGATTTTTTTTTAAGATGTTCTTTCTTTCTTTTCTTTTTCTTTTTTCTTTTCTTTTCGTTTTTTTTTGTTTGTTTGTTTGTTTGTTTGTTTTTTTGAGATGGAGTCTCACTCTGTCGCCCAGGCTGGAGTGCAGTGGCACGATCTTCTATCTTGGCTCACTGCAACCTCCACCTCCCAGGTTCAAGAGATTCTGCTGCCTCAGCTTCTTGAGTAGCTGGGACTACAGGTGCCCACCACCACACCTGGCTAATTTTTTGTATTTTTAGTAGAGACAGGGTTTCATCATGTTGGCTAGACTGGTCTCGAACTCCTGACCTCAGGTGATCTGCCCACCTCAGCCTCCCAAAGTGCTAGGATTATAGGAGTAAGTCACTATACCTAGCCAAAATTATGATTTAAAGTAACTTTGTGTTGCTTCTACAAGCAGAAGGAAAAAATATATTCTGAGTTGGAGAGGGGCAAGCTGGGAGAAGACTTTTGGGGCATATTTTCCACAAACAGGTTGGCTAACTGGAGTTTTCTTGAGCAAGAAGTCACCAAGCTCTAAAGATACATTCCTGTGGCTGGGTGCAGTGGCTCACACCTGTAATCCCAGCATTTTGGGAGCCCGGAGCAGATTAATTGCTTGTGCATAGGAGTTTGAGATCAGTTTGGGCAAGATAGTGAAACCCCATCTCTACCAAATGAAAATTAGCCAGGCATGGTGGCAGGTGCCTGTAGTCCCAAGGTACTTGGGAGGCTGAGATGGAAAGATGGCTTGAGCCCAGGAGGGAGAGGTTACAGTGAGCCAAGATTACGTCACTGCACTCCAGCCTGGGTGACGGAGTCAGGCCTTGTCCCCCCAACCAAAAAAAAAAGAAGAAAAAAAAAGATACAAACTCCTGTGGCATGATTTTGTCTCCTGAACTAACAATCCCTGGATTTGTTCTTTGTTTCCTTGTGAAATTCACAGGAAGCCTAAAGCCCTTAAATCTTTCTTCCCATGCCTATCAGCTATAAAATTTGGCAATGCTAACTTGATAAGAGAAATCAGTGAGGCAAGTCAGCTAGTCTATGTTGCAGAACCCCAAAGCAGTTTAGACAACATATGTGCACAGAAGTTGCCTTACAAACCAGCGTCTTTCTCACATAGTGATACAAAAAAGTTTCTTTACAAAAGCTGAATGCAGTATTTCTAAGAACTACAGTTCTTAGAACCACAGTATTTCTAATTCTCTACTAGGCTGTTGCTATCTATTATTCTATTGTTCAAAATTACAACATGCTGACTATAGGAAAAAGTAAGTGAACTTTTTTGACCCTGAATCCAAGGATATTTGACCCTGAATCCAAGGATAAATTTAACATATGATGTATTCAGAATGAGCTTCTCTCCATGGATATGCATCATGAATTGATCGGTTCATTGACTGTAACCCCTCTGTTGGCTACAGAGAAATAAGTGTAAATGCTATAGAAAATAGAAATGTCCCACACTGCAAGTGAGCACTCACAATCTTCTTCATCTTCTTATTGTCAGCAGTGGCTTGATTAGAATTAGACCTTTGGCTTCTTAAAAAAAAAAAAAATTTAGGAAGAAATCCAATAGGGACTATCCATCTTAAGTTACTGTCTAAGGATAGGTGAACTCATGTGTGAGAACTGAGCTGCCATTGTAGTGGATAGGATTTATAATTTCTGCAATAGCAAAAAAAGCCCCAAATCAGCTTATCAGTTCACTCTAAAGACTTAAACACTGGTGTTTCATAACAAGATTTCTTTTTCTGCCTAAGTAATCCTCAGTAGCAGAGTTAGTTTCTTTCCTTGATCACTTCACCAAGTGCTTTTCTGTTACCCAAATCCATAAAGGATCTTCTTAAAATAGCCATGAAATAGAGCACTGGTCCTACCCTGGGGGCTACTGCTAAGGGAGAAAGATGGTTCTTTCCAGGAAGGCTATGCAAAGAACCTGGTTCTCAGGTGCTGCTTCTCTGAAGTAAACTCTTCCCCCATTGGATCTTTGCATATAATTCAGGTAAAACCCTGCCAGGGTTTTAAAATGTTTCAAACTCCCCTTTGAAGCCCTCAAACTTCAAAACTCATTCCTGAAGACCTGGCATGCTATGGTAAACTCACAGGTGCTGTACCTAACACATCAGCTCCTTACCTGCTGATGTAAGATGATTAATTCACATCTGCTTCCCCCTTGCAGCTTTAAATATGAAGGAACATCTTTTTTTTATAAGGCTGGTTACTCCAGGCCAGTAGGAACAGGGAAATACCGGATGGAAAATCAATGTGCCGAGCCCTGGGAAAAGGTTACTGCACACATATGTACTCTTTATAGCATGTTAGAAATTTAAATTATAAAAATGTGATTCATATGTTATATTTAAGGAGGATCCTGAGGAAGGTACTGAGAATAAAAGAAGAAACAAACAAAAAAGGAAACAAAATTGTGTGTACACGATAATTTTAGCTACTTCATTTATTTATGTTTTGTTTTTTTGAGACAGGGTCTTCCTCTGTCATCCAGGCTGGAGTGCAGTGCCGCGATCTGAACTCATTGTAACCTCTGCCTCCTGAGTTCAAGTGATTCTCATGCCTTAGCCTCCTGAGTAGGTGGGACTACAGGCGTATGCCACTATGGCCAGCTAATTTTTGTATTTTTAGTAGAGATGGGGTTTCGCCAGGTTGGCCAGGCTGGTCTCAAACTCCTGGCCTCAAGTGATCCACCCACCTTCGCCTCCCAAAGAGCTGGGATTACAGGCATGAGCCACCGTGCCCAGCCAATTTTAGCTACTTTAAAGTAGGTCTGCATAAGGAAAGTGATTAAAAATTAAGATGACATGAATTGTATTTATTCACTGGATTAGGGTTTGGGCTTATTATTGATTTCTTCCTGTCTTCCAAATACTTTGTAACATTATGTCAATTAAAAAAAAATAACAACGACTGGCCGGGCGCGGTGGCTGATGCCTGTAATCCCAGCATTTTGGGAGGCCAAGGCGGGTAGATCACGACGTCAGGAGATCAAGACCATCCTGGTGAACACGGTGAAACCCCGTCTCTACTGAAAATACAAAAAAAATTAGCCGGGCGTGGTGGCGGGCGCCTGTAGTCCCAGTTTCTAGGGAAGCTGAGGCAGGAGAATGGCGTTTAACCCAGGAGGCAGCGGAGCTTGCAGTGAGCGGAGATCGCGCCACTGCACTCCAGGCTGGGAGACAGAGTGAGACTCCATCTCAAAAAAAAAAAAAAAAACGATTATCATAACTCTCTAATTTGTCTTGTTCCTACACGATCCTTCAGTCTTTTCAACAAGGCCTCTAAACAGAACTCTTTATAACAGAGCTTCCAGGAGCTTGCCTAATTTCACTTGAAATCCAGAATAACTGTGTTTTCATGGTTTCTCTGGGGAAATACCCCTTAGCCTTATCCCCCAGGAAGAGTTTCTGGACAGACCATTTCTCTTTAGAATGCTACAGTATTTCTGTTACATCTCACCTTCTGCTACATATTATATCTCACATTCTTTATGTGGTTTCTAAACCTGTCATCTGTTATTTCTTTCTTTTTAGCTCTATGCTCCAACCTCTGTATCTCTTTTGTCAACTGGTTTACCCTGTCTGTACTATTTTCTTCTGCTACTGAAGCTGAGTTTAGTTGCAGGTGAGGCCTCCCTCAGTCATCTGCAAATCCTGCCATTCCTTCCCCTCTTCTCTATCTCCAGACCTCAAAATAGCTTTTGTCTGTTTTACTGCCAGATCACATACCATAGTTTCATCTAATTTCTTGTCTGTTTTCTATAACTTTTGCAACTCAATACTAATTTCTTACAAGATTTTGCCCATCCACTGTATATCTACACTTGGCATTGCACTAGACAACATTTTAAGGTAAATTTTATTCTATTTTCTGCCTGCAGCTATAGCCTTTAGGTTCTTTTTTGTTGTCTTTTTGTTCTCACTGGGATCCCTTTAGCATCACCTGTAGATTTCACTGCAAACTCAACACTATTTTTATGGGCCCCCTTAGATATGACAAACCCCTTCCTCAATACCACCTCATCCAAGAACTGGAAGTATTAAATATGTCAACTCAGCTGGTTCAAAGTCCAGCAAGTATAATAATTCTCAAACCATCATCCTTTGTTCTTATTCAAGATTATATGAATTCAGTTGAAAAAATACTTCATACAAAGGTGTCAGTAATAGGCCAAGTCTTCTTGGACTTGATTATAATTCAAAATAAGAAAATCGAAGGGGGTTTAGGATGCAGGGTTTGTTCTTTTAGAACCATCCACATGAAACTTACAGATAATGATTCGATTCTCTTCTTCATGGTTATAATCTTAACATGTCCTGTATAACTTTACTACCGTTATTTCCAGAGTCGCCTTCTGCTCATTCTTTTATTTGTTTTATCTCCAAAGTTGGTCTCACTTTTTAGAAAATTCTTTCAGTAGTCAGGTATATCTACCCTCTAAAGCTACTGGTAAATCCATGTATATTTTTCAAGCACTCATATTCCAACTTTAGTTAAAAGTTATTTTGTATTGTTTTACCTTTCCAAGTTCAAGTCCATTGTAGTAACTAGGAACTCCTAAAATAAGAGCACCATAGGCACATATGATTAAAGTTATTATCTTATGATTCCGTATTATGCCATAGGAAAAAAATCAGTTTCTTCCTGATACCTTTTTAAAACTCCCTTCAAATGTTCTTATTAACTGATTAGGTTTCAGTATAATTTTATTTCTTTTCCTATTTCCAACAGAGAATTTCATTTCAGGCCGGGCACGGTGGCTCAAGCCTGTAATCCCAGCACTTTGGGAGGCCGAGACGGGGGGATCACGAGGTCAGGAGATCGAGACCATCCTGGCTAACACGGTGAAACCCCGTCTCTACTAAAAATACAAAATCCTAGCTGGGCGAGGTGGCGGGCGCCTGTGGTCCCAGCTACTCCGGAGGCTGAGGCAGGAGAATGGTGTAAACCCGGGAGGCGGAGCTTGCAGTGAGCTGAGATCCGGCCACTGCACTCCAGCCTGGGAGACAGAGCCAGACTCCGTCTCAAAAAAAAAAAAAAAAAAAAAAAAAAACAGAGAATTTCATTTCTAAAGATACATAAGGAAAGACCTCTAGGTAGCAGGCAGAATCTTGTACCAAACTCTCATAAACAAACGAGAATCTAATGTATTACTAGAGTAAAGACCACAGAGAAAGAGGTGCCACAAAATTTTTGAAGATCCTTGGATAGTTGTTTCAGAAAATCTTAAAAGGAGAGCATAAATTTAACAAGGGGCTCATCTGTTCCCTGAATACCTGTTTGTCAGATGAGGTCTTAAATTCATTTACATAAAACTTTCTCTGTGATATAAACCTTCTTAGTATTGGTTTATTTTAGAACATGAGCACTCTCTCTCTAATTCTTTACTTGGTGCTATTTAACCAATACCCAACTTCTGAGGATCAAAGGACATTTCTCAATATTCTTTTATGATTGATTGAAAATTACAAAGTAGCTACAGACAATAAACTTTAATGAAAATCTGTACTGAAAACTCACTTTTCCTGCCAAACCTTTCAAGAGTTACTTTATGTAAGGAATGTTAAAAAAAAAAAAAGAGAGAGAGAGAGAGGATTGGGTGCAGAGGCTCACACCTGTAATCCCAGCACTTTGGGAGGCTAAGGCAAGAGGATTGTTTGAGCCCAGGAGTTTGAGACCAGCCTGGGTAACATGGTGAGGTCCCGTTTCTATGAAAAAATCTTCAAACATTTGCCAGACGTGGTGGCACACACGTCTGTGGGCTCAGCTACTTGGGAGACTGAGGCAGGAGGATCCCTTGAGCCCAAGAGGTCAAGGCCAGTGAGCTGTGTTCACGCCACTGCATTCCAGCACTCCAGCCTGGGTAACAAAGTGAGACCCTGTCTCACAAAGGAAAAAAAAAAAGGGAACACAATAACTTAAACATAAACTGGTACCTTAAAAAGTAAGATATTGGTGGAATTACCATATAATTCAGTAATTCCATTTCTGGGTATACAGTCAAAAGAAATGAAAGCAGGGACTTAGACAAATACATGTATACCCACATTCACAGCAATATTACTCACAATAGTCAAAAAGTGGAAGCCACCCTAGTGTCTAATGACAGATAAGCAACACGTGATACATACCCACAACGGACTATTATTTCGTCTTAAGAAGGAAGGAAATCTGATACATGGTACAACATGAATGAACTTTGAAGACATTACTCTAAATGAAATAAACCAATCAAAAAAGACAAATATTGTTTGAGTTGACTTACATGAGGTACCTAGAGTAGTCAAATTCCTAGATACAGAAAGTAGCATGGTGGTTGTCAGGAGCTACGGGGTCAGAGGGAATGGGAAGTTGGGAAGTCGGTATTTACTGAGTACAGAATTTTAGTTTAGGAAGACAGAAAAGCTATGGAGATGGATGACGGTGATGGTTGCAGAACAATGTGAATGTATTTAATGCCACAGAACAGTACACTTGAAAATAGTTACAATAGTCAATTTTAACCAGGTCCCCTATGGGCCTTGATAATCTCTGCTCTTCCAGTCCCCAGGATCCTCACCATGTAGAGACTGAGGAGCCACTGAAGTAGGTCACACACTCCAGGAGGCCCAGCTTCTGCAGGGCCAACAGGAAGCAAAATATCTTAAATATTTTCTAACATTTAAGATATTTTGTAGGCTAAGTGCTATGTTTTATCGTATTTTTTAAAAAGTATGATATAGGTGTCAAATATTCACTATGTATATTCATAGAATTGCCTGATGGAATGAAAAACTGCAAGTTATAACCAAAAACTTTTTGAGTAGTTCGGAAGAAAAAATGACTGCGGCTTTGCTACTGAAAATGTGAACCAAGGACAGCAGCACTGGCATCACTTAGAAGCCTGTTAAAAATCAGAATCTGAGGCCCCAACCCAGATCTACAAAATCTGATTCTGCATTTTAACAAGATCCCTAGGTGATTCACACAAACATGAAAGTTCAAGAAGCACTAGTCTGGGATAAATCTTCCTAGCTGTATGACTTTATATTGCAATTATTTTTCTCTGTAAACTAGTGATTACAGGAATGCTTATTACATAAGGTTGCCAAAGGCTAAATGTGTTAATAATGCATTCTGTAAAATGCTTGGCACATTCAGGGACTATTTTATTATTATTACTCTGCCATGCAGAAAATCTGAGAAAGTTGATTTTAGGAACTTTTCTAAAAATATTAGTCTTCGAAAATCAATATTTTCCAGAGGATATGGATGGTGTCTGGCTTTAAGAGATAAATGTAGTGGCTGGGTACAGTGGCTCATGTCTGTAATCCCAGCACTTTGGGAGGCCAAGCCAGGCGGATCACCTGAGGTCAGGAGTTTGAGACCAGCCTGGCCAACGTGGTGAAACCCTGCTAAAAATCCAAAAATTAGCTGGATGTGGTGGCGCACGCCTCTAGTCCCAGCTACTTGGGAGGCTGAGGCAGGAAAATCTCTTGAATCCAGGAGGAGGAGGTTGCAGTGAGCCAAGATCGCACCACTATACTCCAGCCTGGGTGACAGGGCAAGACTCCGTCTCAAAAAAAAAAAAAAAAAAGGATATATGAAAGAAAATAGTATGAAGAAATGGAAATTACTTTCTTCAGAAGATACAACGTACAATAGAGTGGAGATGTCAAATTTATTTACAATGGGGCTTTTTTTGTTGTTGTTAAATTATGGGAGGACCAGACTAATATTATTTACAAAACATAAATGGAATGAAAGTGGCTTTTAATAAGATGATGTCATGTTTTTAAGATATTTTAGGGGCTAAGTGGTACGCTTTCCACATGTCTGAAATCCCTTCATGGGATATTAACTTTCAGCTGAAATGTCATAAATATATATGACTTATGTGATAAAAAACCATATATGTGGCTGAGAAACCAAGGTAGAAGAGAGTGAAATATTGACAAGGTAGGGAGACAAAAAGGACAACTACACAGGCACCCATAAGCTGCCAGCACCTGGGCCACAACTCTCAGAAGATGTCATTGGGTTTCTAACCTAATTCTCTGGCAGGAGATCTCTCCTTGTCCCAGAAAAGACTTTTAGAGACAGAGGGGGTTAAAAATAATAATAATATTGTTAAGAAGTGAGGTTGCTGGGCTTGCACTTTACTAGCTGGAATCCCTTTATCTTTCTTGAGAGCCCCCCAGATCTCTTTTATTCTAGGTCAGTAATTTAACACTCTCAGCTCTCAATTCAAAGCCTGTAATGACCTTGCTGTGCTGAATTATTAGCCCAGGATATAGAAAGAGAGAGACAGGGAGGGTGAAAAACCCTAAAAAACAACAGAGGCCTTTTGATCAGAGCACCAAACTGCAGCTAGCTGTAACTCAAGCTGCCCATTCTTATATGGCAGGAATTAAGGACTCCCCCTGCCAGGCAGGACCCTATTAAAAGACAATAGCTGTTTGAAAAGGGTAAGCAAGTTGATATGGATATAATAGGCCACATATGGGGACCCCTTTCTACTCTGAAATAAAGCTCCTTCTTAGAGTTGTGAGCTGGGAAATCCAGTATTCAGTAAGGCAGGAGGAGGAGGTATAATACAAGAGAGTGAGTAGCCATGCAGAAATGCTTGAAGGTGCTTCAGGAAAAAATGGGAGGCAAGTTTGAAAGAGCCTGCAGAGATGAGCATCAGTCACTGGGGATGGAAGCTTTCAGAATGACCAGGTGCTGTTTGGTCCCCAAGAAACTGTAAGGCCAATGATGACAAGGATTTGGCTAGAACCAATGTAGTGGTTAGTTTCTCTAATGGGTTAACAACAACCACAACAATAACCCTAATAAGCAAAGTAGTAAGCTCTTGCCAGAAATGATGCAGCTGGCAAAAAGTAATCCTTTCTGTCTTATTTTAAACAGCCTAACATGTTAACATGCTAAAATCCTGATGAATAATACCATCTACTGCCACTACATGTTTTCGTTATCTCTTGGATTAAAAATAAATAAATAAATAACTTGCAAAACAGAGACAGTGGACTCTCCAAAGAAATCTCTTGCCTGAAAACTATATATCTCCTTCTATACAGAGAGATAACCACAGGACACAGATGTTTGTTTACCTGTCACCCCAAACACTGTGCCTATTAGTGAATGATGCTTCTGGAGGATCTTCAATCCACAACAGAATTTTTCAACCACTGTTTTAGTTATCTCTAAGATCTTGTATGTTACAAAACAAGGAATGATTTAGAAGTGATTCAAGGTATTTAAACACATTAATCTAGTTGTTTATGAATAAACTCTGAATCCCCAAATTCCTAAGCAAAAATATCAGAAAGATAGTTTTCTTCCCTCCACCACCCTTTTGCCTATTATTGCCAAATGAACAGCTCTCCAGCTCCCATCCACTGCAATAAATGGGTTAGCTTGGTAGAATTTGCAACTAAAAAAAAAAAAACCACATGAGATCTTCAACACTTGCTTGTTCCATTACGTGGTCAACAGGGCACAAAACTTATCTTTAGCAAATTAAAGAGTTTAAATGATTAAAGAGAGGATTTGGATTCCTAAGAAAAAAAATCAAAGAAGTTTTTAATAACATCACTAAGCTTAAGACTCAAATATATTATTTTATAAAAAATTAGACATAACTGTTTTCATAAAATATTGATTTCTACACTACTGTCCAGTATGTAGACTTTATTTCATTTCAAATGCAGCCATCATGTAGGTAGACAGATGAGCAAAGGAGATGAAAGGCATCAAACTCCATACTCATTCCCCAGTTAATTGCCTTCATGCCTTGGCATATAGTGACCATACTTCCAGAAGTCCAAATTGGGACACATAGTCTAAAAATGTTTTATTTGGTGTGGGGGCCACTTTCAGGTGTGAGAAACATCTGAACAACTTTGCTTATATGATTGCCTATGTTTAAATGTCATATTATTTAATAATCTTAAAATATATATAGCCTATGTAATCAGAAAAATTCATTATACAGAATAGCATGCGTAGTGTACCATTTACAGGCATACCTCGTTTTATTATGTTTCACTTTATTATACTTTGTAGATATTGAATTTTTTACGAATTGAAGGATTTTGGCAATTCTGTGTCAAGCACGTCTAGGGTGCCAACAGCATGTGCTCACTTCGTATCTCTGCTTCACATTTTGGTAATTCTCACAATATTTCAAACTTTTTCATCATTTGTATATCTGTTATCACGGTCTGTGATCATTGATCTTTGATGTTATTGCTGTAATTATTTTGGGGTGCCACAAACCACACCCATATAAGAGGGTGAACTTAATAAATGTCGTATGTTCTGACTGCTCCACCGACAGGCTGCTCCCCTTTCTCCCTCCCTTTCCTTGGTGGGCTCTATTCCCTGAGCTACAATGTTATTGAAATTAGGTCAATTAATAACCCTACAATGGCCTCTAAGTGTTCAAGTGAAAGGAAGAGTCTTTTACTTTAAATTAAAAGCTAGAAATTATTAAGCTTAGTGAAGAGAGCATGCCAAAAGCCAAGATAGGCCAAAAGCTAGGCCTCTTACACAAAACAGTTAGCCAAGTTGTGTATGCAAAGAAAAAGTTCTTGAAAGAAATTTAAAGTGCGTTCCAGGCCAGGCACGGTGACTCATGCCTATAATCCTAGCACTTTGGTAGGGCCGAGGTGGGCGGATCACATGAGGACAGGAGTTTGAAACCAGCCTGGCCAACATGGTGAAACCCTGTCTCTACTAAAAATACAAAAAAGTTAGCCAGGCATGATGGCTCATACCTATAATCCCAGCTACTAGGGAGGCTGAGGCACAAGAATCGCTTGAACCTGGGAGGCAGAGGTTGCAGTGAGCTGAAATCGTGCCACTGTACTCCAGCCTGGGTAAAGGAGTGAGACTCTGTCCAAAAAAAAAAAAAAAAAAAATGCATTCCAATGAACAAACAAATGATAAGAAAGCGAAACAGCCTTACTGCTGATATGGAGAAAGCTTTCATGGTCTGGACAGATAAAACCAACCATACCATTCCCTTAAGCCAAACCTAATCCAGAGCAAGGCTCTAACTCTCTTCAATTATGTGATAGCTGAGAGAGGTAAGGAAGCTGCAGAAGAAAAGTCTGAGGGTAGCAGAGGTTGGTTCATGAAGTTTAAGGAAGTAAGCTGCCTCCATACCATAAAAGCACAAGGTGAAGCAGCAAATGCTGATGGAGAAGGTGCAGCAAGTTATCTGGAAGATCTAGCTAAGATCACTGATGAAGGTGGCTACACGAAATAACAGATTTTCAATGTTGTTGAAATGAAATGAAAGCTACATTTTGAAGCTTTCAAATGTAGCTACAAAATGAAGCTACATTTTCAATGTAGACAAAACAGACTTCTATTGGAAGAAGATGCCATCTAGGACTTTCATAGCTGGAGAAGAGAAGTCAATGCCTGGCTTCAAAGCTTCAAAGGATAGGCTGATGCTCTTGTTAGGGGCTAATGCAGCTGGTGACTTTCAGTGGAAGCCAATGCTCATTTACCATTCTAAAAAATCCTAGGGCCTTAAGAATGATGCTAAATCTACTGTACTTGTGCTCTATAAATGGGACAACAGAGCCTGCATGAAAGCACATCTGTTTATGGCATGGTTTACTGAATATTTTAAGCCCACTTTAAAGGAGTAAGTAAAGACTTACTTACTTACAACTTAATGTTGTTTTCATACCTGCTAACACAACATACATTCTGCAGCCCAGGGATCAAGGAGTAATTTCAACTTTAAGTCTTACTTAAATACATTTCATAAGGCTATAGATGTCATAGATAGTAATTCCTAGTGGATCTGGGCAAAGTAAATTCACCTTCTAGATGCTATTAAAAACATTCATGATTCATGAGAGGTCAAAATATCAACATTAACAGGTGTTTGGAAGAAGCTGATTCCAACCCTCACAGATGCCTTTGAGGAGTTCAAGACCTCAGTGGAGGAAGTAACTGCAGATGTGGTGGATATAGCAAGAAAACTAGAAGTAGAACCTGAAGATGTGAAATGCTAATAGTGGTCATCTAAGACAGATATTTCAGGTGAGTTTTATTTGTACATTCTGAGAGGCGTGTGTGCATATTATGATGCACATATATCATTTTTATATTCAGATAAAACTATCAATAGATTTTTTTTCAAAACTTTTATTGTAGGCCGGGCGCGGTGGCTCAAGCCTGTAATCCCAGCACTTTGGGAGGCCGAGACGGGCGGATCACGAGGTCAGGAGATCGAGACCATCCTGGCTAACACGGTGAAACCCCGTCTCTACTAAAAATACAAAAACTAGCTGGGCGAGGTGGCGGGCGCCTGTAGTCCCAGCTACTCGGGAGGCTGAGACAGGAGAATGGCGTAAACCCGGGAGGCGGAGCTTGCAGTGAGCTGAGATCCGGCCACTGCACTCCAGTCCGGGCGACAGAGCGAGACTCCGCCTCAAAAAAAAAAAAAAAAAAAAAAAAAAAAAAACTTTTATTGTAGTAAAACACATAAACTTCACCATCCTAACCATTTTAAAGTGTGCAGTTCAGTGGTTTTAAATACATTCATAATATTATGAAACCATCCCCACCATCCATCTCCATAATTCTTTTCATCTTATAAAACTGAAACTCTGTACCCATTAAACAACAACTCTCCATTTTCCCTCCTCACACCCACTATTCTACTTTCTAGTGTATTTTTTGACTACTCTACTTACCTCACGTAAGTGAAACAACACAGTATTTATCTTTTTGTGATTGGCTTATTTCACTCAGCGTAATGCCCTCAAGATTCATCCATGATGTAGCGTACGTCAGAATTTCCTTCATTTTTAAGGCTAAAATAATGTTCCATTGTATGGATAGACCATATTTTGCTTATCCATTCATCAGCCAGTGAACACGTGGGCTGCCTTCACATTTTAGCTATTGTAGAAAATGCTGTTCTCAACCTGAGTGTACAAATATATTTTTGAGACCCTGCTTTCAATTCTTTGGGGTATATACCCAGAAGTGGAATGGCTGAATCTTATATGTTAAAGTTTTTGGGGGAACTGTCACACTGTTTTCCACAGTGGCTATTTGATTTTATACTCCCACCAATGTTACGCAAGTTCCAAATTTCTATTGAAAAGACAAATTGGACTTCGTAATTTTTTTTAAGTGCATCAAAAGACACTATCAACAGTGTAAAAAACCCACAAAATGGAAGAAAATGTTTCTTTTTTTTCTTTTTTTTTTTGAGACGGAGTCTCGCTCTGTCGCCCAGGCTGGAGTGCAGTGGCCGGATCTCAGCTCACTGCAAGCTCCGCCTCCCGGGTTTACACCATTCTCCTGCCTCAGCCTCCTGAGTAGCTGGGACTACAGGCGCCCGCCACCTCGCCCGGCTAGTTTTTTTTTTTTTTGTATTTTTTAGTAGAGACGGGGTTTCACCGTGTTAGCCAGGATGGTGTCGATCTCCTGACCTGGTGATCCGCCCGTGTCGGCCTCCCAAAGTGCTGGGATTACAGGCTTGAGCCACCGCGCCCGGCCTAGAAAATGTTTCTTGAAAAATTAGAGAGGCCAGGCGCAGTGGCTCATGCCTATAATCCCAGCACTTTGGGATGCCGAGGTGGGTGGATCACTTGAGGTCGGGAGTTCGAGGCAAGCTTGGCCAACATGGTGAAACCATGTCTCTGCTAAAAATGCAAAAATTAGCTGGGCATGGGGGTGCACGCCTGTAATCTTAGCTACTCAGGAGGCTGAGGCAGGGGAATCACTTGAATCCCGCAGGTAGAGGTTGCAGTGAGCTGAGATCATGCCACTGCACTGCAACCTGGGCAACAGAACAAGGTTCCATCACACACAAAAAAAAAAAAATTAGAGAAATCACACAAAGACAGTGTGGCAAATTGATTTTCAACAAAGGTACATAAGCAATTCAATGGAGAAAAGATACTTTTTTCAACAAATGCAAAATGTAAAAAAAGAGAAAAGAACCTCAACCTAAAATTCAAACTTTACATAAAAAAATGAACTCAAGTTGATCTTGGATCTAAATGTGAAAGATAAACCTATAAAACTTAAAGGGTCCAGGTGTGGTGTCATACCTATAATCCCAGCTACTCGGGAGGCTGAGGCAGGGAGAATTGCTTGAACCTGGGAGGCAGAGGTTGCAGTGAGCCGAGATGGTACCATTGTACTCTAGCCTGGGTGAAAGAGCAATATTCCATCTCAAAAAAAGAAAAAAAAAATTTTAGAGGAAAAACAGGAGAAAATCTTTGCAATCTGGAAATTGGGCAGAGTTCTTAGATATGACACCAAAAGCATGATCCAACAAACAAAGAAATCAATACATTGAATTTCATCAAAATTTAAAACTTTTAGGGTGGGCAGGGTGACTCACGCCTGTTATCCCAGCACTTTGGGAGGCTGAGGCGGGCGGATCACCTGAGATCAGGAGTTTGAGACCAGCCTGGCTGACATGGTGAAACCCCATTTCTACTAAAAATAGAAAAAATTAGACAGGCGTGGTGGCACGTGCCTGTAATCCCAGCTACTTGGGAGGCTGCAGCAGGAGAATCATTTGAACCTGGGAGGCAGAGGTTGTTGTGAGCCAAGGTTGTGCCATTGCACTCCAGCTTGGGAACAAGAGCAAAGCTCCATCTCAAAAAAAAAAAAAAAAGAAAAGAAAAAAGTTTTGCTCGGTATATAACACTGAGAAGAGAATGAAAATACAAGCTAAATACTAGTAGAAAATATTTGCAAATTACAAAGGACTTGTATCCAGAATATATATAAACAACTCTCAAAACTCAACAGTAGGAAAACAAACAACCCAATTTAAAAATGGGCAAAGTTTGAACAGACACTTCACCAAAGAGGATATGTGAATGGCAAATAAGAAGTTTTTCAACATCATTAGCCTCTTGAGAAATGCAAATTAATACCACAATGAGATACCTATTAGAATAGTTAAAATGAAAAATACTGACAATGCCAAGCACTGCTGACAAGGATATAGACCAACCCAATCACTCATATATTGCTAGTAGAAATACAAACTGGTACAGCCACTCTGGACAACACTGTGGCAGTTTCTTAAAAAGCTAACCACGGCTGGGCGTGGTGGCTCACACCTGTAATTCCAGCACTTTGGGAGGCAGAGGCGGGTGGATCATGGGGTCAGGAGTTCAAGACCAGCCTGGCCAAGATGGTGAAACCCTGTATCTACTAAAACTACAAAAATTAGCCAGGCGCAGTGTCAGGTGGCTATAGTCCCAGCTACTCGGGAGGCTGACGCAGGAGAATTGCTTGAACCTGGGCGGCCGAGTTTGCAGTGAGCTGAGATTGCACCACTGCATTCCAGCCTGGGCGACAGAGTGAGACTCCGTCTCAAAAAAAAAAGCTAAACATACACATACCATGTGATTGAGTGAGCAATCTTACTCTTGGGTATGCAATTCAGAGAAAAGAAAATGTATGTTCACACAGAAATGAGTACATGAGTATTTATTCATAATTGCCAATTGGGGGAAACCCAAATATCCTTCTAAGGGTGAATGGATAAACAAATTGTGGTACATATATACAATATAATACTATTCAGCAATAAAAAGAAGCAAAGTACTGACACATGGCACAACCTGGAGGAATCTCAAAGCTCTCAAACCACCATGCAGAGTGAAAACAGCTAATCTCAAAGGTTATATACTGTATAAGGCTGGGCATGGTGGCTCATGCCTATAATACCAATAACTTTGGGAGGCCAAGGCAGGCAGATCACTTGAAGCCAGGAGTTCGAGACCAGCCTGGCCAACAAGGTGAAACCCCATCTCTAGTAGTAACACAAAAATTAGTCAGATGTGGTGGTACTGTAATCCTAGCTACTGGGGAGGCTGAGGCATGAGAATTGCTTGAACCCAAGAAGGGGAGGTTTCAGTGAGCCAAGATCGCGCCACTGTACCCCAGCCTGGGCAACAGAGTGAGACTGTCTCGATAAAAAAAAAAAAAAAAAAAAAAAAAGTTACATACTATGACACTGTTGAAAAGACAAAACTACAGTGATGGAGAACAAATCAGTTCAGGGGTTTGGGTTGGGAGACAGGAGATTATAAAGGGATAGTATGGAGTTTTTTGTGGTGATGAAACTGTTCTGTATATATATATATATATATATGTTCTGTATGTATACATGTGTTAAAAATTCATAGAACTGGTCGGGCACAGTGGCTCACGCCTGTAATCCCAGTACTTTGGGAAGCCAAGGCGGGCAGATCATGAGGTCAGGAGTTCAAGACCAGCCTGACCAATATGGCGAAACCCTGTCTCTACTAAAAATACAAAAATTAGCCGGGCGTGGTGGCACGCACCTGTAGTTCCAGCTACTTGGGAGACTGAGGCAGGAAAACTGCTTGAACCTGGGAAGCGGAGGTTGCAGTGAGCAAAGATCACGCCACTGCATTCCAGTCTGGGGAACAGAGTGAGACTCCATCTCAAAAAAAAAGAAAAATTCATAGAACTAAATGAAAAAGTGGCCAGGCAAGGTGACTCATGCCTATAATCCCAGCACTTTAAGAGGCTAAGGCAGGCAGATCACGAGATCAGGAGATTGAGACCATCCTGGCTAACACAGTGAAAATCTGTCTCTACCATAAGTGCGCGCGCGCACACACACACACGCACACAAATTAGCCAGGCGTGGTGGCGGGCGCCTGTAGTCCCAGCTATTCGGGAGGCTGAGGCAGGAGAATGGCGTGAACCTGGGAGGCACAGCTCGCAGTAAGCCGAGATTGGGCCACTGCACTCCAGCCTGGGTGACAGCGTGACTCCGTCTCAAAAAAAAAAAAAAAAAGTACTAAGTGAAAAAGTACACATATAATTTGATAAGTTTTTATATATGCATATACCCAAGAAACCATCACCACAATCAAGATAATGAACGTACCCATAACTTCCCAAAGTTTCCTTTGACCCTATTTGGAATTCCTCCCTCCTATCTGCCTGTGACCTCCTGTCTGCAACTGATATACTTTCTGTTACCATATATTAATTAGTCACTATAGTCTTTAATTCCTCTCAGCAATGTTTTGTCATTTTCAGTGTAAACTTTTTGTCAGAATTATTTCTAAGTATTTTGTATTTTTTGATGCTATTGTAAATGACACTGCTTTTAAAATTTAAATTTCCAATTGCTCTTTGCTAGAATACAAAAATATAATGTTTACATATTGATATACAGCATTGATAAATTCACTTATTAGTTGTAGCAGCATTTTTTTTTTTTTTTTGTAGATTCCATAGGCTTTTCTATTTAGACAATCATGTCCTATGGGAACAAACTTGGTTTTTGTTTTTTTTTCTTTTTGAGACGGAGTCTCACTGCAAGTTCCGCCTCCCGGGTTCACGCCATTCTCCTGCCTCAGCCTCCCAAGTAGCTGGGGCTACAGGCGCCCACCACCACGCCTGGCTAATTTTTTTTTATTTTTAGTAGAGACGGGGTTTCACCGGGGTCTCGATCTCCTGACCTCATGATCCGCCTGCCTCGGCCTCCCAAAGTGCTGGGATTACAGGCGTGAGCCACCGGGCCCGGCCACAAACTTGTTTTTTGAAGTTTTCTTGCTTTATCCACTGGCTAGAACCTCCAGGACAATGTTGAACAAAAATGGTGAGAGTGGAAATCGTTGCCCTGTTTCTGATTTTAGCAGGAAAGTCTTCTGTCTTTCACCATTAAGCTTGATAGGTTTTTCGTAGATGCCCTTCACTGGGTGAGAAAATTCCCTTCTATTCCTGCTTTGCTAGGAGGTCTTTGTTATTGTTATTTGAGACAAGGTCTGGCTCTATCGCCCAGGCTGGAGTACAGTGGCATGATCTCAGCTCACTGCAACTTCCACCTCAGTGGCTCAAGCAATCCTCCTGCCTCAGCCTTTCAAAGTGCTGGGATTACAGGTAAGAGCCAGCATGAATGGTCTTGTTTTTGTTTTTTTGAGTCAAGAATGAATGTTGGATTCTATAAAATGCTTTTTCTCTATTTATTGAAATAATGTTTTTTTTTTCTTCTTATATGGTGGGTTACACATTTCTTTTTCAGAATTTTTAAGTTTACATTGATTTTTAAATGTTAAACCACCATGCATTCCTGGAATAAACCCCACATGGTTTTGATATATTGTTGGATTCAATTTACCAAAATTTTAAGAATTTTTGTGACAAGGAATATTGGTTTGCAGTTTTCTTTTCTGGAAATGTCTCTGTTTTATTTGGATACTAGAATAATGCTAGTCTCCTAGATTGAGTTGAGAAGTACTTTTTTTCAATTTTCTGTAAGTATTTGTGTAGAACTGGTGTTCTTTCTTCCTAATATGTTTGGTATGTTTGGTGTGTGTGTGTGTATATATATATCTATATATTGTTGTTGTTGTTTTTGTTTTTGTTTTTGTTTTTTGAGATGGAGTCTTGCTCTGTCGCCAGGCTGGAGTGCAGTGGCATGACCTCGGCTCACTGCACCCCCCTCCTCCTGGGTTCAAGCGATTCTCTTGCCTCAGCCTCCTGAGTAGCTGGGATTACAGGCGCGCACCACCATGCCTGGCTAATTTTTGTATTTTTTTTTTTTTTAGTAGAGACAGGGTTTCACCATGTTGGCCAGGATGGTCTCAATCTCCTGACCTCGTAATCTGCCAGCCTTGGCCTCCCAAAGTGCTGGGATTACAGGCGTGAGCCACCATGCCCGGCCTGTGAGATTATTTTTAACTACAAATTCAGTTTCTTCAAGTTACCTATTTATTTTTGAATGTTCTCTGTGTCTCCGTCCATTTGATCTAAGTCATTGAATTTGTTGGCATGAAATTGATAATATTTCCTTATTATCTCTTAATACCTATAGAGTCTGTAATGATGTATCTCTCTCGTTCCTGATATTGGTAATTTGTGTCTTTTCTCTCTTTTGTTGTGATCAGTCTGGCTCATGATTTTCTAATTTTATTTATCTTCTCAAAGAACCTGCTTGGCTTCACTAATTTTCCCTACTGTTTTTCTGGTATCTATTTCATCGATTTCCACTCTTTCATCCCCTTCCCCCCCTAACTTTTAAATTGCTCTTCTTTTTCTAATTTCTTTCTCTTTTTCTTTCCCTCCCTCCCTCCATTCTTCCTTCCCTCCCTCCTTTCCTCCCTTCCTTCCTTCTTTTCTCTCTCTCTCTCTCTCTCTCTCTCCTCTCTCTCTCTCTCTCTCTCTGAGACAGAGTTTCGCTCTTCTTGCCCAGGCTGGAGTGCAGTGGTGTGATCTCTGCTCACCGCAACCTCTGCTTCCCGGGTTGAAGTGTGATTCTCCTGCCTCAGCCTCCTGAGTAGCTGGGATTACAGTCATGCACCACCATGCCTGGCTAATTCCGTATTTTTAGTAGAGACAGGGTTTCTTTGTGTTGGTCTGGCTGGTGTCAAACGCCCAACCTCAGGTGATCTGCCCACCTCAGCCTCCCAAAGTGCTGGGATTACAAGTGTGAGCCACCACGCCTGGCTTTCTTTTCTTTCTTTCCTTTCTCTCTCTCCTTCCTTTCTTTCTCTTTCTTACTTTCCTTCCTTCCTTTCTTCCTTCCTCCCTCCTGTCTTTCCTTTTCTTTATTTTCTTTCTGTTACCTCTCTCTCTTACTCTTTCTCTCTTTTTCTCTTTCTTTCTCTTCTCTTTCTCTCTTCCTCCTTTCTTTCTTCCTTTCTTTTCTTTCTTTCTTTCCTTCTCCTTCCTTCCTTCCTTCCTTCCCTCCCTCCTTCCTTCTTTTTTCCTTTCTTTCTTCCTTCCTTTTCACTAGGGGGTCTCACTGTGTCACTCAGGCTGGAGTACAATGGCTATTGTACTCCATGGCTAATTGCAGCCTTGACCTTCTGTGCTCAAGCCATACCAAGTAGCTGGGACTACAGGTGTGCACTACCATGCATGGCTAATTTTGTTGTATTTTTTTGTAGAAATGGGGTTTTGTCATGTTGCCCAGGCTGGTCTCAAACTCCTGAGCTCAAGCAGTCCACCCACCTTGGCCTCCCAAAGTGTTAAGATTATGGGTGTGAGCTACTGTGCCTGGCTATTATTAAAAAGTCAAAAAACAACAGATGCTGATAAGGCTGTGGAGAAATATGAACACTTTTACACGGTTGGTGGGAATGTAAATTAGTTCAACCATTGTGGAAGATAGTGTAATGATTCCTCAAAAACCTAGAACCAGAAATACCACTTGACTCAGCAATCCCATTACTGGGTAAACACCCAAAGGAATATAAATTATTCTGTTGTAAAGATATATGCATGTATATGTTCATTGCAGCACTATTCACAATAGCAAAGACATAGAATCAACCCAAATGCCCATCAATGATAGACTGGATAAAGAAAATGTGGTACATATACACCATGGAATACTATGCAGCCATAAAAAGGAACGAGATCATGTCCTTTGCAGGGACATAGATGGAGCTGGAAGCCATTATCCTCAGCAAACTAATGCAGGAACAGAAAACCAAACACTGCATATTCTCACTTATAAGTGGGAGATGAACAGTGAGAACACATGGACATAGGGATGGGAACAACACACATTGGTGTCTGTTGGGAAGGATGGGGGAGGGAGAGCATTAGGAAAAATAGCTACTGCATGCTGGGCTTAATACCTAGGTAATGGGTTGATAGATGCAGCAAATCACCATCCACACATGTTTATCTATGTAACAAATGTACATATCCTACACATGTACCCTGGAACTTAAAAAAATATATATATATAAAACCATTTATATATAACTATATATGGTTATATATGTGTTATATATATGATTATATATGTTATTATTTATATAATAAAATATATATATTACCATTCTTTCTGGCACCAGTACAGCAAGAGAGCAGGAGGGTCAAGTATTTTCTAAATAACAAAGGATAAAAGGGCTGTCTCCGAAATTTTTAAGTTTAACATTAGACCCAAGGATACCTGACCTCAGTAGTATAAAAAATGTTCATTTCCCCCTTTTATTCCTACAAGGGATAGAAAGAAAAGAAGACTCAGTTCCTGGCTCCTATAAAATCAGGGAGATTATAAATCCTGATTTATATAGAAGGTACCTCAGAGAAGACCTAGTGCCATAATTTAAAGAAAGGGCTCCCGTTGTGAATCCAGTCATACCTGCCAGCCAATTCCTATCATTATTATATCCTTGAAATGGAAGTCAATGATCACAAATTATTTACAAAGCAAATAATAAAATTCAAGCTTCTCTTTTTCTTTTTTCTCTTCCTTTCCCCTATACAGCTATCTACAAAGCAAATAAAGTTTGCTTTGCTATCCCCTATCCCCTATCTTTTTTATTTTCCTTTCTCCTATACAGTTACAGGTTGTAATATCCCTTTCTTCTTCCTCTTCTCTCTCCATTATCTTAATCAATAATATACTTTTTAAAAGACACCTCTCTTTAAGCAAGTATCTAAAATAGCAATGGCAATAGAAAGCCTCAGTGAGGCCTTCTCTGACTACATTATTGAAAGTAGATTTCCATCTCCCAGTCACTCAGTATCCCAAAGCTCTCCTTTATTTTCTTTTTTTGGAGACACAGTCTTACTCTGTTGCCCAGGTTGGAGTGCAGTGGGATGATCATAGTTCACTGGGCTCAAGCAATCCTTTTGCCTCAGCTCCCTGAGTAGCTGGGATCATAGGTGTGTGCCACTATGCCTGGCTAATTTTTTTTTTTCTTTTTTTTTAAGAAATGACGTATTGCTACATTGCCCAGGTTGGTCTTGAACTCCTGGCCTCAATCAATCCTCCTGCTTCAGCCTCCCAAGTCACTGCAATTATAGGCACGAGCCATCATGTCCGGCTCCTGATTTTCTTAATAGAATTTATCACTATCTGAAGCTACTTTACTAATTTATTTGTTTATTTATTTATTACATGTCTAGGGTACAGTAGGCCTTCAATAAACATTTGTTAAATGTATGTTAATTAATCCATATACTACAGCATATTCAATATCAACTTTTATTACTGAAAAACTACCTCAATCCATGTTGTAATATGAAAAGTTTAGACATCTAGAAGAGCATCACAGAAAAGAAAATGGGTCAGAAAACCTGCCAATTAGGGCATTAATAATGGAGAGGAAATAAGCTGATTACACAATGAAGTTAGATTCTTAAAAAGCCAAAAAAGACAAGCAAATCACAGTTCTCAGAAAAAGTGAAGTGTGATAAGGATGGATGCATGGCCTAGCTCTAAGTGATTTTTGCATCTGAGAAACTCTATACTTAGTTTCTTCTTCATATCACTCTCAAGAAGCTTCATAGAAATGTATCTTTGAAATAGTACACACACACCCAAATCTCGGAGCCTTCTATGGCTGTGTTAAATTACATGGGTACTGAAGGGAGAAGAATCTCTGTTTTCATCTACCCTGCCTAGTTCCTTTTCGAAACTCAACAAGGGCAAATAAGAAGTCAATAGTTGTAAAGTTCTATCAATCTGGATATCCAAATTCTTGTCTTCTCACCATTCATCTTTCAATCTGTAAGTGTCAGAGACTTCTAGGTAATTTCTACCATCTGGCATATTTCTCAGATACAGAAGAAAATGTAATAAAAAATATTTTAAATGGATAATTCACAGGTTTTTTTTGATAAAAAGTTTGACAGACTGACACAAATGTGTATTTTTGGAAAAACCATGGTTGATAAATGTTTCAAATTCCTAAAATAGACTTCAATTCCACTTCTCTCACCACTTAAAAATTAGTTTTAATATGTTTAGCTTTGCTTTATCTCATATATTTCAATAATATATTAGGAAGTATTTGGGGGGAATTTTATCAGCACTCAAGCAACTACTGAACAGGCAGAATCACATCTTGGGAAACTGATTAGATGTCCTTTCAAGAAAACTTCTGATAGTTAGTAATACATCTTCTCTACTGGCAATTTCCAAGATTTTCCTGGGGAATCACACTGAAGTTTGAGAGAAGAAAAAAAAATTTACCAGGGATAGTGTTAACATCAAACAAAATCTAAATATTACCTGTAAATAAGAATAACAGTCCAATCATACCTCTTTTTCCCTATAAAGTAAAAGTCACTACCAAATAACATTTATGAGAATTCAGTTTCATCTGGTAACTAATACACTCCTAAATGACTCAAGAATGTACCAAAAAAAATTAATAACAATAATAGTCAGAGTTCTTGGTTGCAAGCAACAGAAACCAAATCTCACTATCTTAAGCAAAAAAGGGCTCTGCTGGAAGGGTATTATTAGTGGCTCATAAAATCCACACGTAGCTGAACCATTAGACTTGGAAAACAGGAATCAAGGGAGCTTTGGAGGCAAAGGTCTCACCACAACAGTCTGATCCACAAGCAGCTACTGAAACTGACACATCTTTCCACTAAAGTCTCTTTGCTTAAGATGGCCAGAGATAGTTTCTGTTGCTTTGGCCAAGAAAATTTACTGCTACAGAATTTGTATAAAGTGAGACTCTTTGAAGAAAAGCTGGTCCCACTCTTTTGAGGAATTTCATTTCTCAATATGATCTCCATTCCCATCCACTTTCCTCTTTTTGCTCAAGGCACACTGAACTTGGGATCTACTTTTTATTTCCACTCTTTTCCCAAGTAGTCCCCGCTTCCCGGAGTTCCATTCTCCCTTCTCTGTCTGATAATTATCTACATATTCTTTAAACCTAAATTGAATGTCACTATTCTGTGAATTCTTTCCTGACTGTATAAATAATCACTTTTCCTATCAAAGTTTACTCACTAGTCCAGAACTTCTAATGCTCTATTTTAATTGTATTTGTGTCACTATCTAATTTTTACATGACAGTGACTTTCTTGAGGACTATATCTGACACACAGTGATTGGCATATGATAACTATTTAATAAACAGTTACTAAATTTTAAAAATTGAAAGAAAACCAAACAATGAGTTTCTCATCATTTACAAGGTACTGTCTTTGCCTTCTTTTTTTTTTTTTTTTTTTTTGAGACAGTGTCTCACTCTGTCGCTCTGTTGCCCAGGCTGGAGTGCAGTGGTGTGATCTTGGGTCCCTGCAACCTCCCTGTAACTTCCCAACCTCTGCCACCCAGGCTCAAGCAATTCTTCTGCCTTAGCCTCCCAAGTGGCTGGGATTACAGGTGCCCGCCACCACACCCAGTTAATTTTTCTATTTTTAGTAGAAATGGGGTTTCACCATGTTGGCCAGCCTGGTCTCGAGCTCCTGACCTCAGGTGATACTCCCGCCTTGGCCTCCCAAAGTGCTGGGATTACAGGCATAAGCCACCACATTCAGTCATTTTACCTTTCTACTTATTTCAATATAATCGAGCCTTCCACAAACTGGCCCTATCCTCATTATACATTTTCTGTTTGTTGCTTTTTACCTTGTACGAGTCCTCCACAAGTCAAATTAGATTCCTTTATGATCCCTTGCAGTGTACGATATTTTCTACTTCAACTAATTATTAATATGTTCCATCAGAATGCAAGTTCTAAAAGAGTTCTTCCTCCAATAGAAGTAGAGTAGGTAATTCAGACTAACCATTCTGGCTGAGAAAAAAAATGGATAAATTATTCAAGGCAATTGTCTGAAGTCATCAGAGAGTCACCAAGGCAAATGAAGAATGACAAGGCCAAGTTATGATAGAATAAAACTGAGAAAGATGAGCTGAGCATTTAGTGCCACTTTTCCCAATGTGTGGGGTTTCTAAACAGAAGGGTCCATGGATTAAATTCAAGAGATCCACACGCTTGGATGGGGAATTTCTTTTTTTAGATGGAGTCTCGCTATGTTGCCCAGGCTGGAGTGCAGTGGCGTGATCTTGGCTCACTGCAAGTTCCGCCTCCCGGTTTCACGCCATTCTCCTGCCTCAGCCTCCCGAGAGGCTGGGAGTACAGGCGCCTGCCACCACACCCGGCTAATTTTTTTTATATTTTTAGTAGAGACAGGGTTTCACCCTGTTAGCTAGATGGTCTCGATTTCCTGACCTCGTGATCTGCCTGCCTCGGCCTCCCAAAGTGCTGGGAGACATGAGCCAGGGAAATTTTTATATGTTTATTTTTACTAACTTCCAACTGGAATTTGGCATTTCCTTCTATTATGAATATAAACATAGAATTAACAGTACCTGTGACTCTTTCAGTAATAGAAATCTCAGATATTGGCTAGGCACAGTGGTTCACACCTGCAATTCCAGCACTTTAGGAGGCTGAGGCGGGAGGATGACTTGAGGACTGGAGTTTGAGAGCTGCCTGGGCAATACAGGAAAACCAAATCTTTACAAAAAACTTTAAAATGAAAAAAAAAAGAAACCTCAGATATTTTCATATAACATTACTGTCACACCAGATATCTCACGATATCATTTATACTCATCACCACTTCAGAAATAAGGTATTATTATACCCACTGGCAGCTCTAGGGGCCTTTGCCAGTTCTGGAAGATTCAACTGATACACTAAGCAGTTAATAATTTTGAATTAATGTTAAATTCCTGGGTTTTCAAATGCTGTTAGGGCTTATAGACAAAAAATTAGAGTTGGCTGGGCATGGTGGCTCACGCCTGTAATCCCAGCACTTTGGGAGGCCAAGGCGGGCAGATCACAAGGTCAGGAGTTCGAGACCAGCCTGGCCAGCATGGTGAAACCCCGTCTCTACTAAAAATATATAAAAAATTAGCCCGGCATGGTGGCGCACACCTGTAATCCCAGCTACTCGGGAGGCTGAGGCAGGAGAATCACTTGAACCCAGGAAGCAGAGGTTGCAGTAAGCCAAGATCATGCCACTGTATTCCAGCCTGGGCAACAGAGTGAGACTCAGTCTCAAAAAAAAAAAATTAGAGTTCAGGACTCATCCAGGTTGAGGGGTGGAACTCTGGTAAACCCCTAAGGCTCTTTTGGCACTCCTAAGAGCTTTACTGAAAATTAGCCCTCCCTGATATGTAAATCTATATTCAAATCCTTTCAAACCCTCATGGGATTGAGGTAATCCAGCATTGCTAGTGCCCAGGCCATCTGCCAGAAGCAAATATAAATCCCCTCCGAAGAAAGATAGCATCATTCTGGGCCTCACATTATCTGTATGGTTTTTCAAACACAATTTACAGAACTCAACTAGAGAAAATAAATATATAACACAAGATAAGATAATGGAGTAAAAAAAAAAAAATGAAGAGATAGGACAGAAAACAGAAACAGACCCACAGGGAATCCAGATAATAAATTATGGACTTTGTAATAACCATGCTTTATTATTTACTGTGTTCAAGCAAAGAAAGACAAGATTTAGCAAGGAAACAAACAAAAACTGAATAAAAATACTTGAGCTAAAAAAATACAATAATTAGAATTAGGAACTCAGCAGATGGTTTTAATAGTAAATTACACAGGAATGAAGAGAGAATTAATGACCTGGAAAATAGATCAGAAGAAAATATCCAGAATAAAGCATAAACTACAAAATGATGGGCTGTGCATGGAGACTCATGCCTGTAATCCCAGCACTTTGGGAAGCCGACGCGGGCAGATCACTTGAGGTCAGGAGTTTGAGACCAGCCTGCCCAACATGGCGAAACCCCATCTCTACTAAAAACACAAATTAGCCAGCTGCGGTGGCGGGCGCCTGTAATCCCAATTACTCAGGAGGCTGAGGCAGGAGAATTACAGGAGGCTGAGGCAGGAGAATCACTTGAACCTGGGAGGTGAAGCAAGTTGAATCTGGGAGGCAAACTTGGGTTGCAGTGAGCCGAGATCATGCTACTGCATTCCAGCCTGGGTGACAGAGTGAGACTCTGTCTCAAAAACACACACACACATACACAAAATGATAGAAAATGCAAAAAAGAGCATAAGAGACAGAGAATACCATGAAAAAGTCTAATGTTTGTATAATTAGAATCCCAATAGGAGTAAAGAGAGAGCAGAGGCCAGTTGTGTTGGCTCATGTCTGTAATCCCAGCACTTTGGGAAGGCGAGGCAGGAGGATCACTTGAGCCCAGGAGTTTGAGACCAGTCTGGGCAACGTGGCAAGACTCTATCTCTAACAAAAAAAAAAAAAAAAATTAGCTGACTGTGGTGGCATGCAACTGTGGTCCCAGCCATTTGGGAGGCTGAGTGAGGCAAGAGGATTGCCTGAGCCCAGGAGGTTGAGGCTGCAATAAGCCATGACTGCACCACTACACTCCAATGTGGGTGACAGACAGAGATCCTGCCTCAAAACAAAGAGACAGAGACAGAGAGAGAGAGTAGAACAGAAGTAAATCTGAAGAGCTAATTATTGAGAATTTTCCAAGACTGATAAATGATATCAAGCTATAGGTTCAAGAAGCACTAAGAACACCAAATATAAAGAAAAGCAAACCTAGACACATTATACTAAAACTATCAAAAACCAAAGACCAAGCAGAAATATCCAAAAACCATCCAGACATTTAAAAAAATATTATTTTCAAAGAAGCAAGAATAAAACTGAGAGCAACTTCTCAGCAAAGTCAGTAGAAACCAAAAGATAATGGAATGGTAAAACAGCTGCCAACCTAGAATTTATCTCAGGAAAAAAATTGCCCTTCAAAAATGAAGGTGAAAATTTAAATAAGACCTATAGATTAGTTAATAGCTTTAAATTAATGTTAAGTTCTTGATTTTGGCAATTATACTATGGATACAGGAAATGTTAACATTAGTAGAAGCTGTATGAAATGGATGTGGGAACTCCATATATAATTTTTTTTTAAACTTTGTGTAAGTCCAAAATAATTCACACACATTCTAAAAAGGTAAAATAGAGACAATTTCAGAATGGAAGCTCCATAGAGTTGAAATTTCTAGTCTGTTTTTTTCACTGCTATATCCCTAGTATCTAGAACACTGACTAAGACATAGGCACTCAGTAAATATACATTGAATGAAGGAGTGAACAACAGTAGTAGCAGTAGCTACCAATTAATTCAACACTTACTGTATCTTAAGTGGAATACCAAGCACTTTACTTTCATTAACTCATTTAATCATTCCAACAATTATGTAGCATGCATTTTATATTTTATATATGAGTCTCCCTATTTTATAGATGAGGTAAGCAATCTGCTCAAGATCTCATACCAGTAAGTAGTAGGCCCTCTAACACAGACCTATCTGACTCCAAAGTCCATGTTCTTAACCACTATGTTATGGTGCTTTCATGTCACAAAATACGTCTCCTTTCTGTTTTGTTTATCCAAACTCTACCTACCTTTCCAAATCAAGACAAACTCCTCTATAATGACTTAACTACTTTTACTTAACTAATAGTCATTATTTTTTCTTACTGTCAGTTCTCAGTGTACTAGGCCATATAACTTAATGCCATTATATAAGGTCTTGTATTGTTCTGTAATTGTTTGTTATCCAATGAGTTTTTATCTCTTTAACCAGATTACATTTCACAGGGAAGTGACCATATCTTATATTCCTATTAATATAGAGCGCATTTGAAGCTCTACAACAATATTTAATATTTTTGAATATTTTTGTAAAGGGATGAAGAAAAACATTTCCATGCAAGAAACAGCATTTTTGAATGCTTTAGTGATCAGACTTATAAGGTCTAAGATTCTAAACATCAAATTCGACTCACACACACACACAAAAAAAACTACCTTAAAAAGTTTTTACGTCAAATTTTCTATAGTATCTCTTTTTCCTTATGACATGTTAGGGGATATTCAGGGTAATTTGGACACAGCAGTACAAGTTCTCCTGGTTAAACCTTCTGGAGAAGGTATATAGATTGTGTAGAAGGTAAAGTATGAGAGTGTGCAGATGAACAATTATCCCCACACATGTAAGCTGCAGTTTGGTGTAAATATACTCTCCCTGCCTGGAACTGCCTGTGTAATGTTCTCTCTTTGGGCTCTGTGGTTTCTCAATACATTCCAACTGTTCAGAGGCTGGAGCTTGGCTCTGCAAGCACAGATAAACAGCTTCCTGGAGCAGGCTGCCAGCATGAGGAGCAATGACCTCAGCAGAGAAAGTCTGCTTTTCATTACCCGGAGCACATCACTGTGCTGCTAGAGCTAAGAGTGGGAACAACACAAGTTGGATAGAGTTGACTGACTCAAGTCTCCCATTACACCTTGAGTTTTAAAATTCTAGTATGTAGAGGAAAGGGGGTAAAGACAGGAAGTGAGAAAATGGCATATGCAAAGAAAACAAAGATAGAAAAACTTTCTTAGGCTATTCTGTGAATGAACTAAAGGATGAGTGGAGTGGCTAAGAGTCATGCAGGCAATCATTGAATATTTTAATCTCCAAAAATGTACACAAAATACAGGGCAAGCAAGAAGTGTTATAGAAAGTAAGAGAGGCCAGGTACAGTGGTGCACACCTGTAATTTCAATATTTTGGGAGGCTGAGGCAGGAGGATAACATGAGCCCAGGAGTTCAAGACCAGCTTGAGCAACAAAATGAGACCCCTGTCTCTACAAAAAAGAAAAAAAAAAGTTAGCTGGGTATGGTGGCACACACCTGTGACCATAGATACATGGGAAGCTGAGGTAGGAAGATTGCTTGAGCCCAGGAGGTTAAGGCTGCAGTGAGCCATGTTTGCGCCACAGCACTCCAGCCTGGGTGACAGAGTGAGACCCAATCTCAAAACAAACAAACAAACAAACAAACAAAACAGCAATAACAACCAAAAAAAAAAAAAAATACAAAAGAGAGACTAAAAAGTCCTCAAGACCTTCAACTCTGATGCCATTTAAAGAGAGAGAAAAGGAAGACTATCCAGAGCCACAGAGATGCAAAATCCCAGAAAAGTGGAGCTTAAGGAGAACAACACATAATGAAGATGAATTATATATAGCCAGACATCTTATATGTGTCATTTCATGTGATTTGCATAACAACCCTAGAATATAGGTATTATCATCCCTAGTGAAAATCTAGACCTAGAAAATTATAATACAAGGACATCAACAAAGACATTTGTTGTTGATATTATTTAATGACAAAGGGATGATTTCAAGTCTGCTTCTACAGCCACCCAGGAAACGATGCTTTTCCCAAACACCTTTCATTGTAGTATTATCTACTACTGTAGCCCCAGAACTCAGCAATACTAGAACTGTGTCCTAAGAGAAATGTGCACACTTGTGTCACTTTCTGATAAGACAGTTTCTGCAGTGCTGGTAGCGTTGCATCTGATAGTTGAAGAAGGGAACCACAATTATGTCCTCAGACAAGAAATTGGTTAGATATGACCCCTCCTGAAGGATCCTGAGAGACAATTTGTTTTTTGGAGAAGTCATTGACTATAAAGATGCACCTGCAAGGGGCCTGGGAGCTGAGAGACAGACAAACATCTTAGCAAATTCTAAAAGCAGAGCGAAGCTTCATTTGACTTTCATTTCACTTTTCTCAGGGAAGAAGAACCTTTGTGTTACTGCCAAAATCCTAACTGTCCTTCCTTCCTCTCTATCCCCTCCACCCCCATGCCAGCTCATTAAAGATCTTCTGGTTAAAGTGCCAAATTGTGTCATTCTTTCCTACTCTAGTGCCAAGCCTGTGCCACTAGTTCCACAGATTGATCTGCTGGAGTCCTGAGCAAATTATGGAAGAAATTAAAAGCACTGAAAATTTTAAATTGTTCTGTTGTTGGTGAAGTAAAGCTTTTTAAACTTCTTCTTCTTGTTGTAGAAACAGGGGTCTCATTGTGTTGCCCAGGCTGGTCTCAAACTCCTGGCCTCAAGTGATCTTCCCACCTTGGCTTCCCAAAGTATTGGGATTATAGGTGTGAGTCACTACATCTGGCTTAGTTTCTTAACTTCTGATGACTGACTTTACATTGCTAATGGCATGACACTTGTTAATTCAGACTCATGTGTATGTACTTGATTCCCAGAGGAGTATTCAGGGAATTATCAGAGTGGTGGTATGAAGGAATATCAGGGCTTGAACCAAATAAAGATTCTTTATATTATTTATAGATTGAAATAAATCAAGTTATTTCTCTAAGGGGAGATATTTTAATGTAAAAAAATCAGACCTAAATTTTATACTAGCTAGCTGCAAAAGCAGCTCCCATGAAAACAGAAATAATATCACTGGGGCTTGAGAACACTTCAGCCAAGGATGGTGTTTTCTTCATTTCCTCTTATTGAATGGTTTCATAACAGGTAAGTTTCTCCTAACTTGTAGAAGGCAGGAGGTGGGGGGGAGTAAGGTCTTTCCTGACAGGGAGAATCTGGGCCCAATTATTACTTCTGTAACCTTTGACTCTGACTTCCAAATGAGTCAAGGGACCAGTGGGCTGTGAAATAGCTTCCTCCATTACCAGGTCAAACACTGCTGGATAGTTTCCTGTAACCATAACACAAAGGAACTGAAGAAGTGAGATGGATTCTACAAAAACAGGCAACTTCTTGCATCCTCAATGACCCTGGATTTTTAAGTTTCAAAACAGATTTTGGTGACTCTTAACTTACCACTATGGCTTCCTGCAGTCTTTATGCTATAGCATATCTCTAGTAATATAGAAAAGAGCCAGAATCCTCTATAGATTTGGTTCTATGATGGCCTAACAGAGGTGCCTGGCCAAGTAACAGTGGGGATAGGGTTGCTTTAACTGAAGGCAAATCTATTTCTGACAATTATCTGAGTCTGTGGGAATCCAGATGCTGACGATGAGAAATGGGTAATTTTCTGTTACAATGTGTCAACTCCAGCAAAGAACTGAACTATGGAAAAAAGGCAGGGGACGGGGTGGGTACAGGGGGAAGCATTACCCCTTTTGAAGAAGTCTATAATAGGATTAGTCACCATTACTTCACTACACCACATTTTGGCTCAATTTAACAAAAATAAGTAGAGAAAACATGAGCAGAAATGGCCCAAAGAAGTCTCAAGTCCATCTCTCATTCAAAGCTACAAGCCTGGAAATCAGTGAAGTCTTGGTTTGTTCTGATGTGCTTCTTGTTGGCTCACACCTGCTCCTCTGTTACCACGGACACAAGAAGAACCCCAAACAACACTACTTAAACTCTAGATGGTGAATGATCCTAAAAAAATCTGTCACCTTTAGAATGAATGTTTATACCCTGATTGTTCTAGATTATGTAGGAAAGAAGTGGGTCATCTTTTCATAGGGTTTAGAGTAACTGTCTGAAAAAACAAAAAAAGAAACGATATGTATTTTATAATCATGGATTGCTTTCATTAGAGTTACATTTTAAGTTATTTAGGAATATGCACTATTACCTATGTAACAAACCTGCACGCTCTGCACATGTATCCCAGAACTTAAAGTAAAAGAAAAAAAAGAAAAAACAATGGATATGCACTATTGGAATCTCTTTTTTTCTCCAAGGATGAATTGATGAAGTTCATATTTTATGGATTTATTTGAATCAAAATTAATTCTGATGATTAACATGTATCAAAATGAAATTATTAATGCTTCTTTTCTAAAAACTGACAAAGATTTCCATCTCCATATTTATACTATGTAGTATAGAACACAAATACTTTTTTTTTTTTTTTTTTTTTTGGGTAGGTACTGACATTACCATAGCTTTCTTTTTTTTTTTTTTAATTTTAAAAAAAATTTTTATTATTATACTTTAAGTTCTAGGGTACATGTGCATAACGTGCAGGTTTGTTACATATGTATACTTGTGCCATGTTGGTGTGCTGCACCCATCAACTCGTCAGCACCCATCAATTCGTCATTTATATCAGGTATAACTCCCAATGCAATCCCTCCCCCCTCCCCCCCAGAACACAAATACTTTTGATGACTAATTATTTTATTTACTTTCACTGGTTAAATAGGAGCAGGGCATGAGGGAGGCCAACTACCCATGAGGGGGTCCTAGGAACACTGCCTATTAAGGGTACTCCACTCTCAGTAGCAACAAATAAAATCAATCAAATGATCTTTTTTGGACACAGGAAGCTTACTTAGATCATCAAGGTGGACAAAGAGAAGGTGAGTCACCCTCTGAGTTAGGTTATTGGTTCTCTGATGGGATGAGCTCTCAATCATTATCTCTTCCAAGAGGCCTTCCCTGTCCATCCTATATATTATGTTACTCTGGCTGTTTTCTTGTTATTTGTCTTGTTACAGTTGCCAGCTGTGTAACCATGAGAATGTTACTTTTAGGCGCCTGAATTTCCTTATGAGTAAAATGAGGATGACACTAATACCCTGTTTATAGAACTGTGAAGATTAAATAATAGTTATTATATGCTTAGAACAGTGCCTAGCACACGGTGTTTATTAACTGTTAGCTATTCTCATCCTCATCAATTTGCTTGTTTATTGATTATTGCCTTCATTAAAACACTAGGTTCATAAATAGGTACCTTATTTGTCTTACTCACTGCTCCATTCCCATTGCATAGTACACACAGGCACAGAGTAGGTGCCCAAAAATAATTTGTGAATGAATAATTTGCAAATGAATGCCGTCCTATATTCTCATGTATCCTTAAAATAAACCAAAGGTAGTCTGTATACTTCTTTCCCTTGCAACCAAAACAGTCATCATAAAAACTTCACCAAAAAACTAAAATCATCCTTTAAAAAACAAAAACAAGACACTTGACCATAAAAGTGAGCTCTCCTGGGCCCACCAACTAAGACCACAGAATATTATTCATTTCTATATTAGTATGTGGAGGTCAAGCTCCCTGATGCCACAGTATTGTAAACTATCAATTTAGCCCGTGAAGAATGGTTCCCAATTCTGATAGGAATTCTCAGATTTCAGCCTGTTTTTCTCTCATCATTATTTTCCAATGTCTCAAAAAGCCACATTTCTCATTTTATCTTTACCACAAGAATCTGGTCACACTCTGCTGTGGTTTCTAAGTTAGAGTGCTCTCGCCTCATTTTCTTGGATGTACTTCTTCAGAGGTCCTGACCCAGTGTTGACATTTGGTCTATTCTTAGAGTAGCACCTCTAAATATTAATTTCTTTTACCTTCCACTTGTTGAAGGACAACATTCAGAGGTAGAGGTTACATACAACATAAAAGAAAATCCTCTGGGATTTAGTACCCGTCTTTCAAGAGTGTCCAGAGGAATATGATCTACAGAGCTCATGGACTTGCAGACATATACAAAGTACTGCTCAGCCACTTGTGTTTTGCAGTTTATCCAGATTTGCTGGAACAGTCACGGACTTGTTTGAAAACACCAACAACCAAGGAGTGACAGACAGCATAGGTGAGAGGGCAAGCAGACCCAGAGAAGAAAATCAGAAGAGAAGCCTTCCAAAAACAATGTCAAGGAGTACTTTTATCACTGTTTAAAGGTAAATCACCCATGGTTAAATATATGAAAGTCTCAAGATGCGAACTTGAAACTGTAAGATGGAAGGGTACCGTTAACATATTTTAAAAAATCATGCTTCCAGGCCGGGCGCGGTGGCTCAAGCCTGTAATCCCAGCACTTTGGGAGGCCGAGACGGGCGGATCACGAGGTCAGGAGATCGAGACCATCCTGGCTAACACGGTGAAACCCTGTCTCTACTAAAATACAAAAAATTAGCCGGGCGTGTTGGCGGGCGCCTGTAGTCCCAGCTACTCGGGAGGCTGAGGCAGGAGAATGGCGTGAACCCGGGAGGCGGAGCTTGCAGTGAGCTGAGATCCGGCCACTGCACTCCAGCCTGGGCGACAGAGCGAGACTCCGTCTCAAAAAAAAAAAAAAAAAAAAAAAAAAAAAATCATGCTTCCTGCTCTTTACAGTCAGCTCCAGTTGCATCCCCCAAAAGGCCAATATTAAACATTTAAATGGCAATGAACTGAGGTCACCAGCTAAGCCTGTGTGATAAGCTTGCAAAGTATAGTTCATAAGGGAGAATTCAAAAATAGTAGAAATTATAGCTAGAAGAAACCTCCAAATATGATCTGGTTAGCCCTCTAGCAACATTAAGCAGTAAAGTGAGTTGGAGGCAACAGAGAACAGTGGCCTCTGTAATACAGCAGATGAGGCTTGATTCCTGACTCTGTCACTTAATAGCTTGTGAACTTGAAGAAGCTATTTTAACCTTTCTGACTATCCACTTCCTCCTCTATAAAACAGAGATAACAATAATAATAGTACCCATCTCAAAGAATTGTAGTAGCTGAGACATGGTATTAGTTTAGTAAAAACTGCATATTATAATATATTATTATTATTATTATTATTAGCATGTAAGGCTTTATTAAACCCACTTCATAGATGAGGCAACTGAAGCCCGTATTTCAGAAATTTGCCCAAGGTTATAGAGTGAGGACTTATAAGAATAAGGAGCTCTTCTTCCTTCTAGGGTAGTGCTCTTTCCACTTCATTATGTTTCTCTTATAAATCAATACAAAACTGAAGCCTGAGGCCAGGCGCAGTGGCTCACGCCTGTAATCCCAACACTTTGGGAGGCCGAGGTGGGCGGATCACAAGGTCGGGAATTCGAGACCAGCCTGGCTAACACAGTGAAACCCCATCTCTACTAAAAATACAAAAAACAAAAATTAGCTGGGCATGGTGGCAGGTGCCTATAGTCCCAGCTACTCGGGAAGCTGAGGCAGGACAATGGCGTGAACCCAGGAGGCGGAGCTTGCAGTGAGCCGAGATCGTCCCACTGCACTCCAGCCTGGGCGACAGAGCAAGACTCCATCTCAAAAAAACCCAAAAAACTGAAGCCTGAAAGTGAAGGATTTTCACTAACTAAATCAAATTCACAAAGTAAACTCAGGAGCTTTCATCATCCAGGTGTCTGTGTCTACCAAATTATACTTACATTACTTCCCATTCTGTCATATATCCACATCTTTCAAGTCTTAAAAAAAAAAAAAAAAAAGCCCAAAAGTTTTTGGAGCTGGTTTACTTTTCACTTCTCGAAATAACTTACCTCAGGCCAATCTGGTGTCATAGAGTTATGGAAGTGTCAGCTATGTGTCACTCGTATATTATGTAAATTTCAGCTTTTTGGGGACAAGAAACAGCCCACTTGGCAAGTACATTTCTATCAGCACTGTAGAAAATCTTATGATTTTTTTCTTTTTTTTGAGACAGAGTTTTGCTCTTGTTGCCCAGGCTGGAGTGGAGTGCAATGGCACAATCTCAGCTCACTGCAACCTCTGCCTCCCAGGTTCAAGAGATTCTCCTGCCTCAGCCTCCTGAGTAGCTGGGATTACAGGCATGTGCCACCACCCCTGGCTAATGATTTTTTTCCAACAGTGTATTGGTAGATAAAAGCTGCCTACAGTCAGCCTTACTGTTGGTTCACTACAGCTCAGAACTGGCTACACAGAAAAGTGGAATTCACTTTTGGAGTACCAGGTGCACGGTATACAGCTTCTAAAATGGCAGAAAATAGAGCTTTACCAAAAATAAGAAAGGGAGGAAAAAACAAGAAAACAGTACTTATTATAACAAAATCTAGAAGAGTAGAAAGTATTCAATAACTTAAAATATAGACACTGCTGTAGATTCAATAAATATTTACCTAACATCTATTATGTGCGAAGCATCATGCCAAGTACCAGAAATGCAAAGATGAAGACTAAATGAGGCCGGATGTAAATGGCTCACGCCTACAATCCCAACACTTTGGGATGCCAAGGCGGGCAGATCACTTGAGTTCAGGAGTTCAAGACCAGCCGGGCTAACATGGTGAAATCCATCTCTACTAAAAATATAAAAATTAGCTGGGTATGGTGGCGGGCGCCTGTAATCCCAGTTACACAGGAGGCTGAGGCAGGAGAATCTCTTGAACCCGGGAGACAGAGGTTGCAGTGAGCCAAGACTGCACCACCGCACTCTAGCCTGGGCAACAGAGGGAGACTCTGCCTCAAAAAAAAAAAAAAAAAAGCCTACCTTCAAGGAACCAGTGTAATAGGGAAAAGACTGATAACAGAGATGGGGAGGGGAGTAAAATGAAAAAAGCCAGGAAGAAGCATTACCCCCAGAAGAGTCATATTTCACTTGGCAAGGAGCCTCAAGAGTGCTGGTACAGATTAAATGGCCTAGAAACTTGACCTGTAGGCTTGTCAGTTCACTTGTCAGTTCTATAAAAGAAAGCAAGGCTATTCAATCTCAGTCTTTATTCCCTGCCCACCTCATTTGCTCCAGCCCGCATCATGAGAACAAGTAAAATTCCTTTCTCTACTTCATCCTCCTTTAGAAGACTGGGTGAAAGGAACAACTTTACTCCCAGAAAGCTTCTTTTTCCAAGGAACCTAAAATGCCAATCCATAAAAAATCTAGATTTCACTGATAAGAACTTTAGAGTTCGGCAAAAGAGCTAGGGAATCCCAAGTATTCCCCTAACAGCAACCCAAGTTGAGGCCATTTGAATAGCTGTCTGATCTCCAAGGAGCCTCTGGAGAACAGAAAGGAAAAAAAAATCTATGTTCAAGGAAGATGAACTTGAGTTCAAGATTCAGTTAAACGGAAGCCTATAAGGATTATTCTTCCTTTCTTAGAATGTTCCCAATAAACCAGAAAAAAAGGAAAGAGAATCGAAATGATTATATAAATATGTGATGGCATATTGGTAATAAAAATAATGCTTTGTATTTTTCTAGCACATCCTTCCATGAAGATTGTGTTTTGCATGGTACTGTACAAAAACAGACACGTAGACCAATGGAAATAATAGAATACTCAAAAATAAAGCACACACTTAAAACAATCTTATCTTTGACAAGGCTGACAAAAACAAGCAATGGGGAAAGGACTCCCTGTTTAATAAATGGTGCTGGGATAACTGGCGAGCCATATGCAGAAGAATGACACTGGACCCTTACCTTTCACTATATACAAAAATTAACTCAAGATAGATTAAAGATTTAAATGCAAGACCTCAAACTATAAAAGTCCTAGAAGAAAACCTAGGAAATATCCTTCTCAACATCAGCCTTGGCAAATAATTCTTGGCAAAGTCACCAAAAGCAATTGCAACAAAAACAAAAATTGACAAGTGGGACCTAATTAAACTAAAAAGCTTCAGCACAGCAAAAGTAACTATCAATAGACAACCTACAGAATGGGAAAAAATATTCACAAATTATGCATCCAACAAAGGTCTAATATCCAGAATCTGTAAGGGACTTAAATCAAGAAGCAAAAATCAAATAACCCCGTTTTAAAATGGTCAAAGGACATGAACAGACACTTTCTCAAAAGAAGATATGTAAGTGGCCAGAAAACATATGAAAAAATGCTCATTATCACTCATCATAAGAGACATTATCACTCATCATCAGAGAAATGCAAATCAAAACCACAATGAGATACCATCTCATGCCAGTCAGAATGACTATTATTAAAAAGTCAGAAAAAAAAAAAAAAACCACAGATGCTGGCAAGGCTGCTAAGAAAAGAGGATGCTTACACACTGTTGGTGGGAATGTAAATTAGTTCAGCTACTGTGGAAATCAGTTTGGAGATTTCTCAAATAACTTAAAACAGAGCTACCATTTGACTTGGCAATCCCATTCACTAGTGGGTATGCCAAAGGAAAATACATCATTCTCCCCATGCACTCGTACATTCATCGCTGCGCTATGCACAATAGCAAAGACATGGAGTCAACCTAGGTGCCCATCAAGGTTAATTGGATAAAGAAAATATGGTACATATATACCAAGGAGTATTATGCAGACATAAAAAAAAGAATGAAATCATGTCCTTTGCAGCAACATGGATGGAGCTAGAGGCCATAATCCTAAGTGAATTAATGTAGGAACAGAAAACCAAATACCACATGTTCTCACTTATAAGTGGGAGCTAAACATTGAGCATTCATGGACATGAACATGGGAGCAACAGACACTGTGGACTGCTAGAGGGAAGGAAGGAGGGGGGTAATGGGTCAAAAACTACCTATTGGGTACTATGCTCACTACCTGGGTGCAATGTACCCATGTAACAAACCTGCACATGTATTCCCTGTATCTAAAATAAAAGTTGGAAGAAAAAGAAGATTAATGTATTTTTAAAGTGTTTATCTCATTCAGCCTAAAAACAGTTCTGTGATATTCAAAAAGTGGTAATCAGTTGGGCATGGTGGCTCATGGTTACAATCCCAACACTTCAAGAGGCCAAGGCGAGAGGATTACTTGAGGCCTGGAGTTCAAAACCAGCCTGGTCAACATACTGAAACACTGTCTCTACAAAAGAAAAATTTTAAAATTAGCTGGGCATGACAGCACATACCTGTAGGCCTGGCTACTAGGGAGGCTGAGGCAGAAGGATTCCTTGAGCCCAGGAGTTCAAGGATACAATGAGCCATGATGATGCCACTGCACTCTAGCCTGAACAACAGAGTAAAATTCTATCTCAAAAAAATAAAAAAGGTAGTAATCATTTTGACTTTTATACATTCTAAGTATACTTTACAAAGAAGTATGACCTTCTTTTTTTTTTTGAGACAGAGTCTCTGTCGGCCAGGCTGGAGTACAGTGGCACCATCTCGGCTCACTGCTACCTCTGCCTACCGGGTTCAAGCGATTCTCCTGCCTCAGCCTCCCGAGTAGCTGGGATTACAGGTGCGTGCCACCATGCCCAGCTGATTTTTGTATTTTTAGTACAGATGGGGTTTCACCATGTTGGTCAGGCTGGTCTCCTACTCCTGACCTCATGATCTGCCCTCCTCAGCCTCCCAAAGTGTTGGGGTTACAGGCGTGAGCCACCTCGCCTGGCCTAAGTATGACCTTTCAAATATATAATCTATGAAAGATACCCTCCCTTTAGAAATATTTCTTTAAAAACATTTTTAAGTTCTAATTTTCATGGGTACATAGTAGGTGTATATATTTTGGGGGCACATGAGATGTTTTGATACAGACATGCAACGTTAAATAGTCACATCATGGAGAATAGAGTATCCACCCCATCAAGCATTTATCCTTTGTGTTACAAACGATCTAAATATACTATTTTTTTTTTTTTTTTTTTGAGATGGAGTCACGCTCTGTCGCCCAGGCTGGAGTGCAGTGGTGCGGTCTCAGGTCACTGCAAGCTCCACCTCCCGGGTTCGCGCCATTCTCCTGCTTGAGCCTCCCAAGTAGCTGGGACTACAGGCCCCCACCATCATACCCAGCTAATTTTTTGTATTTTTAGTAGAGACAGGGTTTCACTGTGTTAGCCAGGATGGTCTCAATCTCCTGACCTCATGATCCACCCGCCTCGACCTCCCAAAGTGCTGGGATTACAGGCGTGAGCCACCACACCTGGCCAACTCTTTGAGTTATTTTAAAATGAACAACTAAGTTATCACTGACTCTAGTCACCCTGTTGTGCTATCAAATAGCATGCCTTATCCATTCTTTCTATTTTTTTTTTGTACCCATCAACCATCCCCACCTCTTCCCCCAGCCCCCCGCTACCCTTCCCAACCTCTGGTAACCATCCTTCTATTCTCTTTGTCCATGAGTTTAATTGTTTTGATTTTTAGATCCCACAAATAAGTGAGAACATCCAATGTTTGTCTTTCTGTGTCTGGTTTATTTCACTTAACATAATGATCTTCAGTTCTATTCATGTTGTTGCAAATGACAGGATCTCATTCTCTTTTAGGGCCGAATAATACTCCATTGTGTGTATGTACCACATTTTCTTTACCCATTCATCCGTTAATGGACACTTAGATTGCTTCCAAATCTTAGTACTCTAAACAGTGCTGCAACAAACATAGGAGTACTGATATTTATTCGATATACTAATTTCCTTTCTTTTAGTTATATACCCAGCAACGGAACTGCTGGATCATACGGCAGCCCTATTCCTAGTTTTTTGAGGAAACTCCAAACTGTTCTCCATAGTGGTTATACTAATTTATATCCCCATCAACAGTGTAGAAGTGTTCCCTTTCTCCACATCCTCGCCAGCATTTGTTATTGCCTGTCTTCAGGATATAAGCCATTATAACCGGGGTGAGATGTTATCTCATTGTAGTTTTGATTTTCATTTCTCTGATGATCAATGATGTTGAGCACCTTTGCTTATGCCTGTTTGCCATTTGTATGTCTTGTTTTGAGAAATGTCTATGCACATCTTTTGTCCGTTTTTTGATGGGATTATTGGATGTTTTCCTGTAGGGATGTTTGAGCTCCTTATATATTCTGGTTATTAATCCCTTGTCAGATGGGTAGTTTGCAAATATTTTCTCCCATTCTGTGGGTTGTCTCTTCATTTTGCTGATTAGAAATACTCTTAAATCATTAAGTGATTGGCATAGCATCCTGTAGAAAGAAAACTGCAAGGAGCATTAGCCTAAACAATTCCATGAGAAAAGCCAGCCATGAAAAAAACAGGCTAGATGAACACGAGCTAAAGGAAATCAAAGTGAATATTTTGAATAAAGGAGAAAGTTAAAAGAGGAACCTAAAGAAACACATCTAATAGATCAAACAAGCGGTTGTTAAGCTACTGTAATCAAAACCATTCATGAGACATCACTGGACAAAACTAGCTGCACCAAAGGCATGATCCAAAACATGTTTGGGCGGCCCACAACCAACCTACCAAAACTAAACATTCACTGCCACTACATAATCAGCATTGTCCCACTCTATTCCTCAAGTGTCCTGCCTGCTTCCAAGCGCCTCCTCTGGGTTCACTGTATTAGTATGACATTCATGTACTTACTATTCAGTGAAGAACCTGGCAATTCCATATTGGCTAATATCTTCTCTGTTCTCTAGCAGCTGGCACACTGCATCCTCCATGTAGGTGAGGACATGTCGCTGAGCTGTAATCAAATAGCAAGAGAGAAAGAAAAAATGAGAGAAAGACTAAAAAAAGAATGATCCCAATCCCAGTAGGTCATGTATAAGGCAATCCAGGTGTTGGCTCTGTCTGATGACACTTCATCAGTGGACTGGAATAGGCAAAGCAAACTTGCTGACCCTAACTGAGCTATAGTCTCAAAGGATAGATTGGGAGATGATGTGAACATGACCTATTGCCATTTGACTGGCTGTTAGTATTAGCATCAACCCTTTATTCTTCATTTCAATGACAAGGGTGGGTTAAAGAGGAGATTTAGCACCATTCAGCAGATACACCTGGAAGTTCTTTTCTTTCTACCTCCTATTCTTTTCCACTTCTGCATCAGAAACTTATCCCAGGGAGTCTGTAATTCCTTGCTTGAATCATGGATGGTATGATTGTAAAGAAAACTCTGGCCAGGCACAGTGGCTCACGCCTGTAATCCCAGCACTTTGGGAGGCTGAGGCAGGCAGATCACTTGAGGTCAGGAGTTCCAGACCAGCTTGGCAACATGGTGAAAACCTGTCTCTACTAATACAAAAATTAGCCAGACACAGTGGCATATGCCTGTAATCCCAGCTACTCAGGAAGCTGTGGGAGGGGAATCGCTTGAACCTGGGAGGTGGAGGTTGCAGTGAGCCGAGATCATGCCATTGCACTCCAGCCTGGGCGACAGAGTCAGACTTCATCTCAAAAAAGAAAAAAAAGAAAACTCAGTTAATTTTAAAAAAAAAAAAGTTTAAGGACCATGAAAATTTTAATACTGGTGTGTATGTAAGTTATTAACTTTGGTAAATAACAAGACCATGAAATCTGTCTGGCTTGGTTTATTAGATATCATGTTTTCTGCATTTGTTGTGACTTGGAAATGTGTGAGTTAATCATGGGCGTATAATAAAAACTATGAGTATTAGAGTGAGACAGACCTGAGTTTGAATCATGGCTCTGTCTTGGTAGCTTAATCTTGGATAGTTACTTAGCCTGCACCTGTTTTCTTCTTTATCAAGTGTGGAAAGCAATATAATTTAACTATGTTTCTCAAAATATGGTCAATCAATTTCTTGATCTGAATCCCCTGGGATGCCCTGTTTAAAATGCAGCTTTATAGTCTGGCACTGTCCCAGATTTAGTGACCTTAAATTTCTTACTAGAGCCCAATAATTTTTAACAAGTACCCCTGGTGCTTCTTATGTACTCTTAAGTTTAAGAACCACTGGTTAAGAACTTCGGCTTTGGAGTATAGAGAGTTGAGAGCTCCATTCTGAGCTCTGCCGCCTCCTAGCTACGTGACCATAAACAAATTACTCTTCAAGCCTATTCTTCATGGTAAAATGGGGGTAATAATGGTACTTACATTATAGGGTTATGAGAAATAAGTAAGATAATACAGGTAAAACACCACTATGTGCTTGGTGCAGAGTACGTGACTGATAATGTTTCCTTAAAAGCCTATCTCAAATGGCGTTATTGGGAGTTTACTTCAGTAAACAACATAGGCCAGAACTTCTTAGATGTCAGATACTCAAATACTTCTTCCCCTTCTCTGAATTTTGTCCTTAGGTATGACAGTGGTATCCTGACAAACTTTACACGGAAGTTTCCAATTCAGTGTCCCCGTTTACCATAAAAATTTCAGAAAAATACTTTCATCTGGAGCAGTGAGAACAAAAAACCCTAAGTGACGAATATCCTTCCAAAAAGTAATTCCATGAAGTTGCTGCCAAAGCAGACATATACTTCTTTCACAGTTTCATTCCTCAGGAAAATATGAAGGAATTACCTAAAATTTATAAATACTGGTGTTTCAAAAAACTATTTCTGAAGTCCTAGTAGTCTAGTGAAGCTCATAAAACAAGTAAGTTTATCTGCCAACCTGAGCTCAAGAGTCTTCACTTGACCATAATGATCACAGTGACTAAGGTTTCACCACGTTTCCAGCAGCCTAAAGTCCAGATGGATGGCCTGTTTATATTCTGTGACTCGTTCTATCTAAATGAGTGCTTCCCCAAACTAACAACTATCAGTCACTGCAAACCCTGACTGCCCACCCCCAACTCCACCCAAAAAGGGGTAAAAACAAAATCAGTTCCTCAACTCAACAGTTCATCCAACTAGAAAAGTGTTTCTTTAAGAAATGGCCAAAACTGAGAGTGAAGCTGTAAGATAATACCTGCCAATTTCTGACACTGTTTTCAAAATATAATAATTATAATTAGGTGTATATTAAATTGGGAGGGAAAAATGGCCAAGGAAACATTAAAATCAGCTGCATTTTCACCTCTGTGTTCTCCTTCCTTTCTTCTATGGGTTTATCCTGATCTTACAAAAAGATTCCTTCCTTGGGCTGTATGGCCTTTTATGACTTAGCTCTACCTAAGGCTAGTACAGGATTTTTTTTTTTCTTTTTGATGGTAGAAATGAAAGAGCTGTACTTAGAAGCAAATCCTGCTTCTCCTCCTCCCTAGCTCCAGGGACTCAAAGTTAATGTGAAAGCCCTTTACAGGAGAAATATTTTCAGAGCAGTAAAAATCAAAGTACTTTTGTCCTTCTAGAAGAAGAAAAAAAAAAAAAAAAAAAAGGAGGAATTTTCTGGAAAATAGACTTTATACCAAAAATATAAAAAAGAAAAGAAAGAAATATATTGGACCATGCATGTTTAACATTTATCTGCCAATCAGATATTTCGTTTCATATTAGAAATAATAACAGCTACCATTTTTGAGTACTTGACCAATTTATTAAACAACAATGTGACAGATACAGTATTGTACTAATTGTTTCACATGCTTTATTCTATTTGTTCCAAATACAATACTATAATAGTTATTCTTAGACTTCTATTTTTACAAGTGGAAGAACTGAAACTTACAAAATTAAAATAATTTACACAGCTAATGGGAAGAGAAGCCAAGATTTGAACCAAGGTTTACCTGATACCAAAAACTCATTCTCTTAACACACTGCCTCACCATTAACACTTTAAAAATTATCTTTATTTTACACAGTGCACAAAGGCAGGAATGTATGTTAATAGTAAAATCACCTGAGAGATACGGTCCATTTGGGTCCATGTGAATTTCTATGTGTGTGTATGTCTGTCTGTCCTGTCCCCCCACCTTCATACCAATCAGCATTGTGTGAAGTTAGAACTTGTCCCTAAATTTCAAAGTTTCTTGAAAAGAACCATCCCATCCATTCCTAGTTCACAAAGTAGAAAGAGAAAGCCCTGGTGTTCTTTTTATGTGTGGGTGAAGGGAAGAAGCTAAGAAGAAAAGTTCCTCTCTGGAGAGAGTTTTACACCAGCCAACAGCCAAATGCAAAGCTCTCCCTAATTGCTGTGCCCTGGTGGTTTCCTTCACCTGCAGCTCTTATCAGTCTAATGTTCCCTCTGTGGTTAAGGGTACCACCCAACACTGGAAAATCCTTAGTTTATCAAACTTCAATGAGACAGAAGTTCAAAGCTCTTTCCTGGCAATAAAACATGGAGAGTGTCATTTTACATTTTTTTTTTTTAATGCAAAGGAATAGGCTTTAATTTACATGAATGATTAAAGAATAAAAACAGCACACCTGCATCCCTGGAGGGCAAAGATATCTGGGCACCTTAGCTGCCCTCTTGGAAAAGGAAAAGCATTTAAGACAGGCTTTTCCTCTTTGGCTTTGCCATGAGTTCCATAACAAGATGAGGATTAAGTTTTCTAACATGTACCTATGATCTAGTGTCCTAAAATTCACTCTAATGCCCAATCGTCCATGTCTTGCTCAGAGAGTATCACTGTCTGAAATAAGCATTTAGAATTTCATCATGCTATACTGAAAAATCTAAGGCAAATGTAAGTAAACACTATATGATCCTTACTCAAACCTAGCAAGTGAAGGCAACTGTGGATCAGAAACTTCTTGGTTCTGTTGACTCACCCCATGTTGATCACATAATCTCTTTACAACACTGTCAATCCTGCTATAAAATGGGTATGATTCTAAGAATATGTCTGATAATAAACTACTTCTATAGAAAACATTCAATATATGCAAAAGGTAACATGTCAATGATTATATATGTCAATGATTATATTAATATTGCTATATGCTGACTCTATAGATTAAAACAGCATAATAATTTTTACTGCAATGGTTAAGAACATGGGCTCTTGACCAACTGAATCTGGATTTGATTTCTAGCTCTGTCATTTACTGACTGTGTGACTTTATATAATAATTACTTTATCTCTCTGCCCTTTTCTATAAAATTCGGCAATACTAGTACCTGCCACAGAAGACTGTGGTGAGGATTAAATAAAACAATCTGTGTAATCATCTTAGAATAGTGCTTGACACATAGTAAGTGCTCAAACAATATTAGCCCTTTACCTCCTTATTGAAAGTTCTGCTCTTCAAACCAAGATGTTTAGATTATCTTCAAAGATTCTTGGGATATATAAAACCTACAACTATAAAAATATACATCATCATATACCCATTTCAGGTATGGCCTTTAAACTTGTAGGAAGCGTTCATTTATTAACTGCTAATTACTCGGCAGGCCCTAATTTATATGGGGAAAATCCAAAACTATTTCTTTTTACTCTCTTCCCAAGCATAAATACCATCAAAGTGTTAGTTGTTTATTTCACAATTAAATGATAAGGGGTCCTATTTGGAAATTTTTGCTTGAGGGGTCTAGAATTTCCACCTTAACATTAGTTAGAGCACTCTTTTTAAAAAATTATTATTTAATACAGAGTCCCAATACTAGAATAAGTAAGTCTCACTGGAAAAAAATCTTCACATGAATTGCTATATATGGTATTAACAGATGCACACATAGGCAATAGCAGTACAAGTGAAAAGCAGAGTATATACATATACTCAACTTTTTCCTCCCTTGCCAGAGTTTGATAAATAAATTGATAAATACATAGAGTTTTCCTCCCTTCCTTTTGAGACATATTTTGGTCTATGAGGCCTCTGGAGATTGAGATCCTGGATGGCACAAATAAATGTTTGCTGAACTAAATTAAAATGCTCTCTAAGATAAAAAAAGTAAACCTGTTAATCAACAACCTGTCATGTAAACTACTTAGAAGTTTCAAGTTCAATATCATTTATAAATCACTAATATAATCTAGTATTTGATCTTGTGAGGTACAGATAGATAGCTTAATGGTTTAAAAAGTTAACAGACCTCTAAAATTAATTATTTACATCCTCCATCTTTACTGGTATATCCTGGTCCAAGGATATTGTGTGTTCTTGTGAAACATTTTGTCATCCATACGAGACCATCTTTGATCTTAGACCACACTAGACCAATTTCCCTTAACCAAAGGGAAGGGGGGAAATGAGGAAAACTAGCACATGTGATTCTTACACAACCCAACGAAGTAGGTAACAGCATTTTTTTAAAACTTAGAGAGGTTAAGAAACCTGCCCAAAGTCTAAATAAATGGCAGAGCTTGGATTCAACCTTAGATTTGGCTCCAAAGCCCATATTCTTCCATTCACCCCACTACCTCTTAAAACCAAAAATGAAAGCAAAACAAGAAAAATCCAAAAACCTACAATGTGCCCTATCCTACGCTGTATTATCTAGAAATTGCTGGCTCTTCACTGTTAATACTTTATAGTATTAAGAAGCTTAAATTGGTAAATCAAAGTATTGGTATGATCTTTAAATTTTAAAAAATGTTTATTTCTAGTTAAACATAATAATTTTTAAAGGTTTAAACAATACAGACAAAGCTAAAGACTAATCCCAGTTCCCACAGATAACAACTATTATCAGTTTGGGGTGCATATTTTCAAAAATAAAGAAATACGGCTTGTGAGCTTGTTTTGTTTTCATGCTTTAAGTTGTTTTTAAGTGTATGATATATACTTTTCTGTATCTTGTTTTTTGTTTTTTATTCAACAATGTCTGGAGATCTTTTATAAAACAAAATGGAACCTACTTACCTTTTTGATAGTTCCCAATGGTAAATATTTCCCTATTGATAAACATTTAGGTTGTTTCCATGTTTTCACTATAATAAACTGGGCTGGGTTGAACACTCTTGTACGTGTTTCCCTGTACATATGTGCAAGAGTTTTTCTAAGGTAAATATCTCAAGATGGAATTGGCATTTCATAGGATACACAGGATATCTTCATGTTTACCAGAGATAGACAATTGCTTTTACAAATTAGTTATTCCAGTTTGCACGCTACCAGTCATATAAGTATCTATTTTCACTATCCTTGGCCTAATGCTTTATAATTTTGCCAATTTAATAGTTAGAAAATAGCTTTTCTCTGTTGTTTTAATTGTACTTTTCTTGATTACAAATAAAGTTAAGCACATTTTCAGGTTTATTTGTATTTCTTATCCTTTGCCAATTTTCTTCTCTGGTTGTCTTTTTTTCTTCTTCTTGACTTGTAGATAATTCTATACATGTCACAAATACATACATCTACTTCATGGTTTTCTTTGAACTTGTCTGTGGTATCTTTCATTTTACAGAAGTTTTAAATATTGATATAGTCAAAATAATGTATCTGTGGCTTTTTTTGGTGTGCTTTTTGTCCTATTCAAAAAGGCCTTCTCTACTCCCAAGTGTATAAGCCTATTATCCTATATTCCAGTCTGCACTGCATGATACTGCCACCTTTAAAGAGCCATGCAGTATGACATGTATCAAATGGAACTTTCTGAGAACAAATTTGCAAATTAAGGAACGGTCTTTTATTTTATAATTGTTAATTATAAAACAGACAAAAGCAATACATTGCATCTATGCATCCAAACCACTAAAGTGCTGCTATACGGCTAGTCAAACTCAAATACTAAAAGACACGCCAGAGGCAAACAAAGCATTACACATATGCTAACATCACCTGTGACAACCAGAAAACAAGAGGTGACTAAAGATCTTTATGTTAAGTAGAGGATGAAAAACTAAAGTCTATTTCCTTCAACCAAAAGGGGTATTGTACTGGTTAATAGCTGTGCAAAGCTGAGTGCCTTGACATTCAAAACAGTCTCTGGTCAACCATTAATCCTCCCCTCCTCCCTTCTCCTTCCTAAAACTGTTTTTTGTTGTTGTTGTTGTTTTGTTTTGTTTTGTTTTTATATTTTTGGGATGCCAATTAAGGGTAAGTGCTTAAATCCTACTGCCTCAGTATTTCCAGCCTAAATCTCATAATAACACAGCATTTGTAGGTTGGAGTCCTACAATTTCAAGTGCCAGAAACTACAGAATCTTTTTTTGTTTGTTTTTTAAGTCGAAGTCTCGCTGTTCTCACCCAGGTTGGAGTGTAGTGGCGTGATCTTGGTTCACTGCAACCTCTGCCTCCAGGATTCAAGTGATTCTCCTGCCTCAGCCTCCTGAGTATCTGGGATTACAGCACCCGCCACCATGCTCGGCTAATTTTTGTACTTTTAGTAGAGACAGGGTTTCACCATGTTGGCCAGGCTGATCTCGAACTCTTGACCTCAGGTGATCTGCCTGCCTTGGCCTCCCAAAGTGCTGGGATTACAGGCCTGAGCCACCGCACCCAGCCTCTTTTTTTTTTTTTAAGGAGATTTTCATAGAAGTTCAAACTTAAAGCACTCAGCTAGCTGACCATAACAAAATGTACGTCCTCAACACCAGAGAAATCTAAAGTAGCACTTAAGTTTCCCACAGTTACAATCTAAGGGACATATGAAGAACCCAAGTAATATTTGTCATGGCAATAACTTTGCAAAAATAATTACTCATACAGCAGTATAGCTATCAAGTCAATGCCATAAACATTCACATAACTATTTTCCAGAAAGTATCATGGGTAAAAAATAAAGTCCCATAAATTGCTAAACATGTAGTAAATCATATGCCACTCATAATGTTGTCAAACAGGGAAGTAATAAAATTACAAGGTGAAAATTAATTGCGCTATAGCGCGAGTTGTAGTCTTGCAGCCAGGCATGGTGGTGCATGCCTGTGGTCCCAGTTACTCAGGAGGCTGAGGCAGGAGGATCCCTTGAGCCCAGGAGTTCAAGCCCAACATAGTAGGACTCCTGTCTCTTTAAAAAAAAAAAAAAAAAAAGTATAGCCTTTGGGGGCAAACCATGTATTTATCGATTATTATTAAATGTACAGATTAATATTAATTGGTAATATGTAATTTAACTATGAACATACAGATCAGTGATAGTAATGCAATAAGATACTAATACGACAACTTAATCATTTGCTTGGTGTTTTACATTAAAAATATTACATAAAAATTAGTTGGCTTTCACAACAACCGAACTCACAGTAACAGGATCTGATTTTTTCTAATGACAAAAAGATACAGAAAAGTTCTAATTTAAAGTAACTGAAAACTCACGGGCTTAGACTTCCCTATCCTCTCTCTTGTGGTTGATGTGGCTCTGCACGAAGGTGGAGATTCTTTTTCAAATAAGAGTCTCACATGTCAAATCCCCACTAAGAACTATCTCCGCATACTGTTTATGGGATATAGCTGTAATAATGCTCAATAATCCCTTTGAGTTTCTATTTTTGTTATGAAAGTAAAGGATGCTATTGTAGATATTTATAGATACAAAAAGGCCTAGGCCAAAGTGCACAAAAACCATATGGGGCAAAGGGTTGGAACAGAATAGGCTAGACAGAGAGGCCCCAGTTTAGTTTACACAGAAAACTCATACTAACACTTAACATATCATCTAACTTAATGGTATAAAAACACCACCAAAGTACCCGATTAAAACATACTTTGGATCTGTTTTACTAGACCAACAAAATTTTTGACTCATCAATTTTAGGAATGTTGCAATGTTCAATCCTACCTTCCCTGCCAGGCCCAACTCAAATGCCACCTTCTTCATGAACCTTTCCCTGATTCTGTCCCAGCCAGAAGTGATGGTTCCTTTTCCTGAACTCCCTAAACAACTATATTAAATATTTGCAGTGGCATTTTCTACCTTGATATATAGTTATTTCTGTTATACATATGTTATCTTCTTTGTTGGATGTCCTGATCCTTCAAGATAGGCACCATACTCATTTATATTTTATTTCCTTTAACACTCAGGACCATTCAGTGTCTTCCACATGGTAGACATTCAAATATTTACTGAATGAACATACAAGCTGTATCCACTATTTATAAACTGTGATACTGTTCTTTATTCAACTCAGCCACTTTAGGACTGTGCCTCCCAGGTGGGAAACGCTAAATACCAAAACACATTCTATTACAACATTAGGGTTCTTACTGGAAGCCACTTTTGTTCTGTTCTCAACCACTCTTTCTGTTGTCTTTTTACTGTTCCTTCTCTCTAGTCCAATGAGAAGGCACTTGTTCCTTCTATTGTTACTAAGAGCCTCATTATGTTCAAGGTAAAGTGAAAAAATGCATTCGATGCAATTACCAGTTCCTCACAAATTTGGGGGATACTTGTCATTTCAACATCCAGGACTTGAATAAAAGAAAGTCCAAATTCTTTTCACTCCTAAGAACTATTTTCTTTTTTTCTTTTTAGACAAAATGGAAGCACACAGCACAGGAAGCAGTCCTCAGTAAGCCACCGTTCATAAACAGCTTTGCTGAAAGCCTAACAAAGGTTCTGTTGTGCTCTTGCGTGGCAGGGCCAGTAAGCAGCAGGAGCAGATGAACTCTTTAAGAAACAAAGGTTCTGTCTTCATGCAAATGTTTGCATTAATAAAAAATAAAGAAAAAGATATAGAAAATGCAGGCTAGCTGGACATAATAGGTCTCTAAACGGGAGGTTTTTCACATTTTTCAGGCGGAGTCAGCAGGTCTTTTAAAAACTCTGTCATTCTAAACATTTCACAGACATCACAAGAGAGACATGCAAATAACAGAAGCAAATCAAAGGATATCCCGCTGCTGTGCTGGCGCCTCCCTCATCCATGCCTGGTTTGTCATTTTCTGTTAACCCTAGTGCTGGCTGCTGTTTTGTTGAGGAATGGAGTCCCTAGCCCATGTGGCAGTACATGCCTAGCCAGCTGGCCCTAGCACTGATAACATTACAATGCAAGCCATGTACTACCACTCAGGGACACGTGCTGCCAGGCAACAAATGCAATGTGTGATTTTTACACACTCCGCTTGCAAATCTGCATGGGAAAGAGCCTCTAAACTAACCACTTAATAAGATATGGTCTTCTTGAGTGTGAGCATCACTGAGTAGTTCAGAAGATGAACTTGCTGAGGACCAGTCCTTCAAAGTGAAATACAGTTGACCCTTGAACAATATGGATTTGAATAGCTTGGGTCCACTTAAAAGCGAGGATTTTTTTCCAACCAAATCTCAAAGTATTCAACCAAATCTTTAGTATTCTCAGGAAGCAAAACCCATGTATAGGGAGGCCCAACTTCTCATAGATTCGGGTTCCACAGGGCCAACTGCGGGACTTGAGTATGCACAGATTTTGGTATAACCTGGAACTAACCCCCTGCATATACTGATGGATGACTGTTTACAATAAGGGCCCTAAAGTAAATACAGAAACTTTAAAAACTCTTGTGGGGAGAGGGTTACCAAATACCTATTCTGTGCCAAGCACTGTACTATGTACTCAACTTACATTGTCTCTAATTTTCACAACCACCATTTAAGGTACTTTTATCCTTATTTTATAGCGGAGGAAATTGAGGCTTAGGGAGGTTATGTAACATGCCCAAGGTGCAGCTAATAATAGCAAGCCAAAACCCAAAACTGTACAGCAAATTCCCCACGATTCTATACATTTCTCTCATCGTGTGTGTGTGTGTGTGTGTGTGTGACTGAAACCTAGCTTACTCTGAAAATATCACAATGACTATATTCACCCACTGCAGGAACACTGAAGTGTCACTTTTTCTCCATTTTTAATCATTTAAAGTCTTTATTATTCATTTTTAAGAGCAAGTGGCTCTGTTAGCTTATGATAAGAATCTGATTAAAGCTACAAGTGCTTTCTCACAGAAAAATGAATATAATAGGTTGCATATAATTTTAGAGCATTCAAGAACACCCTAACGCTCATCTACAGCTCTCCTGAGCATTCATTGCCTACATGCTAGAAAACGATGCCAGAACTCACATCTTTCTTCCTAGAAGCACATAGTCCATTTTCTTTTTCTCTTTTTCCCCACCACTCTCCTAAAACTCTGTAACAAACACAATGATGAACCATTAAGCCCCCTGACCTGAAAATTCCTTGTCTTCACCAATTTCTATTAAACACACTATTCCTCTTCACCCAGACTTAAAACCACTTAAGTCCTTCCACATCCTCCCACAGATTCTGTCCCACTGGCATCTCTGGATTGTACTTAACTTGGAAGTAGTAGTTAGAAACTTCATTACTATTCTTACCACTGCTCCTGAATTATAAAAACTTAAGAAATAGAAGGACTTTCAGATCATATTGTTTATCTCCATCATTTTACAGATAAAGAACTTGAAATATTTTCTTCATTTTTTCTCCTCTTGATTCAATCATTCAAAGTTCTTGGGCTTGCCCAAAGTAGCTCTAAAGTTTTCCATATTTCTGTCTATAACCACAAAGCTAACATTTTTATTTGTACAAAGCAAGCAAAATCACGGCAACAACTGAACATTTTCATTACCTAAGAGATGAGAAAAGCTAAAGTAAAAGGAGCTAGAAATACATATACATAAGAGGGTTAAAATTAAACCAATGTATCTCCTGTATTTCTAGCATTTTTCCTTTCTCATTTTTCTTTCCTTTTTTGCTTAATATATTTTTCAAAATTTAATGAAGTATTTTGTTTTCACATTTTAAATATTTCTTTATACAAATATTGCTGAGTTTTAAAAAGTCTCCAGAATTTTTAGTTTTCCCTGCACAAATCACTTTGTTATTGCACTACAGAAATATATTTTCTTTTTTAACTTTAAAACATTTTTTGAGAGAGGGTCATGCTCTGTTGCCCAAGCTGGGGTGCAGTGGTGTGATCATGGCTCACTGCAGCCTTGACCTCCCAAGCTCAAGCGATCCTCCTACCTCAGCCTCCTGAGTAGCTGGGATTACAAGCATATACCACCATGCCTGGCTAATTTTTAAATTTTTTTGTAGAGACAGGGTCTCACTATGTCATCCAGGATGGTGTCAAACTCCTGGGCTCAAGCAGTCCTCCTGCCTCAGCCTCCCAAAGTGCTGGGATTATAGGTGTGAGCCGCTGCACCCAGCCTTTTTTTTTTCTTCAATTTTTATTTTATAAGGAAATATAGTTTCTTTGGTTTCTTCCTTAATTTCTCCAATCTCCAGGTAAAAATTGGAGTATTTTGTGTGTGTGTGTGTGTTTTCTTTTTGTTTGTTTTTTGTTTTTTTTGAGACAGAGTTTTACTCTGTCACCCAGACTGGAATGCGGCAGCATTATCTTAGCTCACTGCAACCTCTGCCTCCCAGGTTCAAGTGAGCCTCCCACCTCAGCCTCCCAAGTAGTTGGGACTACAGGTGCACACCACCACACCCAGCTAATTTTTGTTTTGTTTTGTTTTGTTTTTTGGTATAGACTGGGTTTCACCATGTTGGCCAGGCTGGTCTCAAACTCCTAATCTCAAGTAATCCACCCACCTCGGCCTCCCAAAGTGCTGGGATTACAGGTGTGAGTCACCGTGCCTGGCCTGTTTCTTTTTTTTGTTTTTTTAGAGATGGGGTCTCACTCTATTGCCCAGGCTGGAGTGCAATGGCAAGGTCTCTGCTCACTGCAACCTCTGCCTCCCGGGTTCAAGTGATTCTCCTGCCTCAGCCTCCCAAGTAGCTGGGATTACAGGCGCCCACCACCACGCCCAGCTAAAAGATTAAAGATATGCAAAAGTGTAAAATAATGCTACTATTCTCACTAATTATTTTGGTTTTTGGAAAATATTTTTAACAAAAATGCTATTTAGGCCATGCACGGTGCTCATGCCTATAATCCTAATATTTTGGGAGGCTGAAACGGGCAGATCACTTGAGGTCCAGAGTTCGAGACCAGCCTGACCAACATGGCAAAACCCCATCTCTACTAAAAATACAAAAATTAGCCAGGCATAGTGGCGCATGCCTGTAATCCCAGCTACTCGGGAGGCTGAGATAGAAGAATCACTTGAAACCGGGAGGAGCAGGTAGAGTTAGCCGAGATTGTACTACTGCACTCCAGCCTGAGCAACAGAGCCTGACTCTGTCTCCAAAAAAAAAAAAAAAAAAAAAGCTGTTTGTGTTAATATGCTATAGGCTTATTATTGTTATTTTAAATGAATTAATGTTTAAATTTTCTGTTTTAAATTCAAATATAGTAACATTTTGAAAGTGGTCCGCTTGTCCCATAGAACTGATGTTTATGGCTTCTTTGAATAAACATAGAAATTGACCCTCCCAGTCTTAAAATTTGAGCACTCACCTGTCATCATTGTCTGTCCAACCACCTGCTTCCTACTGACCAATTCCTTTTCCTGAGCCCTCCCTAATTCCCATTTTCCCACACATGGTTACATTTCTTCCCTGCTATAAAAACCCCCAATTTTAGTTGGTCAGCGAGATGAATTTGAGACTCATCTCCCATCTCCTCAGCTTCAGCACCCGATTAAAGCCTTGTTCCCTGGCAATACTCATAGTCTCAGTGATCAGCTTTCTGTGTGGCAAGCAATAGGACCTACATCAAACCCCTGGAGTTTCAGTAACAATTTGATAGCTCAATGAAAACTAAAGCTCAATGAACTAAAGCTCAATGAACAATGAACTAAAGCTCAATGAAATCCTCAATTATTTTTAAAAGTGTAAAGACATCCTGAAACCAAAAAGTTTGAGAATTACAGTTCTAGGTAAACAAAACAGTCTGTATTGAGGCCCAGAGATAAGAGAAGGCACTGCGGGCCAGGAGCGGTGGCTCACGCCTGTAATCCCAGCACCTTGGGAGGCCGAGGCGGGCAGATGACGAGGTCAGCAGATCGAGACCGTCCTGGCTGACCTGGTGAAACCCCGTCTCTACTAAAAATACAAAAAATTAGTCAGGCGTGGTGGCAGGCGCCTGTAGTTCCAGTCACTCGGGAGGCTAAGGCAGGAGAATGGCGTGAACACGGAGGCGGAGCTTGCAGTGAGCCGAGATTGCGCCACTGCACTCCAGCCTGGGAGACACAGCGAGACTCCATCTCAAAAAAAAAAAAAAAAAAAAAGAGAGAGAGAGAGAGAAGGCACTGTGAATTCTAGAACTGTACATTGTTCGGCATAGCTGGAGAAAACAGTTCGATGGAAGAATTGCGCTAGGTGGAGGGGAAAAAGCTGTCATATCACAAGGTTTGTATGCCATGCTAACATGGGGAGTTAGTGAAAGATTTTAACCAGATCCAATTTAGGTTTTAGAAAGATAGCGCTGATAGAAATAAGGAGAAAGAATTGAAGGTAACGAGACCAGATAGAAAATTGCTGAGTCATCCAATAAAAATCTATATTTTTCCTTTTTCTTAGAGGGATAATAGGTTATTATTTATTATTTTAATTATACATTTAAAAATAATTAGGTGTTTTAGCATGATCAAGCAGTTATCTTTTCTAAATTTCCAAATTTCTTAAACTATGGTCTAGCTATGACCAACTTCAAACAAACTACATTCATTCCTAATATCTTTTTTTTTTTTTGAGACAGAGTCTCACTCTGTTGCCCAGGATGGAGTGCAGTGGCGTGATCTCAGCTCACTGCAACCTTTATCTCCAGGGTTCAAACGATTCTCATGCCTCAGCCTCCCAAGTAGCTGGGATTACAGGTGTGTGCACCACACCCAGTTAATTTTTTTTTGTATTTTTAGTATAGACGGGTTTCATCATGTTGGCCAGGCTGGTCTTGAACTCCTGGCCTCAAACGATCTGCCCATCTAGGCCTCCTCACACCTGGCCCCTAATATCTTTTTTAAAGTCTCTTTTGTATCTTGCAGTTAAATATATCAGATTAAATGTGTTTTCTTTTTTTCCCTCCAAAACCTCTGCTAAAATATCACTGAAGGGATTTTTAAAAGACTTAAATCCTACTACCTGATGATCTCAAAAGATGTGGGAAAACTACTAGACAAAGTCTAACATCCTTTCATGAAAAAAAAAAACTAAAACTAAACAAACTGGGAATAAAAGGGAACTTCCTCAACCTGATAAAGAATATCTACAAAACCCCTACAGTTAACACTATACTTGATGGCAAAAGACAAAATGTGCTTTCCTCCTATCAGTAACAACACAAAGATGTCCAGTTTTGCCAATTCGACTCAACATTGTACTGCAGGTTCTAACCAGCACAATTAGGCAAGAAAAAAAAAAAAAGCATCCAGACTGCAAAGGAAGATCTACTTGCAGATGACATTATCTGGTATAAAAAATCCTAAGAAATCTAAGAAACTATTAGAGCTAATATACTAGTTCAGCAATGTTGCAAGATACAAGATCATTTTTCCTTTTTGGTCAGGGTCTCACTCCCGTTGCCCAGGCTGGAGGGCAGTAATGTGAACATGGCTCACGGCAGCCTCAGCTTCCCAGATTCAGGTGATTCTCCCACCTTAGCCTCCTGAGTAGCTGGCACTACAAGTAAGCACCACCACGCCCAGGTAATTTTTTATATTTTTAGTAGAGATGAGGTTTTGCCATGTTGCCCAGGCTGGCACTATATTTCTATATAGGAGCAATGAACAATTCAAAGGTAAAAGAGAGAAAACAGTGCTAACTATAATAATATAAAAATGAAATACTTAAGAACGCATTTAACAAAGAAGTGTAAGACTTATACAATGAAAACTATAGGCCGGGCGCGGTGGCTCAAGCCTGTAATCCCAGCACTTTGGGAGGCCGAGACGGGCGGATCACGAGGTCAGGAGATCGAGACCATCCTGGCTAACACGGCGAAACCCCGTATCTACTAAAAAATACAAAAAACTAGCCGGGCGAGGTGGCGGGCGCCTGTAGTCCCAGCTACTCAGGAGGCTGAGGCAGGAGAATGGCGTAAACCCGGGAGGTGGAGCTTGCAGTGAGCTGAGATCCGGCCACTGCACTCCAGCTTGGGCGACGGAGCCAGACTCCGTCTCAAAAAAAATAAAAAAATAAAAATAAAAAAATAAAAAAAAAGAAAACTATAGAACACTGTTGAAAGAAATTAAAGGCCTAAATAATAGGAAAGACACTTCATGTTCATAAGTTGTTAGACTTAATATTGTTAACATGGCACACTCCACAAACTGACCTACAAATTCAATACGGTCCCTATCAAAATCCCAGCTGGCTTTTTGGAGAAAAATTGACAAGCTGACCCTAAAATTCATAAGGAAATGCAAAAGACCCAGAATAACCAAAACAATCTCAGAAAAGAAGAACAAAGTTGTAGGATTCACATTCCCAATTTCAAAACTTATTCGAAACTACAGTAGCCAAGACTGTGTGGTACTGGCATAAGGCAGACATAGAAACCAATGAAACAGAATTGAGAGTCTAGAAATAACCCTTATATTTTATAGCAAATTGATTTTTGACATACGTGCCTGATATGGTTCGGCTGTGTCCCCACCCAAATCTCATCTTGAACTGCAGCTTCCATAATCCCCATGTGTCATGGAAGGGACCCAGTGGGGAATCATGGGGGTGATTACCTCTGTGTTGTTCTTGTGATAGTGAGAGAGTTCTCACAAGATCTGATGGTTTTATAAGGGACTTTTCCCCCTTTTGCTCAGCACTTCTCCTTGCTCCTGCCATGTGAAGGACATGTTTGTTTCCTCTTCTGCCATGATTGTAAGCTTCCTGACTGGGAGCTTACAATCTGGGAGACTTACAGACTGGGAGACTGAGGTCTCCCCAGTCATGCTGAACTGTGAGTCAATTAAACCTCTTTCCTATATAAATTATCCAGTCTCAGGTATGTCTTTATTAGTAGTGTGAGAATGAACTAATACAGTGCCAAAAACACTCAATGGGGAAAGAACAGTATTTTTTTAAAAATGGTGCTGGGACAAGTGGATACTCATATGTAAAAAAATGATTTTGGACTCCTACCTCAAGCCATATTAAAAATTAACTCAAAATGGATCAAAGACCTAAATGTAAAAGCTAATACTATAAAACTCTTAGAATAAAAAATAGGTACAAAGTTTTGTGAACTTGGTTTAGGTAACCATTTCTTAGATATAACACCTAAAGCATAAATATCCAAAGAAAAAAAAAATGGACTTCATCAAAATTAAAGACTGTACTACAAAGGACACTATCAAGAAAGTAAAAAGACAACCCACAAGATGGGAGAAAATATTTGCAAATCATATATCTATAAGGGTCTAGTATCCAGAATATGTAAATACTGTTACAATTCAACAATCCAGATCTGAACTGCCATCTTAACTTCAACCCAATTAAAAAGAGGCAAAAAGGCCGGGCGTGGTGGCTCACACCTGTAATCTCAGCACCTTGGGAGGCCGAGGCGGGCGGATCATGAGGTCAGGAGATAGAGACCATCCTGGCTAACACGGTGAAACCCCGTCTCTACTAAAAATACAAAAAATTAGGCGTGCATAGTGGCAGGCGCCTGTAGTCCCAGCTACTCGGGAGGCTGAGGCAGGAGAATGGCGTGAACCCAGGAGGTGGAGCTTGCAGTGAGCCGAGATTGCACCACTGCACTCCAGCCTGGGCGACAGAGTGAGACACTGTCTCAAAAAAACAAAACAAAAAAAGAGGCAAAAGATTTGAGTAGACATTTCTCCAAGAAGACAAACCCTTAGCCAAAAACACATGAAAAGACACTCAACATCATTAATCATTAGGGAAATGCAAAACAAACCCACAATGAGATACTACTTCACATGCACTAGGATGGCTATAACAAAAAAGACAACAACAACAAGTATTGGAAAAGATATGGAGAAATTAGAACCCTCATACATTGCTGACGGGTAAAATGGAGCAGCTGCTTTGAAAAAGTTTGACAATCCTTTAAAAAATTAAACAAAGAGTTACCAAATGACATAGAAATTCCACACTTAGGTATATGCCTAAAAGAAATGAAAAAAGGTGTTTGAACAAAAACTTGTATACAGATGTTCCCAGTAGTATTTTCATAACATCCAAGTGGTGAACATAATCCAAAGGTCCATCAAGTGATAAATGAATAAACAAAATGTGATGTACACATACAATCAAAAAATATTATTTAGCCACAACAGGAATGAAGTGCTGAAATACACTACAACATTGATGAATTTTTTTTTTTTTTTTTTTTTTTTTGAGACAGAGTTTCGCTCTTGTTGCCCAGGCTGGAGTGCAGTGGCACGATCTTGGCTCACTGCAACCTCTGCCTACTGGATTCAAGCAATTCTCCTGCCTCAGCCTCCTGAGTTGCTAAGATTACAGGTGACTGCCACCACGCCTGGCTAATTTTTTGTATTTTTAGTAGAGACGGGGTTTCACCATGTTGGTCAGGCTGGTCTTGAACTCCTGACCTCAGGTCATCTACCCCCCTTGGCCTCCCAAAGTGCTAGGTAAGCCACCGCGCCTGGCAAACATTGATGAATTTTAAAAACATGCTAAGTGAAATAAGCCAGACACAACAGACCCCGTATTGTATAATAATTGTCATTTGTATACAATATCTAGAATAGGCAAATTCATAGAGACAGAAATTAGAGTAGTGGTTGCCAGGGGTTGCGGGGAAGGTAAAATGGGAGTGACTGCTAATTGGTATGGAGTTTCTTTATGGGGTGATAAAAATGTTCTGCAATTACATCATGGTGGTAGTTACACGACCTTGTGAGTACACGAAAAAAATCCCAGGCATTGTGGGGTCATGCATAGTATACTAAAAAATCCCACCTACACAGGAAACTGAGGCAAGAGGGTCACTTGAGCCCAGGAGTTCAAGATCAGCCTGGGCAATATATTGAGACTCTGTGTCTTTAAAAAAATTATTTAGGCCCAGCGCAGTGGCTCATGCCTATAATCCCAGCACTTTGGGAGACCGAGGTGGGCAGCCTGCCTGAAGTCGGGCGTTCAAGACCAGCCTGGCCAGCATGGTGAAACCCTGTCTCTATTAAAAATACAAAAATTAGCCAGGTGTGGTGGCGTGTGCCTGTAATCCCAGCTACTTGGGAAGCTAAGGCAGAAGAATTGCTTGAACCCATGAGGTGGAGGTTGCAGTGAGTTGAGATCACACCATTGCAGTCCAGCCTGGGCTACGGAGCAAGACTCCATCTCAAAAAAAAAAAAAAAAAGTTATTTAAACCCCACTGAATTGGTATGTTAAACATATCTCAGAAAAAGAAGACAGATTTATAAAAATAGAGTTGATGGCAGCAGATAAGAAATGTTAAAAATAGGCCGGGCGCAGTGGCTCACGCCTGTAATCCCAGCACTTTGGGAGGCCGAGGTGGGCAGATCACCAGGTCAGGAGATCAAGACCACGGTGAAACCCCGTCTCTACTAAAAATACAAAAAATTAGCCGGGCGCGGTGGCAGGCGCCTGTAGTCCCAGCTACTAGGGAGGCTGAGGCAGGAGAATGGCGTGAACTCAGGAGGCGGAGCTTGCAGTGAGCTGAGATAGCGCCACTGCACTCCGGCCTGGTGGACAGAGACTCCGTCTCAAAAAAAATAAAAAAAGAAATGTTAAAAATTTTGGAAAATGGAAATTAGACACACAACTTACTGTACGAACAGAAAAAAAGCTAAAACTTAAGTGGCTATACTGAGAAAAGAGGACAAAAAACAAGCACACCCTCTTATACAACATCAGAAAGGCTTAGAACAGTAGGTATCAGGTACCTCTAAAGCCGTGGGAGTAAGTAAAGGTAAAAACAGAAAATCGGGTTAAAAGTCTACATAAGAAGCAGTTATATTTCTAGATCCTCTTCCCAACCTTGTATAGTAAAGTTACTACTCCTCCTCCACCCGGGTTTAAAATTAAAGGTTTATTCTCTACTGAGAAGTTGAATCAGAAGGATGTTGAACTTGGGAACACCAAGAACAGTTTGAAGACAGAGATGCCCTACTAAAAAGAGGAATATTACATAAAACTCTATATATTGATCTGTAAGACCCTTTCTAAACAAGTAGCTTCAAAAACTTGAGAAAAGTCTCTATATGAAACACACATTTAAAAACTGGAAAAAAGAACTCAGGAGAAAAAGAAAATGTAGAAGACATTCATGTGCAAAAAACAACAACAACAACAACAACAATAAAACAACAACAAAAAAGAAACTCTACAATTAATATTCTCAGAAAGGCAAGATAAAATCTTATATTTAGTAATTCAAAATTTTTTAAAATGGAGTAGAAATTTAAATCATCAAATCTACCATAGTAGATGAATTTTTTATGTCAACTTCACTGGGCTAAGGGATGCCCAGATAGGTGGTAAAACATCATTTCTGGTTGTTTGTGAGAGACTTTCTGGTAGAGACTAGCCTTTGAATGAGTAGACTGAGTAAAGAAGATTCACCTTCAGCAATGTGAGTGGGCACCATCTAACCCAATGAGGGCCTACACAGAACAAAAGGCAGAGGGGAAAGGCAAATTCTCCCCCTCATCTTGCCCTGGGACACCAAGACTTCTGGTTCTCAGGCTTTCAGACTCTGGAACTTATACCAGCACAATGCTCCTCCTCACCCCTACCTTCTCAAGCCTATGAACTCAGACTGAACTACACCACTGGCTTTCCTGGTTCTCTACCTTGCAGGCACAAATGGTGGGACTTCTCAGCCTCCATAGTCATGTGAGCCAATTCCCATAATAAATCTATATGGCTGGCCCTTTAACAAAGTGGGACCTGGGTATAGTGGCTCACGCCTGTAACCCCAGCACTTTGGGAGGTCAAAGAGGGAGGAATGCTTGAACCCAGGTGTTCAAGACCAGCCTGGACAATATAGCGAGACTCTATCTCTGTAAAAAGAAAATAAAAAATATCTGCATATAACTTTGGACTCCCCCAAAACATAACTATTAATAGCCAATATGTGACTGGAAGCCTTACCAATAACATAAACAGTCAATTAGCACATATTTTGTATATGTATTATATACTGTATTCTTACAATAAAGTAAGCTAGGGAAAAGAAAATGTTATTAAGAAAATTATGGGGCCAGGCGTGGTGGCTCATGCCTATAATCCCAACACTGTGGGAGGCCAAGGCGGGAGAATCACTTGAAGCCAGGAGTTCAAGAACAGCCTGGAAAACAAAGCAAGATCCCATCTCTACAATAATAATAATTTAAAATTTAAAAAAAAAGAAAATCAAGAGGAAGAGCAAATATATTTACTGCTCATTAAGTGGAAGTAGATCACTCATTATAAAGGTCTTCATCCTCGTTTTCACTGTGAGTAGGCTGAGGAGGTAGAAATGGAGGGGGTTGATCTTACTGTCTCAAAGGTAGCAAAGAAAATCTGTGTATAAGTAGACCACACAATAGAAATCCGTGTTGTTCAAGGGTCAGCTGTATATCTATACAGCTATGTATCTAGGTCTTTACATATCCTATTAGTTCAGTTTTTCTGGGGAACCCTGGCTAATACAATAGATATTTTTGATATTCAACAAAAGGATTGGAAAGGTTAAGGATATTCATATAATATGTAACAATCAAAAAAGACAGAAAAGAGAAAAACAAGAAAAATTAGAGCACAAATCCATAAGTCCAATAAGTAACAATAGTTCCAGAGATAGAACACAGATGAGACAATATTGAACACATAATTCAAGAAAACTTCTCAGAACTGATATACATGAATTTCTACACTGAAAGGATCTCAAGACAATGAAATAAGATCCACACCAATGTATAACCACATGAAATATCACAAATCAGAATGGCATTAAATCACTCAATAGCAATACAGAAAGCTAAAAGATAGGGGAGAAATGCTTTAAAAATTCTAAGGGAAAATTATCTCCAACACAGAATTTTATACCTATCTAAACTATCAATCAAGTGTAAGGGTAGTATAAAGTCATTTTCAGAAACAGAAGATTCCCCAAAATTTTACTTTGCATGCACCCTTTCTCAGAAAGCTACTAGAGGATGCAATCTAATAAAATGAAGGAGCATGTAAGGAAAAAGGAAGACATAGGCTTTCGGAAATATGCACTATATATAACTTACTTAAGCAAGGCAAGTAATACCCATGATAAGGATGAAGGATGAAGTAATACCCATGATAAGGATGAAGGATTTAGAGAGCAGCCAGGCCAGACTGGAGCAGGGGGACCAGTTAGATGAAGGAGTACTTCAGAAAAGTTATCTTGAAGAAAAGAAATTGAAACTGAGAGGATGCTTGATGTGTCTGAACTGACCTTAGGCTATAAAGTCTGCGGATGAATCAAGGACAAGTTCATAGAAAACCATGCACAAAAGGAAAGGCAATTATTAATTGCAGGAAAATGAAAAAAAGTGCAAAAAGGAGAAATGTAATCATAGTATACTATATTTTACATATATATGTTTATACTATTATACATATATACTATGTATACATATATACATATATATATAATTTTCATAGTCATAATAAACACTGAATATTGATTTAACCAAAAATTATAATAATTTTTTGGAAGACTAGAAAGAAGGGAAATTGAGTAGTATAAGAGACCTAAATCCTCATCTTCTATAATACAAAGTCATTAAGTAATATCTAAAACGGAAAAATCAAGAAGAGCAATTTAAGCATGTTATTTTAAAATATGCAGCAAAAAAAATTGTTTTTAATGGTGAAAAATTTGAAAATGGCCTCCTCTGAGGAATAAGACTTCGAGGTGAGAAGGTTGTGATGTAGGGGGTACTGCTCTTTTTTGTTATAACTCTTATAGACCCATTTGATTTTTAAAATTCTGTAGTTAAGAAAAATAAACATCAAAAACTTTAAATCCAGCAATTCTTTGGACTTTCTTCAATGGAAGAAGTGGAATTTTGCACTCTCTGGATTCTCCCTCTTCTTTTTCATTTTTATTTTATTTTATTTTATTTTTTTCAAGACAGAGTCTCACTGTGTTGCCCGGGCTGGAGTGCAGTGCCACGATCTTGGCTCACTGCCACCTCTGCCTCCGGAGTTCAAGCAATTCTCCTGCTTCAGTGACCTGGATAGCCGGAATTATAGGTACCTGCCACCACACCCAACCAATTTTTGTATTTTTAGTAGAAATGGGGTTTCACCATGTTGGCCAGGCTGGTCTCGAACTCCTGATCTCAAGTGATCCACCAGCCTCAGCCTCCCAAAGTGCTAGGATTACAGGCATGAACCACCGTGTCCAGCCAGATCCTCCCTCTTCTTATCCATTATTTGTGACATCATGTTTTCCTAAAAGAGTTTTTCAACTGTTTCTTCTAATTATTATTTTGTAATGCTTTTGTATTTTTTTCTTTTACCAATTTCCATAGTCAACTTTGCTCCTGTTAGCATTCTTAGTTACTTCTTTTTAAAAAATGATTTATGCAGCCTTACTTCACATACTTTAATGCAGCTCAGATTACTTGTACTTGGCCCTAGTTGAGCTATCTTTCTTCTTTCTCCCCGTAGCTAATACAGACTTTCTTTGCTCTCCTCAAGCCTTTTACTTCTGCTTCCCTAACTCTAAGAAGATAATCTTGATTCTTAATTCAGACAAAGAAGAGGTCATCAGCTAAAGAACACCAACTTCTAGTTCCATTTCTAAGTTTAACCATGTCCTTCATCATCCTTACTTCCTACCTTATTCTTCAAATACAATTATGCCATGTGAAGCTATTTTAAGACCACCTTAAGACCTGATTTCTCACTTGGGAATTCTTCCTAATTGAGAAAATTCTTACTTATGAATTGCTTTCAAATATGGTAAAATGTCTGTCAATATTACATGTAATAATGAAAGTTGACATTATATTGTTTTATACACACATAATAAAACATCTACCCACCCTTTAGGGTTGATAAATTTTTTTTTTAGGTCTCAAATATTTTCAAAGATCCCATAACAGTTTGTAGGTTAGGCACCACACAAACAGTGCCTTCTGGATAAATATGGTCCTGACTCCCACCTCCAAAATAGCCTTGCACCTCTGCCTTTGATCCTAAATTTCCTTGCACTTCTAAAAATGTTCCATCAAGTATTCATCATCCTTTCCTTCCCTTGGATCTTCCCTCTCTCCCTGTACAATGGTTCCTTTCCCTTCAGCCTAAAAACATACTCAAGTTTCTCCCATCTAAAAACTAAAAACAATAAACTCTCTCTTCCTCCTCTTGCTATCACCCCCTCTCCTCCTTTCCCTAATTGGTCAAACTTCTTGAAACGAATTTAGTCTATTCTCAACGCCTTCACCCTCCCATTTACTCTTCAATCCAGCAAAATCAGGCATCTTGCCACACTACTCCATAGAAACCTCCCTTAATGCCACTAACAACCTGTTTTGCAGCCCTTATCTTTTTTGACCTCTCTGAGGCATCTGGTATCATTGAACACTTCCTCCATCTTGAAACTCTCCACCCCCACATCCCCAGTGTCTGCGGCACTGCCTTTTTCTTACTTTCCTCCTAAATCTCTTACCATTCACTTTCCAGTCTAGGAGGATATATATCTTTCTTTATTGTAAAACTAGCTCTCTGGAAAGAAGATTTTGGTTTCTACAATGGGTCTCTAACTCATAATAGAAAAAAAAATTATTTAGCAGCAAAGTTACCTCCAACGCCCAGCAACAAACCAATTATAAAGAACTAAAAATTCTAAAATTACATTCTCTCACTAAGGTGAACAACTCACTAGAGTATAGAAAGGAACTATTCTGATTATTGGAAATGTTTACAAAGGACAGGAAGTGACACAGAGAAGTGACAGGCAACATAAAGTTAAGAAAGAAAATAATAACCATTGTAAAAAGGGAACAACTAAGCTCAGAGACAGGGACCAGGGATAAAATAACTTTGTACTAGGGCTGGGTGCAGTGGCTCACACCTGTAATCCCAGCACTTTGGGAGGCCAAGGTGGGTGGATCACAAGGTCAGGAGATCGAGATCATCCTGCCTAACACGGTGAAACCCCGTCTCTACAAAAAAAATACAAAAAATTAGCCGGGTGTGGTGGCAGACGCCTGTAGTCCCAGCTACTCGGGAGGCTGAGGCAGGAGAGTGGCGTAAACCCAGGAGGCAGAGCTTGCAGTGAGCCAAGATCGGGCCACTACACTCCAGCCTGGGCGACAGAGCGAGACACTGTCTCAAAAAACGAACAAAAAAAAACTTTGTACTTCAAGAGGCAGAGGTACAGGAGAAAAACCAAATACTGACCAGCACATCTGTGCTTCACCTGTGAATAAGGGCAAGCCGCTACTAACAATACAACTTGCCTTGAATAGGGGAGATGTCTGCACCACATATACTAGGTATCACAGCTTCCTGTTTGTGTCCCGCCAAAAATATGCTGCCATTCTTCTTGCACACGATTGTCCATGAGACTCAAATTCCCTGCCTCGTTGGCAGTTAGCAGGGACCTTATTAAGTTCTCACCTATGAAATATGAGCACAAGTGATGTTTGCATCTTCAGCTTCACTTGCCTAAAAGGTCCTTGCCCTGGATTCACTGCTTCCCCTTTTGCTGGCTAGAAATGGCTACAATTGAGGCAGCCTTGGAAACCATGTGTTTCATTGACTGCTCTGCTAGCTGAAATCCAGTGATGACTTCCTAAAGCAGACCCTGCCTTTCACATCCTGGAATTAAGTAAGAAAGAAAGAAAGTGCTTTTCTTGTATGAGCCATTGCACTTACTTGAATTAAGTAAGAAAGAAAGAAAGTGCTTTCTTGTATGAGCCATTGCACTGGGAGGGTGGGGGAGTTAAGCGGTGGAGTTTTTTGTTTTGTTTTGTTTTTATAACACCAGCTCAGCCCTCACCCTAATACCCTGAGAGACTAGGAGCACCAAACCACCTGAAGTGCCAAACCTCAGTAGACCTCAACAGCTTACTGACTCAGTAGGAAACATTAGTCTGGAGAGAAGGGAATGGTAACTACTGGTGGGGGAGCAGGGAGATGTCTTCTTATTAATTAATAGCTATAAATTAGAATTTAACTAACACTGAATAGCACCTAAACCACTTAATTTCAAATTAGAAGAATTAGAATCAAATCATAGCTTCACTAACTGCTGTCTATATAAATGGAAAATTTACGTAAGTTCTTTGAGCCCCCATTTCTTCTCATGCATAATAAAAATAACATTCATCCTCATGGGTAAATGTTATAACATATTTATAGCACAATATAATAAATTAGGTCTAAAATAATGATACTACCTCACCAAGAAAATGTTAAATTATCTTCTATATATTAAAACAATCTGGCAGGGTATGGTGGCTCATGCCTGTAATCTCAGCACCATGGGAGGCCAAGGTGGGTGGATCACTTGAGCCCAGGAGTTGGAGACCAGCCTGGGCAACATAGTAAACAAAGAATTTAAAAATTAGCTAGGCATAGTGGCACACACCTATAGTCCCAGCTATCTGGGAGGCTGAGGTGGGAGGATCACCTGAGCTCAGGAGGTCGAGGCTACAGTGAGCTGTGATCATGCCACTGCATTCCAACCTAGATGACAGAGTGAGACCTTGTCTCAAAAAAAAAAAAGAGTCTAAGGAATATATCATATATTCTGTAGAATTTTCTACTGAATTTAAGTTCTGACACTTACATTGTTATTGAACTGAATGGGAAAGAAGGCCCTTAGAAATTACAAAACCTGAAAGAAAGTGGCTAACAATACTGGCTTTAGAGTCACATAAACTTCATTTAAACTTCAGCTCCAGACATACTAGCTCAGTGACCTTGGACAAGTTATATAACTTACATGCCAGTTTCCTCAAAGAAAAGTCGGATCAGCCTGGTGTCTACCTGCTGTGAGAACTGAACGAGACTGCTGTCTCCTTCAGTCCTCCTGAATATGAGAGTGACTCTAGATGGCATATGAAGAACACCTATTTGAAAACAGTTTCCGGGCCAGGCGTGGTGGCTCACGCCTGTAATCCCAGCGCTTTGGGAGGCCGAGGTGGGTGGATCATGAGGTCAGGAGTTCAAGACCAGCCTGGCCAAGAGACCAGCCCAGCCAATATGGTGAAACCCCGTCTCTACTAAAAATACAAAAATTAGCCAGCTGTGATGGTGGGCACCTGTAATCCCAGCTACTCTGGAGGCTGAGGCAGAAGAACTGTTTGAACCCGGAAGGCGGAGGTTGCAGTGAGCGGAGATCATGCCATTGCACTCCAGACTGGGCAACAAAGCAAGACTTCAACTCAAAAAAAAAAAAAAAAAAGAAAGAAAACAGTTTCCACTTAAGACAGTATTTAGGCAGCTGTACTACTTAAAAGTTGAAATATTATCTCTGTATTTAAAAATATATATATGAGACATGATCCCTGCCTAAGGGATTAGAATTTAAAAGAAAAAGTCTTTAGGCCAGGCACGGTGGCTCACGCCTGTAATCCCAGCACTTTGGGAGGCCAAGGCGGGCAGATCACGGCAGATCACGAGGTCAAGAGATCAAGACCATCCTGGCTAACACAGTGAAACCCCGTCTCTACTAAAAATACAAAAAAATCAGCGGGGCAAGGTGGCAGGCGCCTGTAGTCCCAGCTACTTGGAAGGCTGAGGCAGGAAAATGGCATGAACTCGGGAGGTGGAGCTTGCAGTGAGCCGAGATCGCGCCACTGCACTCCAGCCTGGGCAACAGAGCGAGACTCCATCTTAAAAAAAAAAAAAAAAAAAAAAGGAAAAGTCTTTCCCCTTTTTGTGTCACCTAATAGCAAATGAAATCTGGGAAATGAAGTTACTCAAATACTACTAACTGTAATTGAAAACAAAAGATTAAATTCTGAACAACCAAAGCCGTTTTTAATTACTTGGCTAAGTTTGAGGACTTTCCAGTTGAAAAGCTTGATGTCAGGTCCTTCAGTAATAGCTATTTTCAGGCCGGGCACGATGGCTCATGCTTGTAATCCTAGCATTTGGGGAGGCCGAGGCACGTGGATCACATGAGATCAGGAGTTTGAGACCAGCCTGGCTAACATGGCGAAACCCCCATCTCTACTACAAATACAAAAATTAGCCAGGCATGGTAGCAAGCACCTGTAATTCCAGCTACTCAGGAGGCTGAGGCATGAGAATTGCATGAACCCAGGAGGCAGAGGTTGCAGTGAGCTGAGATTGCGCCATTACACTCCAGCCTGGGTGATGGAGCAAAACTCTGTCTCAAAAAAAAAAAAAAAAAAAAAAATGTTATCTTACCATCCCAGGAAAGATAAGAAAAAATTTATAATGTGAGACAAATTTAACCACTTCTTTTCCTTCTAAGTGTGCTTCTCATTTAGAAATACGATATCAAAAATAAATATTTATTGGAAGAAGAAAGGTCAAAACAGTCCCTATGTTCAGGCATAGTAATGAAGATTAGCAAGACTCCAAAGGCTATTTGTAAATATAACCTTGAAAAGAAAAAAGGCAAGGCTGTTCTCCCTGAAGATTTAACCTATCTTTTGCCTGTACATTCACGATTCTTTACCATGCCAACCATTGAAGGGAAGGCAAAGACTGTCCACGCGAGACTTTAGAAGACAATCATGTTTCTAAACAGCAGGTCTGGTGGTTTACAGACTATCAAGAAAGACAATCAATTTTAGGTTTCATTAAATAGTTTACTCTTAAGATACTGACATATATTAATTAATTCATCCTCTCAACCCTCTGTGAGGTAGCTTTTATCAACTCCATTTGTTGGGGAAATTTGATCAAGGAGAATAATAACAGTGTTTTCTATTTACAAAATACCTTCCCTATAAAGAACTCCACAAGTTTATCTTCTCAATCATCTTTCTTTCCTGTGAGGTAGGTGGCAATATTACCTTTCCACTTTTATAGGTGAAATGCTGTGGCTTAAGGAGCTTGATGACTTCACATGATAGCCTGTATTTTATCCACTAACTAGAATGTACTGCTTGAGATTAACACTAGACCATGGACTCAAGGCTTAACTGCACATAACTGACATGTGGAGCTTCTAGTTTTCTCTATGGCCATCTTTCAATGCGTCGCATTCCAAAAAGGACTGGAATCACGCTTGCTGTTTAAGCTCATGTGTTCACTGTTTATGAAGTTTATTGTTATCATTTCTCTAAATTGGACTACTTAAGTTTCATAGAGGTGCCCAAGGGCTAAATTATGTTTTGTTTACTGTCTGTGCATTAGCATTATAAATGATGTCATGAGGAATGTACAAAATTCTTAGACAAAGCAGCAGGGCCAGTAAAAGCAGTTCTCTTGGGGAAGAGTACATTTCTTCTTTCCTTTCCTTTATTTTATTTTATTTTTTTAAGTAGCCATCACACAAAAAGATGACTCATTAAGCCCAAAAGAGGGGACAATGCCATGTAAGCGCTTCTTATGCAGCCTTCCACAAAGAGACCTGAGTGGCATTGCATAAGGCATCCTCTTCTGTCCATTTTCCTCCAGGCAGAATGTGCATTTGTGTGGCTACATACACAATTATAATCTCCTCTGAAAGGCAATTCCTTCCATATGACAGGCTGAACAGTGGCCTGAGTGCTAGATTCATGTTGCCCAAGCAGTTAACATGCTGAAATACCAGACACATTTAATCTCTCCTTTCTGAAAAACTAAGATGGGACAGAAGAGGCAAAGCTGGAAAGAACTCCACACAGAGAGAAAGGAGGCCAACCCAAGTGCCCAAACTCACTTTCTCATGGGCTGAACTTCTTTGTGTGTTGCCTACTTATGTGTCAATTTGCAGGACTTTGGGGCATGAGAACCATAGAGCCGACCGGTTCTGGCAGCCTCTCCATTTGACAAGCAAAGCCGAAGACATGTGGCCTTTCATATATCTTACATTCAAAAGTGATATTGTTTCAAACATGCTTATTTTAAAATATAGAATTTTCCCATTTAGAACAGGCCTTTGTAAGTTGGCCACAGGAGGAGTTCTGCCACGTTAATTTAAAGGAGAGGAAAAAAAGTGGCAATGGGCCCTAATGCAGCTCTATCCCTGCCAGATGCCTCTGTTTATTTTGGGCCAATGGGACTGCCCCAGGTGAGAGAAGTCTGAATTTAAAAAACACCTGATATGAAGTCGTGGGGCACAAGCAGATTTCTGTCTGAGATTACAGAAACTGAAGCTTGTGTTTTATCACAATTACCTGTAATCTCAGGGCTAGATAATAGTATTAAGGAGACCTTGAGTTACACAATAGGACAGCTAGAAAAAAGGCTCTTACTTTCTCCAAAGAACAGTACTTTAAAAGCTAATTGAATGAAGAAAAAGAACAGGCTCTGAAAGTGCCCTCTCAAACAATATTTACTTTTACTAGGTTCCTGCTAATCAAACAAAACTTAGTCAAAAGCTTTCCATGAAAAAAATACATTTGATGATTTCAGCAGTAATTGCTTTGTTTAAAGAAAGGTGCTTAAGAAAAAACATAGTTAGTGGGATCAGTAATTTGGTAAGTTCAGATGTGTTTGGGAAAATCCCTTCTGTCTTTGATAAATCATTAAAATTCTGCTCAGATAAATGTGTTTTGACTTGAAATTCCAATCATAGAATGAGCTATTTCCTAAGGCCCCTAGGGAAGTAGTGTAAGGGTGATCCCAGCACAGAAAGAGGACCCAGGGATTAGTTTACAAGGGTAATTCCAGTCTTAATCAAAGCATATCACTCTGTCCAACTAAAGGACAGGATCTCATTGAGATGCTCCAAAATTGTAGAAAATCTTCCTTTTTAAAATACTGCTTTTACAAAACGGATTAAATTTTAGTGTTATGTAACCCAAACACAGAAACTATGGTATCAACCAAGAAATTAACCTTAGGTATAATCAGAATTAAAACCGAAAAGATCCACAGCAGATTTAATCAGTCATCCTTTTTCATTCATGGAAGGGGGGAAAAGCATAGTTTCTCTCACATGTTAGGAATTCAGTAACTATTTGTTGAACTGGATTCCTTTCTCCCATTTATTTTAAAGTTTATTCTGTTACTTAAAGTACACCATTCATTCAACAATTGAGCACTTCACTTGGGCCAAGCATTGTGCTAGATTTTAGAGAGAAAAAGCCTGCCCTCATGGCTCACATTCTAATAAGAAACAGACAGCCGGGTGCCGTGGCTCACGCCTGTAATCCCAGCACTTTGGGAGGCCGAGGCAGGTGGATTGCTTGAGCTCAGGAGTTCAAGACCAGCCTGGGCAACATGCTGAAACCCTGTCTCTGCTAAAATACAAAAAATTAGCTGGGCATGATGGCACACGCCTGTAATCCCAGCTACTAGGGAGGCTGAGACAGGAGAATTGCTTGAACCTGGGAGGCGGAGGTTGCAGTGAGCCGAGATCGTGCCATTGCACCCCAGTCTAGGTGACAGAGCGAGACTCTGTCTCAAAAAAAAAAAAAAAAAAAAAAAGAAACAGATAATAACCAAGTATACCAGTAGATAAACAAGTGCTATGAAGGACATAAATAGGATGATGAACCAGAAATAGGATAATGGATCATGTCTCTTCTGCTCTACTATTATTTTTAAAACTTAATTTATCTACTCAGCCTCCTAGAATTATTCATTTAGCATATATTGCATTTGTGCAAATAAAAGTGATCCCCAACTTCTGAATAGCATTTGGAATAAAGATTTTAACATTACTTGAATATAATTATAATAAACAAAGTCAAAAATTTTAAAGCTATCTTAAAACCCCAAAATAACATTGAAATCTCTCTGCAATTTACTTTGGAGAAATGGGGGTAGGCAAGGGTTGGGAACAACATGCCTTAGAACTTACTTGCTTTTTTCCCCCCAACAAAACGATATTTATTTATTACATGTATTAAATAGGTTACAGAATCTTTGGAAAAGGAAAATAATTTAGATTGACCTTCCAGGAACAACTCCCAAAAGGCGCATTCCACAACTAGGCTACCAAGGGAACTGCTGTCCCTTCAATGACTGAGAAGATGCTGACCAAACTGGGAAAAGGCCAAGATAGCTGCTGGCTCTAGAACCAGATAGCTCACATACTCTCTACTTATTACACTGTCCTTTTATGTTATGGTCATTTATGAATATGTCCCATCTACTGTGTAAGTTTCCTGGCGGAGGGATGCTTTATATTCATATATTCATGCCTGGCTTTATACAGAGAAGGTATTCAGGGAGGAAGAAAAGGAAGGAGAAGGGTAGGGGGAGGAAAAAGAAAAGAAAGAGGTGACTTCGTGAACATGTTCACAATTATTTTATGTATTTATTTATTATTATTTTCAGACAGATTCTTGCTCTGTCGCCCAGGCTGGAGTACACTGGCGTGATCTCAGCTCACTGCAACCTCTGCCTCCCGGGTTCACGCAATTCTCTTGCCTCAGCCTCCCAAGTAGCTGGGACTCCTGGTGCGCACCAGCTATTGAGCCCAGCTATTTTTCATATTTTTAGTAGAGACGGGGTTTTGCCATGTTGGCCAAGCTGGTCTCAAACTCCTGACCTCAAGTGATCTGCCCACCTCAGCCTCCCAAAATGCTGGGATTACAGGCATGAGCTATCGCACCTGGCCCATAATCATTTCAAAGTTTTATGTGTTATAAACCTAGTTTCCAAAGATTTAGGAAGTCAGTGTAACACCTATTTTATTTCATTACCTTTCTGCAGCAACCAAACACTTTAAGGCCCTAAGAGAATTTCTGCTAACTTACTGTAAACGGCAATATTTCCTAGCATAGAATTGGGTTTGGAAGGCTCACTAGTTCTATTCAAATAAAAATAAGTTTATCAGGATTCATTCACAATCAAAAAATAAAATGTATCTGGCAGTCAGACAAGTAAATATCACATGCTGTGGTATCGGCAAATACAAAAAAAATTAAGATTAGCAACACTTGTCTTCCACATAGAAGGGGTCCTATGTCAGAACCTTTGCCAAGGCCTAAAGAAATTGTATTAATCTCATGGCTGGAAGAGACTATATCAGTAACTGTTAGATGTTGTCTTAGCTCAGATACTGTGAGAAGCAGACACCAAAACAGGATCAGACATGTCAGAGAGGTACTGGGGGAAACGCCCATGATAGAAAATGGGAAGGAAGCCGGAGGAGTCTAGGAGAGCTAAGAGATCAAATGCAGGTGTGACCCTAGTAAAGGAGGGAGAAGGGAGAATGAGGGACTTAGCAGTGTGCAGTGAGTCTTTAAGCCAAAGTCACACACCAGAGGAGTAAAACATCTCATAGAAGTGGGTCTGTCCTGCCCAGTCATTGACTAGGAGCAGTCTGTGGAAAGTGTAACCTCAGTGTGAACAAGGCGTTAGATTCAGAGCTGGGGTCAGGAGTCAATTACCCTTCCCTCCCTACAGGAGGAGATCTGAGAGGCACGCATTCGTGATTGCCACCAGATGTTTACATATTTGCACAAAAATACGGTAATAACACTAGCAGCTAATATTTATTGAGCACCTACACAGGTGCTCTAACAGGATAAATGCTTTCATATATGAGGTAAGTACAATTTTTTTTTTTTTGAGACGGAGTCTCACTCTGTCACCCAGGCTAGAGTGCAGTGGTGAGATCTCAGCTCACTGCAGCCTCCTCCTCCCGGGTTCAAGCAATTCTCATGTCTCAGCCTCCTGAGTAGCTGGGACTACAGGCACACAACCCCAACGCCCTGCTAATTTTTGCATTTTTAGTAGAGATGAGGTTTCACCATTTTGGCCAGGCTGGTCTTGAACTCCTGACCTCAGGTGACCCAACCGCCTTGGCCTCCCAAAGTGCTGGGATTATAGGCATGAGCCACCGTGCCTGGCCTTTTTTAAATTTTTTGAGAAACGGTCTCACTTTGTCACCCAGGCTGGAGTGCAGTGGCATGAAAACAGCTCATTGCAGCCTTGACCTCCGGGCTCAAGGCATCCTCCCACCTCCGCCTCCTGAGTAACTAGGACTACAGGTGCATGCTGTCGCACTCAGCTAATTTTTTTTTTTTAACTTTTAGTAGAGACAAAGTCTCATTATGTCCCGTAGGTCTCAAACTCCTGGGCTCAAGCAATCCTCCCTCCTTGGCCTCCCACAGTGCTGGGAATATAGGCGTAAGCCACCATGACACTACTATCATTACCCACATTTTGGAGATGTGGAAACTAAGGCACAGAAAGGTTAAGTAATTTCTTCTAGGTCATACAGCTACCCAAAGTACAAAGATGATTGTCAATAAAATTCTCCCAAATGGTAGAAGTTATCTTCTTCATTGCCTGCCTCTGAGAGATGAGGCCAGTGGCAAGAAGAAATTGGAATTTTACCATTCTCTGATCCATCCTCATTCCTCAGATGCCTCCTCATGGCAGAAATGTTAAATGAAGACACTGGAATCACTTGACCTTACTCCAGGATCCACATATAGGTCTACACAATAGTTGGAGCCTCACTTTGGGAGTTGCTCAAAGTATTTATAGCATAGAGTTTAACCATGTGGACTTGAATTAGACTGCTGGGTTAGAATTCTAGATCCATCACTTACTGACTTGTTATTTGGTATCTTTGTGTGTCGTTTCCTCATCTGCCGAATGGAGATAACAACTGAAACTATCTTCATATGCATCAATATATGTAAAGCATTTAAAATGGTACCTGGTACAGAGTAAGTTCTTAATAAGTCTGGTTGCTTTTGTTAGCTACTCGCGTTTGGGGTACCCTAAGGTCAGATTATTCTATTCCATTTCACATATACGTATGAATTAAGTGTGGGAGAGTATACAGTGATAGAAGGTAGACAATGATAAAAGGTAGACAATGACAGAAGGTCGACAATGATAAGTAAAACACAATTCTTGTTCCCAAGAAACTTATTTGCAAGAGCCCCATCCTTAACAAGGAAGCAAGAATTACTGCCCTTTGAAGCAATAGGGTTTTTTTGGTTTGTTTTTATCTTTTTAGTGAAGAGGAGAAAACACAAGCTGTGGAATCTGACAAACCTGGGTTTGAACCCCTGCTTTACTAGGCATCATTGCCTGTGTGACCTTGTGCAAATCAATTAGCCTTTCTAAGCCTCAGCTTCCTTCTTTATAGAATGACAAGATGATATTAATAACTACTAATTGGGACTAGTAAGAGTACCCACTTCATATGGTAGTTGTGAAAATTAAATGAGACAAACCACAGTGCCAGGCATATAGGAAGAGTTCAAAAACTATAGCTTAAAAAAAAAACTGCCGGGCGCGGTGGCTCAAGCCTGTAATCCCAGCACTTTGGGAGGCCGAGACGGGCGGATCACGAGGTCAAGAGATCGAGACCATCCTGGCTAACACGGTGAAACCCCATCTCTACTAAAAATGCAAAAAAATTAGCCGGGCGTGGCGGCGAGCGCTTGTAGTCCCAGCTACTTGGGAGGCTGAGGCAGGAGAATGGCGTGAACCCGGGAGGCGGAGCTTGCAGTGAGCCGAGATCGCGCCACTGCACTCCAGCCTGGGCGACTGAGCGAGACTCTGTCTCAAAAAAAAAAAAAAAAAAAAAAAAAAAACAACCC
>NC_045446.1:17747791-17787957 GCF_002776525.5 Piliocolobus tephrosceles
CGCCGGGCGCGGTGGCTCAAGCCTGTAATCCCAGCACTTTGGGAGGCCGAGACGGGTGGATCACAAGGTCAGGAGATCGAGACCACCCTGGCTGATATGGTGAAACCCCGTCTCTACTAAAGAATACAAAAAACTAGCCAGGCGACGAGGCGGGCGCCTGTAGTCCCAGCTACTTGGGAGGCGGAGGCAGGAGAACGGCGTAAACCTGGAAGGCGGAGCTTGAAGCGAGCTGAGATCCGGCCACTGCACTCCAGCCTGGGCGACAGAGCCAGACTCCGTCTCAAAAAAAAAAAAAAACTACCCAATTTACTGTAATTCTTCTAAATGTCTAGTCCCCAAAGGAGAAAGGCCATCTTTGATTTCTAGGGTTACCTATTATGCTAACCCACTATCAGCCATAGAGAGAATAAGCAGGTTCCATGGAAAAGAAGAGGCAACTTGGAGCGTGAGTAAAAGCATGCACCTTACCAAATTAGGTGGAGTGAAAAACTCAGGTCAGCATGTAGGTGGTAGGTTTGGCAAACCTGGGACCAGAACAGGCTGCCCTTTGGCTCTAGAGAGCTAGCCACACCCAACCAGATACACAGACGCACCTCCAGCCTCTGGCAGAAGCTTCCACTAAGTAGGTTTCATAAGGCTGGAAATCTACGGGTCCTACGCAAAGGGTCTATACTTATTTCATCTCCTTACCAGACTCTCCTTTCTCTCTTCAGGCCTAGGCATTAACACAATTTTTATCACTACATTCTGATGACTACAGACATGAACATAATTAAGCTATTCTTTAGTGATGATCTTAAGATCTTAAGCCATGCAAGGCCATGATTACAGGTTCCTAATCTACAAAGTCAGTGGGGAAAGGATCAGTTTACCCAACATGATAAAAGATTGATTTCTTCACTAATAGTCAGAAAGGTAAATATAATCCCTAGCTAGCAGGGAGAAAGGGATATCTCTAGATATTCATTGGATAGGTATCCCTGTAATTACACCATAATCCTAAAAAGAGGTCTCCAGATACACTAACCAAGGGGAACTCAACTTTAGCTTTTGGGTTTCACTGAATGCCTAGGGCTTTCCAGTCTGCAGTTTTGTTTCTCTGTAAGTATAGTCTTCTTTAGGCCTACACATAATTTATAAAACAAAAACAAATTGAAAAACCACAGGTATTTAAAAATTTAAATCAGGAAATATTTAATTAATCTATTAATCTATTCTCTAGGGAGTGGTTTTAAGCGGTCATTAGATTGAGGGTGAATAGGTTGGCCGGGCACGGTGGTTTACGCCTGTAATCCTAGCACTTTGGGAGGCCGAGGTGGGTGGATAAACTGAGGTCAGGAGTTCAAGACCAGCCTGGCAAACCTGGTAAAACTCTGTCTCTACCAAAAATATAAAAATTAGCTGGGCATGGTGGCAGGAGCCTGTAATCCCAGCTACTTGGGAGGCTGAGGCATGAGAATCACTGGAACCCTAGAGGCAGAGGTTGCAGTGAGCTGAGATCATGCCATTGCACTCCAGCCTGGGTGACACAGCAAGGCTCTGTCTCGAAAAAAAAAGATTGAGGGTGAATAGGTCAAAGCAGCATGCTTCTAAGACAGACCAAATTGTAATAGGCAGGGATAGTTCTCAACTAAAGACAAAGGCATTTCAGCAGAGTGATATGGTTTGATGAACCAGGAGAAGCCAGTGAGTGGTGTGACTATGCTGAGGGCAGTATGAATGTCTAGTCAGTGGTTAGGACAAGGAATTAAGACACTTAAATATGAAACAAAGCATGAAGAAGCATTTGTATAGGATTCAGGTATTAGGTGGTTGGTTGGACTTCACAACATTGAAGCTTCTTCAACCAACCTGAGACTCTGATTTTGTTTGTAGATTCATTCTCAACACTACTACTGAATTGAAAAAGCCATTTATGAAGAGACCACCAACTTCTATTCACCAAAGCACCAATATGCCAAATATGCCAAGCCTTTGGGACATAAAATTCAAACAGCAAACACCCAAGGAATTGAACAATGAACTAGGGTTTTCAAATATTTCATATATTCATTGAGTACTGGGTAAATAAAATACATAAAATCTTTGGAAAAAGTCTAGGCATTGCTTGACATTGATATTGTTATTCATTAAATAAAAAATTGTCTGTGATATCAGTATCCCCTTTTAGCTGATTAATGGATGTGGTCACTGTCTTAAGCTCTCTATATGTGTGTGTGCATATATATATATTTTATATATACATGTTCATGTATATATGTGTGTATATATAGCTTTCAAAGACCAATCAGCCCTTAAACTTGGTAAAAAGACACTCGACTTCATTTAAAAATACACATTAAATCTACTCTGAGACTACTTGTCACTTAGATTGAAAAAAATCCAAGTTTGATGTATTGTGTTGTCAGGACAGTGGGGAAACAGGCATTCTCTTTCATTGCTGGTGGCAAAATGGTATAACACTTATGAAGGGCAATCTGGCAATATCTATCAATACTTCAATGCATATGCCCTTGATCCATCAATTCTACTTTGTGGAACTTATTCTTGCCAGGCCTAAAAAATATTTTGAATCAAGTTTCCATATTATCAACCTTAAAAAATATTTTAAAATTAATTTTTAAAATAAATTAAACAAAATTTAAAAGAGTTGTTTTTCATTTAAAAAGATGTTGGTCGGGCGCAGTGGCTCACCCCTGTAATCCCAGCAGTTTGGGAGGCCGAGGTGGGTGGATCGCCTGAGGTCAGGAGTTCAAGATCAGCCTGACCAACATGGAGAAACCGGTCACTACTAAAAATATAAAATTAGCCGGGTATGGTGGCGCATGCCTGTAATCCCAGGTACTAGGTAGGCTGAGGCAGAAGAATCACTTGAACCCGGGAGGCAGAGGTTGCAGTGAGCCCAGATCGCGTCATTGCACTCCAGCCTAGGCAACAAGAGTGAAACTCCATCTCCAAAAAAAAAAAAAAAAAAGATGTAAGCCAGGTGCAGTGACTCACACCTGTAATCTCAGCACTTTGGAAGGCCACAGTAAGAGGCTTGCTTGAGCCCTGGAGTTCAAGACCAACCTGGACAACATAGTGAGACTCTTTCTCTACAAAAAACTAAAAAATTAACCAGGGATAGTGGCATGTGCCTGTAGTCCTAGCTACTTGAGAGGCTGAGGTAGGAAGATCACTTGAGACCGGAGGTTGAGGCTGCAGTGAGCCGTGATAGTGCCACTGCACTCCAGCCTGAGTGACAGTGCAAGACACTGTCTCAAAAAAAAAAAAAAGAAGAAGAAGAAGAAGAAAAAAAAGATGTGCATGGTACATCCATACAATGGAATTATTATTCAGCAATAAAAAGAAATGAGCTATCATGCCACAGAAAGACATGGTGGAAACTTAAATGCTTACTGCTAAGTTAAAGAAGCCTATCTGAAAAATTTACACACTGTATGACTCCAACTACATGATATTCTGGAAAAGGCAAAACTTTAGAGACAATAAGATCAGTGGTTGGCAAGGGCTGCAGGGGGAGGGAGAAGGATCAATAGGTGGAGCACAGAGGATTTTTTAGGACAGTGAAACTATTCTGTATAATGGAATGGTGAATATATGACATTATGCATTTATCAAAACCCACAGAACTGAACGACACAAAGAAGTAACCCTAATTATTATATATTACATATTATATGCAATAATAATATGTTCATATTAGTTTATCCAGTGTAACAAATGTACCACACTAATGCAAGACATAAATAATAGGGGAAACTGTGAGTGAGGGAGACCCAAGATACATGGGAACTCGCTGTACTATCTGCTCAATTTTCTGTAAACTTAAAACTTCTCGCATGTGCGGTGGCTCACTCCTGTAATCCCAGCACTTTGGGAGGCCTGAGGCAGGCGGATCACGAGGTCAGGAGATTGAGACCATCCTGGCTAACACGGTGAAACCCCCTCTCTACTAAACACACAAAAAATCAGCGGGGCGAGGTGGCGGGTGCCTGTAGTCCCAGCTACTTGGAAGGCTGAGGCAGGAGAATGGCGTGAACCCGGGAGGCGGAGCTTGCAGTGGGCCAAGATCGCCGCCACTGCACGCCAGCCTGGGCGACAGAGTCAGACTCCTTCTCAAAAAAAAAAAAAAAAAAAAAAAATGTGTATTGTGTGCATATGTGTGTGTGTACATATCCATGCGTATGTGTGCCTTTTTTCATTCATTAAATGCGTTACACACTAAAGATGCTCAACAAAGTACTACATATACAGTCTTAGCTCAAGAGCTAAGTCAATATCTCAAGTTCTGTTGGAGTGGGCAAATCCAGTTCTGATCCTAGTGCTACCATTTTCTAGCTGTGTGGCCTAACTTACACAAGTTATCTCTTCAGCCCCAGTTTCTCCACCTGTAAAACTGGAAGAAAACACGGTAATTCCTCCTAGGGCAGTTGAGAAATTCAAATGAAGAATAATGCATGTAAAATGCTTAGCACAGTGCCTAATGAAAAAGAAAAGCTCGACATGTTCGCTGCCGCCGCAATGGTAAGACAGTTATTCACGGAATGACTGATCTGGCACTTGAGGTTCCAAGGTTATTCTTACTCCACTAACAGCATGTCAATAATACCCCAACAGGGCCCCAAATCCTCAACTCCAACCTGACCCACTTTGAACACAATCCACATTGCCTGAGTTCCAGCCCCTACACTTCAAACAATTCTTTACTTCCCAGGTGCTTTTCTCCTTCCTGCTCGGCCTTACAGGTTCAGGCCCTAGAACCCCCGTCTCTCCGCCCCTCCCCATATCACCCGGACCCGATCCCACTCAGACCCCGCCCCCGCCCCCGCCTCCTCCCAGACCCCGGCCTAATTCGTCTGCAAGTCTTTCCCTCCCCAAAGTTGAAGGGGGGTTCCTACCCAGATACTCGTAGTCCGGTAGAGCTAGGCGCTCCGGACTCAGCATCCTTTGACCCGTGTGGCTTCAAAGCTCCAGCTCTCAGACTTCCGGAACCCAGGTTGCCGTCTCTCTCCGTTGCCATGGCACCCACGCGACGGAAAGGGGACGGGAGCTGGAGGAGGTGTCACACAAACAGTCTCCGTGTCTCAAAGTGGAACTGGCCACTCAAGTTCCGGGGGCAGTCGCTTCACTACGGTCCAGTTTTCTTTGGACTCCCATTCTTGAAGACTTGGTTTTAGAGGAATCTGAGATGAAGAATTCTTTTGAATCCGTTATGTTTCCCGGTGTCGAAGAATTGCTGTCAGCCGCCCATATACGCAGTTTCTGAATTTCATAAGTATCCCTGCTTTTATACACTGTTTATCCTAACTCAGTAATAGCCCCCGCCCTTTGGCCCCCATAAACACTTAGTATCCCATTACCTATTTTTATCTCTTTGGTATTTACTATCTTAAAGTGCTACAAAGTGCTTAGGTATCTTTATACCCTGGCTGCTTCTAGAGGTCAGAGATGTGTCTTTTCTGCCTACGACAACTGGACACACAAAAGGTGATCATTAACTCCTCTGAGATAATTGCCATTTCTTCTCAATTCTCACTCCGTTGCCCAGGCTGGATTGCAGTGGCATGATCTCGGTTCATTGCAACCAGCGCCTCCCGGGTTCAAATGATTATCTTGCCTCAGCCTCCGGAGTAGCTGGGATTACAGGCGCCCGCCACTACGCCTGGCTAATTTTTTGTGTTTTTAGTAGAGACGGGGTTTCACCATGTTGGCCAGGCTGGTCTCGAACTCTTGACCTCAGGTGATCCGCCCGCCTCAGGCTTCCCAAAGTGCTGGGATTACAGGCGTGAGGCACTGCGGCCCGGCCTCAATTCCTTTTTATCTTTGGTTCTTCTTTCTATTCCTAGCCCTTACTATCTGGTACCTTCCCAGGTGTCTTTCCTTTTTCCTACCAAGACATTTCTCTTCTTGAGGGGAAGGGGCTGCAGAAACGACATCACCAATTAGATTTTTCCCCATATGCCCAATTGCTCACTTCTCCTTTAAGAGAATATTCTTTGGTTTTCAAGTTCCCAAATATTTTTTTGTCCCTCCCTACTCTTGACAACAGGTCAGAGATCTGTAGCACTCGACACAGTTCAGTCATAGCAGAAAAAGCCACTCTGTCCTCACTTTTTTGGTGCCCTCCCCCTCCAACAAGGTGAGGTTTGTGAAAAAGAGACAAAGAAAACAAGATCAAGCTATCAAAGGAATGACTGGGAAACCAGTAGACCACCTACACTGGGAGGAAAAGGAAAGAGGAGGTTCTTCTCTTTGTGTTCCAAGTGGCCTATTCTTAGCCTCCTCCAGCAAGGAGCCTCAAACCTCCTAATTCTTGCTTTCCCTTAAAATTGTATATGTGTCTCAATTCTAGGCTCCTGTGAGTCACTCTAAGTTTGGATGTGGTGAGGATAAAAGGACAGAGCCAAAGTAGGAGCAGGGCTTAGTGTCTTGAGGCAAATTTACTAATTTGGTATTTAGTGTGAAGTCCAGCAAATCTGATTTTTTTTTTTAATTGCCTTCTTATCTGCTTCCCCCATCTAGCTTGAGGTTATGGGAGGTTCATATGTTCCACAGCTGTGGCTTTTTACTATTTTATTAGTAAGGTAATACCATAGTAATTATTAAGAGTGATAATTTTACTTTATTCCCAAGCAACTTGTAGCTATTTGCAAATAATCTTATTTGTCCTCATGAAAACTTTCTGCTGAAGTGGGCAGATCACGAGGTCAGGAGTTCGAGACAAGCCTGGCCAATATGGAGAAACCCCGTCTCTACTAAAAATACAAAAATTAGCCAGGCATGGTGGCACACACCTGTAATCTCAGCTACTCAGGAGGCTGAGGCAGAAGAATCACTTGAACCCAGGAAGCAGAGATTGCACTGAGCCGAGATCACACCACTGCACTCCAGCCTGGGCAACAGAGCGAGACTCTGTCTCAAAACAAACAAACAAACAAAACAACTTTGTAAGGCACTTTCCCCTTTTCTAACTAGGGAAACTGAGGCACAAGTCACAACAGTGACTTGTCTAGTGACTTGCCTAGCATCATGCAGCCACAGAGTGGTAGAGCTGGAACTGGATCTCAGCTATCCCAACATCCAAGCCAGTGGTCTGACCACTAAACCACACAGTCTCTTTTTTTAGGGTTTGTTGACCTGGCTTTTATTTATTTATTTTTCCTTTGCTCTGCCCTGCTAGCAACTGGAAGCTCCCAGATAAAAGAAGATAATGTTGAGTCCAGGCTGAACATTTGACATCGTCTTATTTGTGGAGCATTATCCTGGGACTTGGCGGGTGCTGGCTGCTGGGGTCTGTGTGGTGGAGCTGGGAACCAGCCCCAAGAATATAGCTTTGTTTGGGCATTAACCCATTTGTGGTTATAATAATGATAAGTTTCAGCACCAGTGGCGCCCGACTGTTAATGACTCAAAGAAGGCTAAATAAGAACAAGATGTCATCTCTGGAGCAATTTGTAGGTTTTTCCTGCAGTTCCATCCCTTCCATAAAAATCCGAAGGACCCCTGTATTCAAAGTCAGTCTTCCACTCTGAATGTCCTGAACAGTTTATTGAGGAGGAGGACTTAGAAAAGTAGGAGGTTGCTAGAGTAAGGCTTCACAAAAATTTGAAGTTTTACAGAAACAACAGGTGGCCTTACTGGTAGTGGAATTACTGTTTACATTTTTCTTCTTTATATTTTTCTATAGTCTTAAATTTTTCTATAATATGCATGTATTATAACCTAAAAACAAATAATAAATGAGTGGCATGAAAATCTTTAAAATTTTATAAGCAGATGTGATGACCTTCCAGATAGTGTTTGTTTTTCCCAAAAAGAAGCCACTGCTAGATTTCTCTTCTGTCATAGATTACATGATAATAGATTTTGGAAACACATTGGTTATTGATGAAATTTTTCAATGGAACATACACTACACCAGTCTTAAGAAGAGTAGTTAAAATCAAGTGTATTTTTTGTGACTTGAATTTGAAAGAAAGAAAAAAATGTCAGCCTTTGATTTAAATTGACTTTTCAGGTTCTTAACTTATAATAATATATTTCTTAAAAATTTACCAAAAAAAAAATTACCCAAGTAAATCTGTAAGTCACAAGACAACTCTACAATCCTGAAAAGAGGCAAGAGGCAAGTGATATGATATTGATGAAAAATAGAGAGAGCATCAGATGTTAAAGGCAGTATACTACACCATGAAGAATGTAAACATCAAATTCAGAACAATAAGAAAAAAACAAGAGATAGAATATATTGAGACGGTTTTCATTTTTGTTTGTTTGTTTTTTGAGACAGAGTCTCACTCCATCATCCAGAAAGGAGGGCAATGGCACAATCTCTGCTCACTGCAACCTCTGTCTCCCAGGTTCAAGCCATTCTCCTGCCTCAGCCTCCCGAGTAATTGGGACTACAGGTGTGTGCCACCACGCTCGCCTAATTTTTGTATTTTTAGTAGAGACAGGGTTTTGCCATGTTGGCCAGGCTGGTCTTGAACCCCTGACTTCAAGTGATCCACCCGCCTCAGTCTCCCAAAATGCTGGGATTACAGGTGTGAGCCACCGCACCCAGCCTTTTTTTTTTTTTGAATATATATAAGGTCTCCCTTTGTCACCCAGGCTGGAGTGCAATGGCGCAATCACAACTCACTGTAGTCTGGAATTCTTGGGCTCAAGTAATCCACCTCAACCTCCTGAGTAGCTGGGATCACTGGTGCATGCCACCACACCCAGATAATATTTTTATTTTTGTAGAGACAGGGTCTTGCTAGGTTGCCCAGGCTGGTTTTGAATTCCTGAGCTCAAGCGATCCTCCTGCCTCAGTCTCCCAAAGTGCTGGGATTACAGGCATTAATGAGCCACTGCACCCAGCTGGGATATCAATTTATCAGATTATAATTTCTGATTTTACAATGAGAAAATTAATAGACATCTCTGGCTCTGCAGAAGACCTATTAAGAGATTGATATGGAAGAAAATCCTCCCTATAATTGAAGACTATAGAAAAGCAAATGATGAATACACTAAACAGTTTTAAACTTCAAGGAAGCAATAAGAAAAGAATAAATGCAGGCTGAATTATTGCTATAAAACAGGTTCAAGAAACTAGGACAAGCTTTTATCACTCATCAAGCAGAAAAGATGCTAAAGGCAAAGTAGCTACTAAGAAATGCAGGTCATGAAATTCACGCTGAGCTACTAGGCTCTGCATGAAAGACTTATCTTCCACAAGAGCACAGAAGAAACTAAGTGTGATGCCACTGCCTGGGATTCATATGTTTCAATTAAAAATGCTATTTATAGAAGGTCATTTTGTACTGCCACAAGTCAATAGACCAGAGCTTTGGAGTAATTTGTAAAGAAAAGAAATGTTCACAAACTCTTGGACAGTTAAGAATAACTAATGCATTATAAGAAAGTAGTTAAGGGGATATGGCTTAAATTGAACTGAAGTTCAAAGATAATTATGGGCTTTACCTTCTTGTTATTCTATGTTTTCAAATGCTGCAAAAACAGTTGCAAATTACACATTCATATAGTTTGAAAGGAAGGATGATTTACTGATTCTTCTTGATAGCCCACAAAAATTAGTTATGCCTTCTTTTGTCCTAGAGTATGCACTTTTTTTTTGAGATGAAGTTTCGCTCTTGTTGCCCAGGCTGGAGTGCAGTGGCGTGATCTCGGCTTACCGCAACCTCCGCCTCCCGGGTTCAAGTGATTTTCCTGCCTCAGCCTCTCGAGTAGCTGGGATTACAGGCATGCGCACTGCGCCTGGCTGGTTTTGTATTTTTAGTAGAGACAGGGTTTCTCCATTTTGGTCAGGCTGCTCTCGAACTCCCGACCTCAGGTGATCCACCCGCTTCAGCCTCCCAAAGTGCTGGGATTACAGGCATGAGCCACCGTGCCCAGCTAGTATGCACTTTTATAACCATTTATGTCTTTTTTAAAAATTCTTCCTACTAGATTGTGAGTTCCATGAGGGCAGAGACAGTCTTCACTCATCTTTAAATTTCTGGGACCACGTAAAGTGCCTGCAGAAAGCAGTTATACTATAAATGTCTGTTAAATGAGTTTGTTTCCCTCTAGATTAGAAGTTTAGAAAACAAAGACCAACCAATCAATAGGATTTATGGGTGCCTCATGGCAATCAATTCATTAAAAATATTTATTAAAGAAAAAGGTGGCCAAGTATGGTGGCTCATATCTTTAATCCCAGCTGCTCAGGAGGCTGAGGTGAGAGGATTAACTGAGCCTGGGGTGACCATGCCACTGCACTCCAACCTGGAGCAACCTGGAGACCCTATCTCCAAAAAAAAAAAAAAAAAAAAGTACCAAAACCAAAAAAACCAAAATGGCCAGAAAAACAAAAGGCATCATTGAGAAAGACATTAAAAGTCAATCAGAAAGCACTGGCAACTCCTTCCTACACCTAAATAACCATGTATAAAATGCCCAGACTGGCCGGGCACAATGGCTCACACCTGTAATCCCAGCACTTTGGGAGGCTGAGGTGGGGGGATCACTTGAGGACAGGAGTTTGAGATGAGTCTGATCAACATAGCGAGACACCATATCTACATTAAAAAAAAAAAAAAAAAAAAAAAAAAGGTGTTGCTGCTGACTCACCATTACTAGGAAGAAGCAAAACTTCACATGCAGACATATAAATCTCTTCACAGCTTGGTCCCAACCTCCTCTTCCAGCCATCTCGCCACTCAGTCTTCTCTACAAACTTACACATACAGCCACGCTTTCCTACTCGATATCCCCCAACATATTGGGCTCTTTCACACCCTTTGCTTTGGTGTAAGCTTTCTGTCTAGAATGTACCTCTACCATATTTTCTGCCTAGTAAACTACACATCCTTTAAAACCTAGGTTACGGCCAGGCACAGTGGCTCTTGCCTGTAATCCCAGCTCTTTGGGAGGCCAAGGCAGATGGATGACTTGAGCTTAGGAGTTCAAGACCAGCCTGGGCAAAATGGCAAAACCCCATCTCTGCCACTCGGGAGGCTCAGGCCGGAGGATTGTTTGAGCTGGGGAGGTGGAGGTTGCAGTGAGCTGCAATTGTACCACTGCACTCCAGCCTGGGTGACAGAGTCATGCCTGTCTCAAAACAAAAACAAAAACAAAAACGACCTAGGCTTAATGTCACCACATCCATGAGAACTTATCCAATTTCCCAAGGAGCCAGTTAGCACCTGATATGTACCTGTATTTTAGCATTTATCATATTCTTTACTTATTTGTTTGCCTGGGTATTGCTCCTCTTGGACTGAGAATTGTGTGCAGCCAGGGAACATGTTTTATTTGCTGTTATAATATTTCCACTACCCAGAAAGACAGAAGTATTTGTCAAAAGTCTGTATTAGTTCGTTTTCATGCTGCTGATAAAGACAAACCTGAAACTGGGAACAAAAAGAGGTTTAATTGGATTTAGTTCCACATGGCTGGGGAGGCCTCAGAATCACGGCAGGAGGCAAAAGGCACTTCTTACATGGTGGTGGCAAGAGAAAAATGAGGAGGAAGCAGAAGCAGAAACCGCTGATAAACCCATCAGATCTCGTGAGACTTATTCACTATCAAGAGAATAGCACGGGAAAGACCGGTCCCCATGATTCAATTACCTCCCCTGGGTCCCTCCCACAACACGTGGGAATTCTGGGAGATAAAATTCAAGTTGAGATTTGGGTGGGGATACAGCCAAACCATATCATTCTGCTCCTGGCCCCTCCAAATCTCATGTCCTCACATTTCAAAACCAATCATGCCTTCCCAACAGTCCCCCAAAGTCTTAACTCATTTCAGCATTAACCCAAAAGTCCACAGTCTAAAGTCTTATCTGAGACAAGGCAAGTCCTTTCTGCCTATGAACTTATAAAATCGAAAGCAAGCTAGTTACTTCCTGGATGTAATGGGGGTACAGGTATTGGGTAAATACAGCCATTCCAAATGGGAGAAATTGGCCAAAACAAGTTAGAGGGTCCATGCAAGTCCAAAATCCAGTGGGGCAGTCAAATTTTAAAGCTCCAAAATGATCTCCTTTGACTGCAGATCTCACATCCAGGTCATGCTGATGCAAAAGGTGGATTCCCATGGTCTTGGGCAGCTCTGCCCCTGTGGCTTTGCAGGGTACAGCCTCCCTCCTGGCTGCTTTCATTGGTCAGTGTTGAGTGTCTGCAGCTTTTTCAAGCACACAGTGCAAGTTGCCAGCGGATCTACTATTCTGGGGTCTGGAGAATGGTGGCACTCTTCTCATAGCTCCACTAGGCAGTGCCCCAGTAGGGACTCTGTGTGGGGGCTCCCACCCCACTTTTCCTTCTGCACTGCCCTAGCAGAGGTTTTCCATGAAGGCCCCACTTCTGCAGCAAACTTGCCTGGGCATCCAGGCATCTCCATACATCTCCTGAAATCTAGGCAGAGGTTCCCAAACCTTAATTCTTGACTTCTGTGCACCCACAGGCTCAACACCACGTGGAAGCTGCCAAGGCTTGTGGCTTCCACCCTCTGAAGCCACAGCCCAAGCTCTACATTGGCCCCTTACAGCTACGGCTGGAGCAGCTGGGACACAGGGCACCAAGTCCCTAGAGAGCACACAGCACAAGGACTCTGGGCCCAGCCCACAAAACCACTTTTTCCTCCTAAGCCTCTGGGCCTGTGATGGGAGGGGCTGATTTAAAGGTCTCTGACATGGCCTGGAGACATTTGTCCCATAGTCTTGGGGATTAACATTAGGCTCTTTGCTACTTATGCAAATTTCTGCAGCCAGCTTGAATTTCTCAAAAAAATGGGTTTGTTTTTTCTACTGCATTGTCAGGCTGCAAATTTTCTGAACTTTTATGCTCTGTTTCCCTTTTAAAATGAAATGCTTTTAACACACCCAAGTCTTTGCTGCTTAGAAATTTCTTCCACCAGATATCCTAAATCATATCTCTCAAGTTCAAATTTCCACAAATCTCTAGGGCAGGGCAAAATGCCTCCAGTCTCTTTGCTAAAACATAACAAGAGTCACCTTTGCTCCAGTTCCCAACAAGTTCCTCATCTCCATCTGAGACCACCTCAGCCTGGACCTTATTGTTCACATCACTATCAGCATTTTTGTCAAAGCCATTCAATAGGTCTCTAGGAGGTTCCAAACTTTCCCACATTTTCCTGTCTTCTTCTGAGCCCTCCAAACTGTTCCAACCTCTGCCTATAACCCAGTCCCAAAGTCGCTTCCACATTTTCAGGTATCTTTTCAGCAATGCCCCACTCTACTGGTACCAATTTACTGTATTAGTTCGTTTCACACTGCTAATAAAGACACACCTGAAACTGGGAACAAAAAGAGGTTTAATTGGACTTACAGTTCCACATGGCTGGGGAGGCCTCAGAATTGCAGCAGGAGGCGAAAGGCACTTCTTACGTGGCGGCGGCAAGAGAAAAATGAGGAGGAAGCAAAATCGGAAACCCCTGATAAACCCATTAGATCTTGTGAGACTTATTCACTATCACAAGAATAGCATGGGAAACACTGGCCCCCATGATTCAATTACCTCCCCCTGGGTCCCTCCCACAACACGTGGAAATTCTGAGAGATACAATTCAAGTTGAGATTTGGGTGGGGACACAGGAACTTATCAAAAAGAATGAATATCCACACAGCTTCAAAATGGGTTTAGATAAGCCCATTGATGATAGTTCCATATAGCCTTGAGGGGCAACTAGAATCCAGTGTGTTATGGTACTGTTGTTTTGAGGGGGACATCAAAGGACAACCCTGACAAACCCACTTAGAGGCATCATCAGAGGCATAAACCTAGACCAGACAGAATTTAGGCTCTGTCTTGACATTGTAGTTCTTTTGCTCTTTGGGGAAGATTTTCTTATTTTTTAAGTTTATCGGCTTATTAATAATAAAATAATAAAATATTAATTTTAAATAATAAAATAATAAAAACTTATATTTAAGTTAATCGGCTAGGTGCGGTGGCTCACGCCTATAATCCCAGCACTTTGGGAGGCCGAGGCGGGTGGATCATGAGGTCAGGAGATCAAGACCATCCTGGCTAACACAGTGAAAGCCCATCTGTACTAAAAAAATACAAAAAACTAGCCTATAGGTGGCCGCCTATAGTCCCAGCTACTTGGGAGGCTGAGGCAGAAGAATGGCGTAAACCCAGGAGGTGGAGCTTGCAGTGAGCAGAGATGGCGCCACTGCACTCCAGCCTGGGCGATGGAGCAAGACTCCGTCACAAAAAAAAAAAAAAAGAATATTTAAGTTAATTTATTAAGCTTTTCTTAGGAGACTGAGATTTTAGGTTTCAGTTTTTTAAAAAAAGTGCATTAATACACATCTATAGAACCAGTTACTCAGGAGACTGAGGCAGGAGGATCACTTGAGGCCAGGGGTTCGAGGTTATAGTGTGCTGTGCTTGCACCTGTGAATAGCCCCTGCTCTCCAGCCTGGGCAACATAGTGAGAGCCTATCTCTAAAAAAATAAAAATAATTTTAAAAAAAGAAAACCAGATGTAAACCTACTACCTAGCCCATCTCTCTCCTGGGAAAAGTATCATTTGTCTAGAGTCAAAGGTATAAAAAGAATAGAAAGATGAATTTTAAAAATAAAAATAGCCGGGCACAGTGGCTCACGCCTGTAATCACAGCTCTCAGGGAGGCAGAGGCGGGAGGATAGCTTGAGCCCAGGAGTTCGAGACCTGCCTGGGTAATATAGCGAGACCCCGTTCTCCACAAAAAGGAAAAAAAAAAAAGACAAAAAAAAAAAAGTACAATCCCTCCCTTGTAGTTTGTAGAAACTGTTACTGCTCACTGAATAAACAGATATAAAAAATATAAAGGGCATTTAATTCAGAAACAATTTTCAGTAATAGTTGGTTATTGAGAGGTCCCCTTTCTTGGGCAGATTGCTTGAGGTCAGGAGTTTGAGACCAGCCTGGCCAACAGAGTGAAACCCCGTTTCTACTAAAAACACAAAAATTAGCTGGGTGTGGTGGTGCAGGCCTGTAGTCCTAGCTACTCAGGAGGCTGAGGCAGGAGAATCGCTTGAACCTGGGAAGCAGAGGTTGCAGTGAGCCGAGACTGTGCCACTGCACTCCAGTCTGGGCGACAGAGCAAGACTCCATCTCAAAAAGAAAAAAAAAGGAAAAGAGGTCCCCTCTCTACTTTCCCTAATCATCCTATGTTCTTCCAGCCACATAAGAGTATTGATCATTCTCCAAACATGGCAGCCACTTGCAAGACATTATGCCTTTGCTGATGCCATTTCTTCCATCTGGAATATGTGCCCCCTCCTCATTTTTTCCCTTATTTACATGGTGCAATTTCCCCCACCTTTAATGCCCAGCTACTCCAAACTTAAAGGTCCTCTCTTCTCTGTTTCCACAATCCTTTATACATTACTTCTATCATGCTGTCATTGCTTTTGAAGTCTTCCTCTCCTCTAGATTCTGAGCTTCTTAAAGTTATGAAGCCTATCTTTTTTTTTTTTTTCTTTTCTTTTTTTTTTTTTTTTTGAGACAGGGTCTCCCTCTGTTGCCCAGGCTGAAGTGCAGTGGCATGATCACAGCTCACTGCAGCCTCAATACTCCCAGCTCAAGCCATCCTCCCATCTCAGCCTCGTGAGTATCTGGGACAACAGACACGCACCACCACGCCTTTTTTTCTTTTTTTTCAGAGATGAGGTCTCCTTCTCTTGCCTAAGCTGGTCTCAAACTCCTGGCCTCAAGTCATCCTCCCCGTATGGCCTCCCAAAATGCTGGGATTACAGGCGTGAGGCACCACACCTGGCCTTGTGGACCTTATCTTACTCATCTTTGTATTTCCTTGGCCCTAGCTGACTGTCTGCTTTTCATTCATTTACCAAAAATTTATTGATTAATATATGTTAGGCACTATTCACAGGTGCTGGAGAATTAAAAAAAAAAAAAATCCCTGCTCCATTGGAGTTCATCTAATAGTGATCACATAGACAGATATAAATACACAACAACAAACAAGATTATTTCAAAGAATGATAAACTCTGTGGAGAAAATAAAATAGGATACGGCAGTAAGTGAGAATGAGGCAACTTTAGGGTAATAAGATGAGACATCTCTGAAGTTGAGGCTTCTCTGAGGACGTGATATTGAGCTGAGACCAGTCACAGGAAGGGTCTGGGGAACAGCATTCAACTTCTTCTTCTTTTTTATAGATAGTCTCCCTCCCTCTGTGGCCCAGGTTGGAGGCAGTGGCACAATCTGGGCTCACTGCAACCTCCACCGCCCAGGCTCAAGTGATTCTCCTGCCTCGGCCTCCCGAGTAGCTGGGACTCCTGCCTCAGCCTCCCAAGTAGCTGGGATTACAGGTGCACATCACCACCCTTGGCTACTTTTTGTGTTTTTAGTAGAGGCAGGGTTTCACCATGTTGGCCAGGCTGGTCTCGAACTCCTGGCCTCCTGGCCTCAAGTGATCCACCTGCCTCAGCCTCCCAAAGTGCTGGGATTACAGGCATGAGCCACCACTGCACCTGGCCTAGGGGAACAGCATTAGAAGTACAGGAGACACCATGTGCACAAGTTGTAGGACAGAAACAATGGCAAGTTGCCGAACTGAAAGGGAGCCAGCATGGCTAGAGCAGAATGAGTGAGGCAAAAGTGGTCAAAGAAGTAAGCAGGGCCAGGTGTGGTGGCTCACGCCTGTAATCCCAGCACTGGCCAACATAGCGAGGCCCTGTCTCTACTAAAAATACACAAATGACCTGGGGCATGGTGGCGCACATCTGTAATCCCAGCTACTTGGGAGCCTGAGGCAGAAGAATCGCTTGAACTCGGGAGGCAGAGGTTGCAGTGAGCCAAGATTGTGCCATTGCACTCTAGCCTGGTCAACAGAGCAAGACTTCGTCTCAAAAAAAAAAAAAAGAAGTAAGCAGATGTGAGGTCATGAAGGACCTTGAAGGTGACATGAGAAGTAAGAATTTTATTCCAAGTGCAACAGGAAGGCATTGGAACATTTTAAGCCATGATCTGAATTTTATTTTTATCTTAATTTTATTTTTTGGGACAGGGTTTCACTCTGTCACCCAGGCTAGAGTGCAGTGGCGAGATCATGGCTCACTGCAGCCTCAACTTTCTGGGCTCAGGTGATTCTCCCACCTCGGCTTCCTGAGTAGCTGAGACTACAGGAACATGTCACCACGCCTGGCTAATTTTTTGTATTTTTTTTTTTTTTTGGTAGAGATGAGTTTTCACCATGTTGCCCAGGCTGGTCTTGAACTCCTGGGCTCAACCAATCCTCCCACCTTGGCCTCCCAAAGTACTAGGATTACAGGTACGAGCCACTGTGCCAGACCATGAGTTAATATTTTTTAAAAAGTCACTCTGGTTGCTGTGCAGAGAACACATTATAAAGGGGCAAGTGTGAAAACAGGCCATTTACATAGATGCTTCATTCATATTTGTTATCAAATGCGCATTTATTCATTGATCTGTTTACCCCAACATTCTGAATATATCTTTACTGTTAAAAGAAGCAAGATATACTGAGCTATTTGCTGCAGAGACTCTATTTATATGTGCCCGGTGTGTGAATATCAGGCTTCTAGGAGATGAAAATGGGCCAGAAAGCCCCACCTATCAGGGTGTGTCCCAAGTTAGGCCAGGGATCTGAATCAGCCACATGCCCCAGATCCTGACTGGAGAACCACTGCTGAGCTGGAACATGAAAACTATTGGCACTAGAAATGGTGGTGTGGGCCGGACGTGGTGGCTCACGCCTGTAATCCCAGCACTCTGGGAGGCCGAGGCGGGCGGATCACTAGGTCAAGAGATCGAGACCATCCTGGCCAACATGGTGAAACCCCATCTCTACTAAAAATACAAAAATTAGCTGGGTGTGGTCGTGCGTGCACGTCCCAGCTACTCGGGCAGCCGAGGCAGGAGACTTACTTGAACCCAGGAGGTGGAGGTTGCAGTGAGCCGAGATCGCGCCACTGCACTCCAGCTTGGCAATAGAGTGAAGCTCCATCTGAAAGAAAGAAAAAGAAAAGAAGAAAGAAAGAGGCCGGGCGCGGTGGCTCAAGCCTGTAATCCCAGCACTTTGGGAGGCCGAGACGGGCGGATCACAAGGTCAGGAGATCGAGACCATCCTGGCTAACACGGTGAAACCCCGTCACTACTAAAATACAAAAAATTAGCCGGGCGTGTTAGCGGGCGCCTGTAGTCCCAGCTACTCGGGAGGCTGAGGCAGGAGAATGGCGTGAACCCAGGAGGCGGAGCTTGCAGTGAGCTGAGATCCGGCCACTGCACCCCAGCCTGGGCGACAGGGCGAGACTCCGTCTCAAAAAAAAAAAAAAAAAAAAAAAGAAAGAAAGAAAGAAGGGAAGGAAGGAAGGAAGGAAGGAAGGAAGGAAGGAAAGAAAGAAGGAAAAGAAAAGAAATGGTGTGGAGGGTTTGCAATTTTAAAAAGCACAGAAATGCAAATGAGACTATTCTCTCAGGCTTTCACGCTTTCACTGTTTCTGGTCTTCAGTAGTAGCCCCCTGAACCTAGATAAAAGCAAACCTGTTGCTGAAAGTTAGAAAAACTTTTCCTTACATCCTATGGAGTCTTTCCTGGCTCCAGGCCTATACGCACACTGTTCCTTCTGCCTGGAAGGCCTCATCCACTCCTAGCCTGATGGCTCTTACTCAGCTTAGGTGTCAGTGCCTCTGGCAGGCCTTCCTTGAACCCCCAAATCTAAGTCCAGTCTTTCCTTTCATAGAACCCCGTACTATTCCCTCAAAGCCTCTAACATTTGTAACTTCAAATTCATTTGTGGGAGCATTGTTTAAATGCCTCTGCAAACTTGCAGCCTCCTTCAACCATCAGACTGTAAGTTCCAGGGACCCAATATATTTATTTGTTCATCATTGCCTCAGAGTACCTGGCGCATAATACACCCTTTATAAGTAGTTACTGAGTAAGCGAATCCTGAAATTAAGCCTTTCTAAAGCAAATAGGTATAGGACTCTATTAGTCCCCTTAGCTGTGTTTTCTCTTCTAAAGTTTTAAGAACTGGCCGGGCACAGTGGCTCACACCTGTAATCCCAGCACTTTGGGAGGCCAAGGCGAGCGGATCACTGGAGATCAGCCTGGACAACATAGTGAAACCCTGTCTCTACTAAAAATACAAAAAAAAAATTAGCCAGGTGTGGTGGCACACGCCTGTATTCCCAGCTACTTGGGAGGCTGAAGCACAAGAATTCCTTGAACCCAGGAGGTGGAGGTTGCAGTGAGCTGAGATCAGGCCAACCTGGGGCCCAGAGTGAGACTCTGTCTCAAACAACAACAACAATGAAACAACAACAACAAAAACAAAACTTATCTCCATTGACATTGCCTTCAACAAGAAAGTAATTCTGGAAATAGGATAGAGTAATTCTTTGCAGTCTCATGTTTTTAATATTTTAAAGCAGTTTCTCAACCTTGGCACTATTAACATTTTGGGATGGATAATTCTTTGTTGTGGGGGATGCCCTGCTCACTATAGAATGTTAAGCACCATCTTTGGCCTCTATTCATTAGATGCCAGTAACATCAACTCCCCAAAATTGCTGAGTGCGGTGGGGCACACCTGTAGTTCTAGCTACTTGGGAGGCTGAGGCAGGAGGATCACTTGAGGCCAGGAGTTCAAAGCAGCAGTGTGCTGTAGTTGTGCCTCTGAACAGCCACTGCACTCCAGCCTTGGTAACATAGTGAGACCCTGTCTCTAAAAGAAAAAGCATGGTGGCTCACACCTATAATCCCAGCACTTTGGAAGCCGAGGTGGGCAGATCACCCGACGTCAGGAGTTCGAGACCAGCCCAGTCAACATGGTGAAACCCCATCTCTACTAAAAATACAAAAATTAGTCAGGCATGGTGGTGCATGCCTGTAATGCCAACTACTCAGGAGACTGAGGCAGGAGAATTGCTTGAACCTGGGAGGCAGAGGTTGCAGTGAGCCAACATCACACCACTGCACTCCAGCCTGGGCGACAGAGTAAGAGTACGTCTCAATAAAATAAAACAAAATACAATACAATAAAATAAAATAAAATGGAAGAAGAAAAGAAAGAGAGAAAGGGACAAATGGAGGGAAGGAGGAGGAAAGGGAGGAAGGGAAGAAGGAAGGAAGGAAGGAAGGAAGGAAGGAAGGAAGGAAGGAAGGAAGGAAGTCTTTAGATATTGCCCCATGCCTGCCAATTCACCTGTGGTTGAGAACCACCTGTGGTTGAGAAGTGTTGAAGTGTTAAACTTCAGGCTTTATTCTCTTGTAGAAGAATTACATATAGAAATTCAAGTTGTTGAATGATTCCCAGGTTACAAGAGAATTCTACCAACCCAGTTGGATCAAAATAGTGCCCACCCCTATCTTGTTTCCTTAGCACTGCCTGTGTTTCCTTTGAAAAGACCATTAGTGATGGTGTAATTCATGGCAATATTCTGATCTTGGAAATTCAGTCCCCTGCACTGTCCTAGAAAGATGAAGGAAAGGGGTGGTGTTTCTGAGGAAACCAAGGCCTCTGAGACCCCTGTGGAATTGGCAGTCCCCTACAAATTTTCTAGAGGCATGTCCCAGAGGACAATGAAAGGGAGACAAACAGCCCATTCTGGCATGCTTTTCAGGATCTCTCACTCCAAACAAGAAAGTCTGAGAGGCCTCGTAAAAATAAATATGGCTTAGTACTCCTGGCACAAGAGCAGTTTCTGACAGCCAAGACTTAACTCACCCTAGGGGGTGACCCAGACAGGGACTATGCACGAAGCTAGTTTCTTACCCATTGATATTCCCACTGACTCACAGCAGCCAGAGATGACTCTGCGCACCAGAACTGTGCTGAACCTTAGAGAAGGACTTGGGATGCACATAGGAAACAGTCTCTCGAGCTGAGTCAGACAGGGACAGCTAGCCTCTCATTTCTTCTCCAGTTCCAGAAAAACAACACAAATCATGCCTCTGGAAAGGAACCTGTCCTTTGCATACAGAGTGGAAACTGTTTATAACTTCTTAATCCCCTGACACTGAAAGTATGGGGACCGCCTGTCCTGGATTTTTCTGGGACAACTGTACTCATTCTACCACATGTCCCTGGTTTTCAGATGGAAAAAAATATGGTCTCCAGAATCCCAAGGTCTTTCCCAACAGATTTTAAAAAAAGTCTTCGGCCAGGCACAGTGGCTCACGTCTATAATCCCAGCACTTTGGGAGGCCGAAGCGGGCGACTCACCTGAGGTCAGGAGTTCGAGACCAGCCTGACCAACATGGAGAAACCCCATCTCTATGAAAAATACAAAATTAGCCAGACGTGGTGGCGCATGCCTGTAATCCCAGCTACTCGGGAGGCTGAGGCAGGAGAATCGCTAGAACCCGGGAGGCGGAGGTTGCAGTGAGACAAGATGGCGCCCATTGCACTCCAGCCTGGGCAACAAGAGCAAAACTCCATCTCAAAAAAGAAGAAGAAGAAGAAAAAAAGCAAATCTTCATAAGCAACATATATGAAACCCTGAGAATAACCAAACCTGTATTAAGAAATGAGAGGTGGGGGCCAGGTGCGGTGGCTCAAGCCTGTAATCCCAGCTTTTTGGGAGGCCGAGACGGGCGGATCACGAGGTCAGAAGATCGAGACCATCCTGGCTAACCTGGTGAAACCCTGTCTCTACTAAAAAAATCCAAAAAAAAAAAAAACTAGCCGGGCGAGGTGGCGGGCGCCTGTAGTCTCAGCTACTCGGGAGGCTGAGGCAGGAGAATGGCTTAAACCCGGGAGGCGGAGCTTGCAGTGAGCTGAGATCTGGCCACTGCACTCCAGCCTGGGCGACAGAGCGAGACTAAGAAATGAGAGGTGGGAAGGAGGGTGCTGAGGAATCAGCCTCTACTGTTTACGTTTTTTTTTTCTCCTTGGATTTTAGGCTATGATACCTGATGGAGGCCAGAAAGGTTGACTGTCTTTCCTAGCCCCAAGATCATGTAAACCTGACCTGACTCTACTGCCGCCTTCAGTTAGCAAGAAGAACTACACACCCAGAAAATGCCTCAGTAATAGTTACCATGGTGATGCTAGTTCAACCACATTGCATCTGGGTAAAAATTTCAGGCAAAACGATATAGAAAACTACTGCCTAACAAGGAGTTAACACCTTACATCTTTTTGTTGTTGTTGCTGCTGTTGCTGTTGCAAAGTACGGTTCATCTTAGCTTTGGTAAAAGATGGTAATTTGAAGTGAAGTATTGAAAAAAACAAGCAAGGATGAAATGTCAATGTATCTATTTGGAGAAATCCAATAACCACTTTGCACTATGCCAAATTACTTTCCCCTCAGCTAACAGGGGGCATTTGGGTCTTCCTGACTGTATTTACTGCTGAGGAAAGTGAGTTAATGATATCCATAGACGATCCAAAGCCAGGAAATGCTGGCATGTCAGCTGGGAGGGAAAAAAAATGATATACTGGGCCATCAGAAAGTTGGACATTTGGGTAAAAGGAACAAAACAAGATTCACCCTGGAAAAATGGAAGGTGGTGAAATTAACCCGTATTATTAATAGGCATTAGGGAGAGTAGACCACAAAAGGAAGGAAGACTAGAGACAAGTTTATGATTTTATGTAGTAAATCAAAAGTTAAATCTGAGGGAAGGACCTACAGACTGGGGCTGGAAGGAGGCTGAGAGCTTTGTGGGAGTGCAGTTGCCCATGAGGACTTCTTTCCTGACCCCCTCCCTTCCTTGTCAGGATCACAAAGTCAAAGAAGGTGAAGAGGCTAACAACGGTGATTTACAAAGACAGCAAGGAGGAACTAAGTCTGTCTGGGCCGAATCTGGGCGTCTGAGCTGGAGCAACAGGACCCAGACAACCAGCTCAGGAAATGAGTGAATGAAAAGAGGGGGTCGGTGAATTATTTAGCCCAAGAACAACGCTGCCTAGACCGGGGGAGGCGAGGGAGAAGAAAATCTCAGAAAAGGAATTTTGACAGGGAGAACGCTAGTTAAGATGCAGCACTCCAGGCCCCCTGATGTCCCTTGTTTGATGTCAATAAAGACCCAAGAGGATTATGCATCCGCAAGCCTTGCGTATTCGGAGACATCAATAAAGTCTGGACTTGGGGCCGGTGGGGGGGGCCGGGGTCATGTCCAGGCGACTTGTGTCAGCTCAGGTGCTCCTCTGAAGCATAGAGCTGGAGTGAGCGGGGGCGAGACTTGCCGCTAGGATGATTTTTTTTTTTTTTTTTTTTTTTTTAAGTTAGGGACATTCAAACAGTAGTAATAGGGACAGGGAGGGGGCTCTCTCTCGGGCCAGGAATGTGGGGGCGGCCTGAGGAGGAGCGGGGCCCCGAGCAGGAGACGCCGGCGGGTGGGGTCGGGGGACCGGGGAGCCGAGGCCGAGGGCGGGAAGGGGCCGGGCCGGCGCTGGGGGCGGGCCCAGGCGCGGTGGCGGTGGCGGGGGCTGCGGCGCGGGGGGCGGGGCGGCCGGGCCCGGGACACCCCCTCCTGGTCCCCTGGCGGGGCAGCGTCGGCTCTGGCAGCACTGGAGGAGGCGGCGGTGTCCAGAGGGCGACTTGCGGGGCGCGCAGGCCGCCGTGCACCCGGGACGCTTCCCCCTCGGGGACTCTCCGCGGGCTCCTCCGCCGCGCCGTCCCGCGGGAGCCGGCGGGACCCCGGGCGGGAGGCACCATGAGGCGGCAGTGGGGCGCGCTGCTGCTTGGCGCTCTGCTCTGCGCACACGGTAAGCGGCGCCCGCCGGGAAAGTTTGTCCCTGGGTCCGGCCGCTGCAGGACTCGCCTCCCGGTACCCGGACGGCGCGGGCCAGGGCCTGAGACCCCTCGCCCTCGCTGCTAGCCGTGGCCCTGGATCTGTGTGCTGGGGAGTGGACCCGGAGCGGCCCCGGCTCCAGCAGCCGGAGCAGGGGCATCAGCGGAGGCGCTCCCGCGGGCTTAGGTCTGGGCCGGGGCGCGGGTAAGGTCCGGGGCGTTCTTTCGCTCGTCCTCCCTCACTGCTCTTTGAAGAGCGGGGACTGCTTTCCTTTAAGGTTAGGACCGGGGCTCTGTGTCCTTGGTGCGAATGAATGCGTGCGAAGAAAGGGAGGCGGGCGAAGAGGGTCGCTAAACCCATAAGTTGTAAATAGCTCTCCTTCCTGGGGCTGGGGGCTCGGGCGGGTTGCGGAGAAGGGCCCCGGTGGAATCTGAGTACTTGGGCACCGGGATTCCTCTACTTGGAGAACAATTCCCGGACTCCAGGTCTTGCTCCCACCAAAGGACTCTGGGACACTGTTTGCGGGCAGCATCTCCCCTGGGCGGTGTTTCGGGGTCCCTCTCTTGGCTGCGGCCAGTCAACTTCCAGCCCTCGTCCCCAGGGGAGGTGGTTGGAAAGGGGGCTGAGGAGAAATATAGGGAAAAAACTACTGGAAGGCTCCCGCAGATCTGCCCTGGCCGGGGTAGGGGGGCAGGGGGCGAGTATCCCTGAACCCCAGAAAGCAGCCTCCCGGCCCGCGCGGCGGGGTCCGGGCCCTCAGGGGAGCTGGACGGCTGCAGCAGGACTTCTTGGTGCCCATACCCCCTGTTATGTGTGACTAGGGCTCCGGTGGAATCGGCTTCTCCGCGGCCTCTTAACGACCCTGGGTGCACCCCGTGATTGAGCAGCTGCCTCTAGTTTGTGCCCAGAGATCAAAGAACTTTGATCTTTGAACCTCAGCCCTATTCACCCATCGCTATTCATCGTGGCGGGAGTTCCGAGTCTCCCCATTTTCCTCGCAGCCCCAATGTAGGGAGCTGGGGCTCAGAATGAAGGGGTCTGCAGATCCTGCCTGGCCTTGCACCGGTTCTTTCTTTCACGTAGGACAGCTCGTGTGGAAAAAGTCAGTGAGATTTCGGAACTTGCCTGGCAGGGCGTGGAGATATCTGGGCACTCGTTTTAAAGATTGGTTTACCTCCCAAATCCAAAACAGAGTTTTCATGTCTGTTATTTAAACTACCTGTGGGTTTTCAGGGGGCTTTTTCCGCGTCCTCTCCAGCGCGGACTGAGCCCTTTCCCTCTGAGGAGCGGTAGCCTGGCCGGCCCACGTTCCGCTCCGCTCTGCGCTCTTCCCTCCCCGGCTCTCTCCTGGATGGTTATTTGTAGCCTCTTTGGCGTGTTGGGACAGCAGCCCTACTGGGGTAGGAATGTAGCTGTTCTTCCCACCACATGGGCCCCTTAAAGGGACAGCTTTGCTTTTTGGGGGGTTTCCCCCTTCGGGTTGCAAGGGAAGGGGATGGAACTTTCCTCTCGGCCCCCTGGAGGAAGTTTTGAAAAAGATCAAGGGAAATGGCAAGGCACTGGGAAAAAAAAAAAAAAAAAAAAAAAAAATTAGGGTTAAAACGGATACCAACAAAGCCAGAGAGGAGCTTGTCGCCCTCTGCCCTAGGGAAGGGGGAGCTGGAAGGTTCCGGGCTGAGACTGGCCAAGAAGATTTTACTGCTCCAGAGCTGTCAACGCTGCAAATATTACATGTGCATAAAGGAAGGGGGTGAGAATGGGGGGAGAGAATTGCGTATGTCTAATGTTTCACAGAAAAAGAATGGGAGGATTCGTGGTAACTCTTTTAGGCTTCTTTCTCTTTTTTTTTTTTTTTTGGAGAGGGTGTCACTCTGTTGCCCCCCCAGGCTGGAGTGCAGTGGGGCAATCATAGCTCACTACAGCCTCGACCTCCCAAGCTCAAGTGATCTTGTCATCTCAGCCTCCTAACTGGGACTACAGGCAGGCACCACCGCACCCTACAAATTTTTGCTTTTTTTTCTAGAGATAGGGTTTCACCATGTTGCCAAGGCTGGTCTCCAACTCCTGGACTCAAGCGATCCACCTGCCTCGGCCTCCCAAAGTGCTGATATTACAGGTGTGAGCCACTGTGTCCAGCCCAGGTTTCTTTTTAAGGAAAAAAAGTTTAATGGAAATGTCTAAGCATGGAAAGCTTTCTGTGTACATGTTTGTAAGGGTAGGCAGTGGGGTGAAGGTGTACACATCACCTGGCCTGATACTGAGCCGTCCTCGGCGGTCTGGAGGGGTCAGATTCACAGTTCACCAGTGAGATTGAGCAGTTTCAGAGCCTGGAACCAGCACAACCAAAAAAAACAACCAAAAATACCACCAACACAACATCTTTTGTACTGACAATTCCGGGGGCTCAGGGAGACAGCAGTTGTGATAAATGTAGTAGTAGATCCATTAGGCAGACCTGACCTCAGCAAGGCATGAATTAAAGACACTAAAGTTTGAGGGACATTGGGATCTAGTGGATCACTTGAGGCCAGGAATTCAAGACCAGCCTGGCCAACATGGTGAAACCCTGTCTCTACTAAAAATACAAAAATTAGCCGGGCATGGTGGTACATGCCTGTAGTCTCCAGCTACTTGAATGGGTGAGACAGGAGAATTGCTTGAACCCGGGAGGCAGAAGTTGCAATGAGCCAAGATTGTTCCACTGTACTCTAGCCTGGGCAACAGAGTGAGACTCTATCTCAATAAATACACAAAGTTTAAGGTGCTTATTTGGATGCTGGTAGTCTTTTGGGCTTTTCCTAGAGCCTATTGGTTTGGACTCAACTCACATAACTCTCCAACCTTAAAGATTTTGGAAGGAAACTTGATGGCTGGTAATAGCCCTGAGCATTTTCATCCTGAAGATTGAAGTAAGGGCATAGATGACAAGCCTTGGAAGAGTGGAAACTGTGTTTGTTCTGGAGGTCTCATCCAGGTAAGGGAAATGTTAAAACTTCCTGCCTAGGTATGCTTGGGTAGATAGAAGGTTGTATATGAGAATAAGTGCAGAGCAATTGAGCTGAGACTGGTCTGCTTTCCATCTCGCTGTTGTCGTGACCATGGTTGTCATGGTGCTTGAGTGACCTTGTCCTTGATCTGTTGGACTTGTGAAACATACTTGGCTTGTCACTGATTTTGGATTTCCTCTTCTGTACCCTGATGAATATCAGATAACATCTTTTGGACTGGCACGTGGTATTAAGAATGACAGGTGCAAGGGAACCAACTCTAGCCATGTCTGATACAGAGCACGTTGGGTATGTCCATCTTCTGGGCCAGCAAAGAACACAGGAGGTCACAGGAGACAGAGTGTTTGATAGCTCTTCGCTCACTCTTTCTGCTGATTAACTGCCAGTCTTAACTGTTAGAAGGAAAATGGGAGAAATTGTTTATGATGCTGCTGCCCCTTTAAAGAAAAAATAAATACTGAAGGTTCCTGAATAGGAACAGAATTTCAGGGACTACTTTAAGAAGTAGTCTTGTCTTTTCTATGATTGGGCAAAATTATGAGACAGTCTGTGCCCTTGGTCGACTAGGTCTGTTAGCCTGTTCCAGCCAGGGTCTCGCTACATTCCTTGATGCAGCTTAGCCACGAGTTTTGTCACAGTTGCCTGGACATGGGGCATCTGGGCCCCAGACTATGTGTGGACTGCCATCTCATCTTTAGCAGCGGAAGCCCTCCTCCCCTCCTCAGCCTGTGAGGATTCAGTGTCCCAGGGAAGACTCAGTGCTGACTGGTTAGCTGGCAGAGCCTGAGTTTGGCCTTATAAATAGTTCTGATGACTGCATGGGTTTGCCACTCTCACGCCGGCTTAGAGCTGGCAGGGATGAGTTCTTCCTCGTACAATCGGGAGCATTCCTCAAACTGGGCTCCACACCCATTCACTTATTCATTCATTCAGCAAGCACACATATGTCAAGCATTAATATAATCACTGTATACGAAGCTCGGTAATTAAGAAGCACCCACAGACCTGGGTTTGAATCTTGGCTCTGGCAATTCTTGGTGACTCTGTGCAAAATCTCCCCGAACCTCAGGGTTGTTACCTGCAAAGGTGAGTAGGGTAGAGGAAGAAAAGTAGTAATAAATTATCACATAGGAATATCATAAAACTTACATGAGATAATAGCATGTTCAAACTATGCAGCACAGAGCTTGGCAACTACTGTGTTACTATAGAGCTAGATAAAAGTTAGCTGTAAGCAAAGTCAGGTAAGTGGATCAGAGATGATTCTTGGCTTTAGAACATGGGAGCCAGGTAAATAATTATGCTACCATGTTCCGTGCTAAAATTGAGACTTGCTCCTTCATTCATTGCAGCTGGTCTTTTGCTTGTCTCTTTTAAAGATCTGCCCCTTCTTTCTCCCCTTGAAAACATGACAGAACCGAAGCGTAGTTCTCACTTCTGCCCACTCCTAGAAAAGTGATCTACTAAGCTATAACATCAGTCTAGGGGAACTCATGTCACCTTAGTTCTCTTGAGAGAGGTCTGGGGAAGTGGAGCTTTTCCTCTGAGAGCTTCCCTTCTTAAGTGGTCAGGGATGCAGCCTAGCAACTTCTCCCCCTAAGATTCCTGTGACATGGGGTGAGAGGGGCTGGCCGGGGACTCTTGTAGCTGGAACAGTTTAGAATTCCAAGCCCTCTCTCCCATTGGCCTGAGAAAGGAGTCAGGCTCCAGAGCTCATAAGGTAGTAATTGCCCCAATTTGGGAGCTGGGCTGTTGTGGAGCCTTCGCAGCTACCCTTTTCAATCAGGAAGCCTGTCAGTGTGCAGGCCTAATTGATGTGGGTCTCCAGCCCCGAATGGCCCCCAACCCCCAGCTCCTCCACCTCAAAGTTTGACCTCTGTTGTCTCTTTTGTTTCTTCTTTTTAAGTTGGTGCCAGTGATGTGATGTTTTTGGGAGCTGCGGAAAGTTGACCGAAACCAAGAGCAGCTGTTAAAAAGAGCCAATTCTCTAGCTTCCTGGCGGTCGTTTGACTCCATTTTCTGTTGTGCATTTTTGATTTAGCAAGAAGCAAACATCCTAGGTGCCCTTGAGCGCCTCTTACGCCCATCTAAGCAGACTTCATTCTTTCACTGCTCATAGATTCCCATCCTTGCTTACAGATGAGCGGACTGACTGTTAGCGCTCCCTGACGCCCTGTTTCCCCTGCGGAATAGGACTCCCCCATCATTCAGCTTCGAAAGAGGAGGGAAGGGGCGCTGCCTGGGACCCAACTGGGGAAAGCCTGGCTGGGACTTGCTGCAAGCCCTGACTTGGCCTATGGGAGCTCCCCCTCACCTCTGTGCAGAGCTGAGGATCAGAGCGGCTAGCAGAGCCAGAAACAAAAGACTGGGAGCAAACCTCCCATCTGGCTGAGAGGCAGTGACACAGAGGTGCTGCTGCATAATTTATCACCGGAGGTTTTCTGGAGCCGGGAAGCTCCTGGCTCCAGGCAGTGCCTTTTTGCAGGAGAGGTACCCTCCCTCTGTCTGGGTGTAGGGCGAAGCAGGTACAGAGAAGGGTATCAGGAGAGACACCTGATTAGCATGTGAAATAAAGAAGCTGCAAGGTTGTAAGTGCCTCCAGGGATCTCTCCAAGCTCAGCAGCTCCACTTCCTGTCATGCCTAGGGGGAGGTGGGGAGGGGTAGTGCTCTAAGTGTTCCCTTCCTATGTTCTCCTGGCCCCAGCCTTGGGGCTGGCCTGCAACCACGTGCCAGCATGGATGAATACAAGAGACAGCTTCTCTGTTGAGTTGACTGTAGCCTCCTTCTAACCAAGTGGAGAGGCCAGGTTATGACATCCACAAGCCTAGCAAATAGGAAAGGGGAGCCCCAGGCTTTCCACCTTCCGGCCCTGGGCAGTTTAAACAAGAAGTTTCAACTACAGGCTCGGAAAGCCAGTAAAAGCCAACAACTCTACAATGTATCTTCCCCAAATGAGAGTTTCTGTTCTTCTAGGAATGATCTCCTCCAATGACAATTTGTGCAAATTGTGGGAAGTGTGGATTTACAAACTGGGATATGTGGTCTAAAAAATCCAAATATATTTCTGGAGCAGTTAGCATTTTTGAGAGCTTTGCTGTGTCCCTGGCACTGTGTTAAGCATTTAGTATATGATATCACATTTATCCCTCACAATATCCTTATGAAGTAGGTATCATTAGATTCCTGTCTTACATTGGCCAGGTGTGGCGGCTCACGTCTATAATCTCAGCACTTTGGGAGGCTGGAGTGGGTGGATCACTTGAGGTCAGGAGTTCGAGACCAGCCTGGCCAACATGGTGAAACCCCATGTCTACTAAAAATGCAAAAATTAGCTAATGTGGTGGCACATGTCCATAGTCTCAGCTACTCAGGAGACTGAGGCTGAGGTGGGAGAATCGCTTGAACCTGGGAGGCAGAGGTTTCAGTGAGCCAAGATTGTGCCACTGCTCTCTAGGCTGAGCGACAGAGCAAGACTCCATCTCAAAAAAACAAAAACAAAAAACAGATTCCCATCTTACAGATGGGAAACAGGCTTAGAGCAGTTTGCTGTCATACAAGTAGTGAGTAACTGAACCAGAATTTGAACCCAGAGTCTAAGCTGTTAACCCCCAATCCCATGCTACCTCTCGAAATAGAGTATTTTCAAGCCAGGCTATCCCAGAAGATCTAGGTTGGGAAGGTCTATATTTCACCTTGGATTGACCTCTCCTTTCTGTTTTCAGACATCTCCTTCTCAGGGAGTCTCAATGCATAACGAATTACTTCTCAGGTGCTTTTTGAGGGAGAGAGACTTTATTTACTTTTTTTTTTTTTTAAACAGGGTCTCACTCTATTGCCAAGGCTGGAGTGCAGTGGCATGATCATAGCTCACTGTAGCCTTGAACTCATGGGCTCAGAAGAAGCGAGAGACTTTAAAAGGCTTCCAGAAAATGTGGTCTGTTGCTCCCTGAGCAACCACAAACAAATGTAGTTTGTTACTGTGTGGACTTTCTGATTTGAGATGCAGGGGGAGAGGAAAGCAATATTTTGAGCAGCCCTTCACAGAGCATAGCCATGTTTGAGCCCTGTTGGATTTGTGAAATCTGTTGACAGCTTCCAGGTAGGGCAGGTAGAATTTTGAGCATCTATACCAAGATAGCCTGGCATTGGCTACATTACTGGGTTGAGAGAGAGGACATATCCAGATGAAGATAATGGGATTAGTACAAGTAACAAGAACAACAGTAACAGCTGTCTAGTATGAACTTCATATGTATTATCTCATTTAGACCTCTTAGCAACCCTATGAAATAGATACTGTTATTACTCCTGATTTACAACAGTGGAAACAAATCCATTTCTTAATTGCTTTAGGTTCTGGATTCTCTCTCCTGTCCTTGGCTCCTCAGAATTAGTTGGTGATAAATTAGGCAAGGATCTGCCGGGTGTGGTGGCTCATGCCTGTAATCCCAGTGCTTTGGGAGGCCGAGACAGGAGGATCACTTGAGGCCAGGAGTTCGAGAGCAGCCTGGTCAACATGGAGAAACCCTGTCTCTACTCTGAAAATACAAAAGTTAGCCGGGTATGGTGGTACACACCTGTAGTCTCAGCTACCTGGGAGGCTGAGGCAGGAGAATGGCTTGAACCCGGGAGATGGAGGTTGCAGTGAGCTGAGATTGTGCCACTGTACTCCAGCCTGGGTGACAGAGCAAGACTCCGTCTCAAAAAAAAAAAAAAAAAAAAAGGCAAGGATAAAGGATACCATGTGCCTCAAGCTCTTCCAGAGAACGGCAGTAAAGCAAGACTGTGGTTATTCATGCCACCAACTTAACCCATGGGGGGTGGTACTGCTGCCTGGTACATGGTAGAGTTTTCAAACATCTCAAGTCCTAAAATAGCAGGTCTTAATCATGGAGTGGTTGGATGTGACAGTTCTGGGGTGAGCCAAATCTTTAATAGTAATAGCAAGAGCTATTATTTATTGAGCACTTAGTATGTGCCAGGCAGTAATGCTAAGTCCTTTTTATGAATTAACTAATTTATTTCTCATAACATCCCTGTAAGGTACGGGCTTTTATTGTCCCAATTTTCCTGATGAGAAAATTAGATAGAAAGAGATTAAATAACTGCCCAGGGTCAGACAGCTAGGAACTAGCAGAGTCAGGATTTTTATTCTGGGAAGTTTTGTTCCTATGTGCTTAACATTATGTTCTTCTGCCTCATAACTTTGGAGGCTAACCATTAAGGACTTCTTTTCTATATGTAACAGTAGCAAGAGAGGGCTGATCTTGCTTGGACCTGTAATCACGTGCCTGATAGTGTCCCTTTTGAAACGGCCCACTGAGGAGAAGACTTCACCCGGTAGATTTTCCAAACCAACCAAGTTAAGCTGGCCTCTAGGGATCAGGGGAATAAAAGGAACCATGGGACAGAAATAAGTAGAGTCAGTTTTACAGCTGGATAATACAGCTGGTGAAAGAACTCTTGTAGGAGAAAGGAGTAAACAAAACCTGGATAGGACTAAGAGGCTGCCTTGCAAAGGAAACGATACCTGTTCTCTTGGGTACTGGTTAGGTAGGAAATAACTACTTTCATTTATGATATTCTGAGTCCCTTTTTCTTTGACTCCAGCTTTTACAAGATTCTAGAGGAGTGTTTCATTCATTCATTCATTCATTCAACAAACTTGTATTTATTGCTGCCAGTGGATAAAAGGAGAGAGGCATATGCTAATATGCTTTAGCATATTATAAATGAATGGTGATTCCTCCTTTTCTCGTTGTAATCCTAATACCTTCCACACCGGGGTAGCCACCAGACTCCAGAACACTCACAGGGCATTCCTTAAGCCTTCTCATCTCTGGTTCAACTTGAAAAAGCTGCTCTGTAGCTGTGTGTAGTCACGGTCTACCCATGTGCCTCCACGTGACAGGTGTGGTCCACCTTCAGCTGTGCATTCTGTGGAATGGTGGAGAGCAGCGCCTCTCAACACTTGAGTGTGCATCGGTGTCACCGGAAAGCTTACTGAAAGTCCAGACTCTGAGATCACACTAAGAGAAGAATACTAGTTTAAGTGTCAGAATGGGGCTGCCATCCTGGCTCTCCCACATACCTCATGCCCTTGGCCAAAGCGGGTGCCCTTACCTGTTGAATAGGCCCTGCAGTCATTGCTCAGGGTTATTGTAATGATTCAATGAGAATGCAAGTGCATATGCAAAAGTAGCTTGCACACTAAAGAGAAATTGCAAAGTATAATTATTTGTTATCAGAAGCACTGTTCCTTCCTGGACCAACAACGCTCCAGTGCTGATTCAAAAGTGCTGGGATGCCAGACTTTCCCCGCTTCATTACTTTACCTTCAGGCGAGGGAAATAAGTCTTTACCTTAGCAGTAACCAGAAAGAGGTCACTGTTTGAGACCCATAAATTCACTGCATATTTGCTATTGGAGAACACATAAAAGAGAAGGACCCAGAAGTTGTAAATTCCCCCTTTTGACCTTGGGGTTTTGGAGATTCTCACAACAGTAATACCATTTATTGGGAAGCAGTATAATCACCTGACTGGGTGTGAATGCTGGCCTCAACCCTTAGTACTTGTGCAATCTATCTACAGACTTAACCTTTCTGTGGTTCATTGTCCCCAGCTGTAAAGTGGTGATAATATTAGGTTGGCACAAAAGTAATTGCGATTTTTGTCGTTAAAAGTAATGGCAAAAACCACAATTGCTTTTGCGTCAGCCTAATAACACTACCACCTCCAAGGGTTGTTGAGGGCCTTCCGTGATGTAGCATACGAAAAGTACTTAGAAAAGTACTCGGAGGGCACCTGGTAAGTATTTACTAAATGATGGCGCCGGGCACAGTGGCTCACGCCTGTAATCCCAGCACTTTGGGAAGCTGAGGTGGGCGGATCATGAGGTCAGGAGTTCAAGACCAGCCTGGCCAACATGGTGAATCCCCATCTCTACTAAAACTACAAAAATTGGCCAGGCGCAGTGATGGGCACCTGTAATCCCAGCTACTCAGTAGGCTGAGGCAGGAGAACTGCTTCCCAGGAGGCGGAGGTTGCAGTGAGCCAAGATGGCGCCACTGCACTCCAGCCTGGGCAACAGAGCAAGACTCCATCTTGGAAAAAAAAAAGATGATGGTTGTATTATTATGAAGCTTTTGCTGTGTGTTAGCCCTGTGCTAAGCAGTTCATATGGGTTAATCTTTACAAAGCCCTTTGAGGTAGAACTGTTCATATTCCCATTTTATGGATGAGGAAACTGAGGCCTGGAGGGATTAACTTGCTCAAAGTTGTAGAATTTGTGGTAGAACCAAGATTTGAACCTTCGTCTCTCTGACTCTAGAATCTCTGTTGTCTACTACTAAGTTAGGGTGTCTTGTATACCAGACGGATGTTTCCCTTCTTTCCTTTATATCAGGGGTGTCCAGTCTTTTGGCTTCCCTGGGTTGCATTGGAAGAAGGATTGTCTTGGGCCACACATAAAATACATGAACATTAACAACAGCTGATGAGCTAAAGAAAAAAGAAATCACAAATAATCTCATGTTTTAAGGAAGTTTACGAATTTGTGTTGAGCCGCATTCAAAGCCATCCTGGGCCATGCAAGTCACAGGTTGGACAAGCTTGCTTTACATGAAAGCAGTGAGAAATTTGGTAAGGTGGCGGGAGTGGGAGAGATGAGATGTAAAAGGGAAGATTTTAGTTAACCTCTAGAGAAAATTCCTATGAGCACATTAACATAGATTCCAAAAGCTGGATGGCTTCATGATCAAAGATACCTTGCAGAGAGACCTTTTCCATGGTGAATCGCATTAGGTGGAGGGGCTAGAGCCTAGGCCCCTGGAGGCTAAGGGAGCTTGCAGTGTGGCTGGCAGCTTTCAAGGCCAGAGCATAGCAGAGTGTTCTAATTCAACACTTCTTAAAATGAAGGCTGCATTTTGCCACCCACAGTCATTTGTTTTCTTTCTTCACTCACCATTCTTTTCCTTAAAAAGGGTTAAAAGCTGCCTTTATGATCACAGCCAGGACTTGAGTGAAAAGGCAGAATTCCACCTCTGAGGACCCCAGAGGGACAGCAGTTATCCAGAAGAGCTGGCTTTCTGGAGTATAATGTGTCTGTTTACTGTATGAATGCCCAAGTCAAGCGTTTGCCTGACCAGTGGCTGCCCGCCCTTCACTGCAGCGGATGCTGAGATGTTGATTTGACATGCAGGAAGTCAAGGCCCTTCAACTGCCTGCAACTAACTTGATGCCCACCGATGGAATGCTTTGTTCCTAAAGTCTGCGCGGGGAAATCAGGACTTCTGTTATCACTCAGCCAAAGGCGGGGGTGGGGCCCTAAAGAAACAAAAGAGCTTAAGGTTCTTCCCTACCAGTATGCTTTTTCATTTGCACACAGCCCCAGGACTCTTCTACACTTGCTCTATTCTGGTACTCCAATTTTTAATATCAAGGCCTTTTGGAAAAATTTAACCCCCACGGCCCTGCATCTGCACACCCCTGCATCCGCACCCCCCAGCCTCCATTATTGAACATCTTTGGTGTGCCGAGGCACAAGGTTAGTTTTTTCCACCTTTATTTTCTTGTCTAATCTTTGTTGGTTTTTTTTTTTTTTTTTTTTTGAGACAGAGTCTTGCTGTGTTGCCCAGGCTACAGTGCAGTGGCATGATCTCTGCTCACTGCAACCTCTGCCTCCGAGCTTCAAGCAATTCTTTCCCTTCAGCCTCCCTGGTAGCTGGGACTATAGGCGTGCACCATCACGCCCAACTAATTTTTATATTTTTAGTAGAGACAGGTTTTCACCATGTTGGCCAAGCTGGTCTCAAACTCCTGACCTCAAGCCCACCTCAGCCTCCCAAAATGCTAGGATTATAGGCGTGAGCCACCAGGTTCAGCTCCTTGTGGCTTTTTTACAAACAAGAAAACTGAAGCTTAGGGAGCTACGTGACTTGCACAAGGTCACCTGGCTGGTTGATGGAACCCAAGTCTGTCTATTCCAGGTCCAGTGCATTGTCCTCTGCCCAACCTCCTCCTCCAATTCCCCCCCAACCCGCCCCATCTTCCTCTCTGTCCTTGTCACACCTTTCATCTTGAACTCCCCTCTGGTACATCCCCACTCCGTCTGTGTGTGGTTAACAGCATTTCTCAACCTCTATTGATGTTTTGGGTCAGATAATTCTTTATCATAGGGGCCTGTCTGCACGTTATAGAATCTTTTTTTTTTTTTTTTTTTTTTTTTTTTGGAGACAGAGTTTCGCTCCTGTTGCCCAGGCTGGAGAGAAATGGCACGATCTCACCTTACCGCAACCTCTGCCTCCGGGGTTCAAGCGATTCTCCTGCCTAAGCCTCCCGAGTAGCTAGGATTACAGGTGCCCACCACCACACCTGGCTAATGTTTGTATTTTTAGTAGAGATGGGGGTTTCACCATGTTGGCCATGCTGGTCTTGAACTCCTGACCACAGGTGATCCGCCCACCTGGGCTTCCCAAAGTGCTGAGATTGCAGGCATGTAATCCTGTATAGAATTATACAGTTATAGAATCTTTAGCAGCATCCCTAGCTTCTACCCACCAGATGTCGGTAAGCACCACGAAGCATGACACCCAAAAATGTCTCCAAACATTGCTAAATGTCCTCTGGGGGACAAAATATCCCCAGTTGAGATCCACTGATTTAGCCTTATCCTTTTTCTCACCATGATACCCCAGGAAGGGGATCTGTGTACTGGGGAGCCCCATCACATGGAGTGGGATTAAACATCTTTGCTGTTCAGTCCAGCTAGAGTTCACCAAAAGGGTGCCTGTAGCTGTGCTGAGCCTGTCATAGTACTGAAGTTCCTCAGGCTGTGTTGTCCAGGATCTGAGTGAGAAAAGCCCTCCTCCCTTCTCAGAGTTCTCAGGCCAGAAAGGATGGAGTGGGGGCAGGAGCAGCTGGGTCTTTTAGTGCTTCCTGGGGAAGAATCCTCTACCCTGCATTTGCAGAGAGACCCGAAGAGACAGGAGCACTGGGCTTGGAGCAAGGCCTTCTTGTGAGGTCTAGAGACACTGCACCTCACAACTGGACCTCACTTGGCTTCCGCAGGAAATCCTGCATCTTTTTTTTTTTTTTTTTTTTTTGAGACAAGGTCTCACTTTGTCACCATGACTGGAGTGCAGTGATGAGATTATGGCTCACTGCAGCCTCAACCTCCTGGGCTCAAGTGATCCTCCCACATCAGGCTCCCAAGTAGCTGAGAGTACAGGCGTCCACCACCATGTCTGGCTAACTTTTGTAAATTTCTTTTCTGTAGAGACAGGGTTTCACCATGTTGCCCAGGCTGGTCTCAAAACTGCTATGCTCAAGGGACCCACCACCTCAGTCTCTCAAAGTGCTGATATTACAGGTGTGAGCCACCACGCCCAGCCCAATCCCGCATCTTTTCTAGGGCAGCTGATTCCCATAGCATGTGGAGGGAGAGGGCCAGGCCTCAGTTGAGAATCTGGTGAAAGCTGTGATTCCTTACCCAGAAACTTACATTATACCTATAGCATCAGGGATTCACAGATCCCAAAAGCCATCCATCCATCCATTCATCCATCCATCTGTCTGTCCATCCATCCATCCATCCATCCATCCATCCATACTTCACAGGCTAGGAAGTTCTACCTTATGCTCACACTTACTCTTGGGGTTGAAACGGAGAGGGAAAGTTCTAGAGCTCTCTCCCTGCTTTTGGAGGGCATGGCAGCACACCTTTTTATCCCGGGCCCTAAGCCCTAGACTAGGCCAAGGAATTGTAATGTGAGACAAGGATGTACATCAAGGAGATGAGCTGAGAGAGAAAAGCTGGACCAGGTACAGAGTGTAGGAGGAGGGGTGACAATTTCGAGCTGACTCCGTCTCTGTTTCAGCCCAGACTGAGGGCAGGGCCCAGCTGAGGGGAGGAAGAGGAGAAGAAAGGAAGGGGGAGAGATGAGCCATGCACTGCGGCCCCCTCCTTCCCCAGCTGCGAGCAGAGCAACCCAGCGGGTTGGATGAATGCTGGGAGGGGGAGAGTGACCCTGGCAGAACCCTTTGTTCCAGCTGAGGCTGGAGCGGGGCACTGAGCCATTCACACGCCATCCCAGGGCATCCTGCTGGGCACGCTGGGGAGGGGGCACAGCAGCCGGTCATGGGACTTGGCCAGGCAGATAGCTTGATGCTCAATAGGGAAGCCCAGCTGCGTGCTGCTGAAGCCGGGGGAGGGGCTGCATCTGCCAGCCTTCCTCAAGGCTGTGGCCTGTGCCACAGACAGGAAGGCCCTGGCAGGTCCCAGTTCCTCTGCCCTGAGGTGGCCTGGGGGACTCACAGCAGCCCACCCTGCTTCCTGCTCCCCTGTGTGGATTCCTTATCTTAAAGAGGCTCCAGCATTTTAATTCCACCATTAGTTCTTGCCCTCCCTGGCCAACATCCCAGGGTCTGGTCCAGGACAGAGGCAGAGCATCCATATCTCAACCTAGTTTTGGTGAGAAGGATATGGAGGCCTCTCAACATCACCCCTTCTGTCCCTTGTTCCTCTTCTTCAAGAGCACTAAACCTCTGAGTGGCATTATTTGTTATTTTGGGGTGGGGGTTGTTTGTTTCTTTTTTTTTTTCTTTTTTGAGACAAGGTCTTGCTCTGTTGTACCAGCTGGAGTGCAGTGGTGTGATCATAGCTCACTGCAGCCTTGACCTCCCAGGCTCAAGCAATCCTCCCACCTCAGCCTCCCAAGTAGCTGGGACTACAGGCACGTGCCACTACCCCCAGCTAATTTTTTAGTTTTTTGTAGAAACAAGGTCTCACTATGTTGCCCAGGCTGGTCTCAAACTTCTGGGCTCAATCAATCCTCCAATCTCAGCCCCTCAAAGTGCTGTGATATAGGTATGAGCCACTGTGCCTAGCCTAGGTGGCATCATCTGTCTCTGGGCCCTTAGAGGTTCTATGCAAAAAAGCCCTGTCATAGAGGGGGTCACCTGGACTCTTTGTAAGCCCAAAGTCAGAGGGTATCTTCTGGATTGTTTATGCCCTGGAGGAGACATGGTTTTACCGCCTACATCTCCCTTGAAGTGTCACTGTGACTCTCCCGGTGACAGTGCCCCTTAACTAGGCCCCTCTACCTTCCCCTCGGAATGGGCTTTGGTTGAGCGGGAGCTGAGCCCTCACTGATTCCTCTTCCCTCTGCCCAGGCCTGGCCAGCAGCCCCGAGTGTGCTTGTGGTCGGAGCCACTTCACATGTGCAGTGAGTGCTCTTGGCGAGTGTACCTGCATCCCTGCCCAGTGGCAGTGTGATGGAGACAATGACTGCGGGGACCACAGCGATGAGGACGGATGCAGTAAGTACCTCCCCAGAGGCAGTGGGAGGTGGTGGAGAGGGACCCGGGGGTAGGGGGCAAGGACAAGGCTGATGGAGTGTTCTCGGCGTCAACTGTGTTGGACTCAGAGAGTTGGTCTTTTGCAAGCTTAATAGATAGTGACATTTGGGTGGTTTCTTCACTATATATGGCTCCAACTCTCCTGTGTTTCTTTTTGTTGGTTCATGCATATATGTCCAAGAAAACAAACTTGAAAACAAGTGTAAAAGAAGAGAACACACTTGAAACAACAGGGAGTTTCTTTAAGTAGGTCTCTCTGTATTTATGTGAATATATGTTTGTGTATATGTACCGCATATTTGTGCATTTTAAAATTTATATACTATATACAAATATTGATTATTTCTATGTTTCTTATTTTGGTATTTTGTACAATAAAACCTTTTTTTTTTTCTTTTTTTTTGAGACGGAGTCTCATTCTGTGGCCCAGGCTGGAGTGCAGGGGCGTGATCTCGGCTCACTGCAACCTCCACCTCCCAGGTTCAAGTGATTCTTCTGCCTCAGCCTCCCGAGTAGCTGGGACTACAGGCTATATACAGACTATAGCCACCATGCCCGGCTAATTTTATATACTTTTAGTAGAGATGAGGTTTCAACATTTTGGCCAGGCTGGTCTCGAACTCCTGACTTCAATCCAGCCACCTCAGCCTCCCAAAGTGCTGGGATTACAGGCATGAACCACCACACCCGGCCACACCTTTCTTAGTAATATAAACTTTGTAAGAAATCTTGTATTTTCTTAGGCTGGGCACAGTGGCTCATGCCTGTAATCCCAGCACTTTGGGAGGCTGAGGCTGGCGGATCGCAAGGTCAGGAAATTGAGACCATCCTGCCTAACACGGTGAAACCCCATCTCTACTAAAAACACACAACAATTAGCCAGGCTAGGTGGCGGGCGCCTGAAGTCCCATCTACTTGGGAGGCTGAGGCAGGAGAATGACATGAACCTGGGAGGTGGAGCTTGCAGTGAGCTGAGATTGTGCCATTGCACTCCAGACTGGGCAACAGAGCGAGACTCCATCTGAAAAAAAAGAAGGAATTTTATATTTTCTTTTTTTTTTTTT
>NC_045446.1:17788357-17838719 GCF_002776525.5 Piliocolobus tephrosceles
CAGTGGCCGGATCTCGGCTCACTGCAAGCTCTGCCTCCCGGGTTTACGCCATTCTCCTGCCTCAGCCTCCCGAGTAGCTGGGACTACAGGCGCCCGCCACCTCGCCCGGCTAGTTTTTTTGTATTTTTTAGTAGAGACGGGGTTTCACCGTATTAGCCAGGATGGTCTCGATCTCCTGACCTCGTGATCTGCCCGCCTGGGCCTCCCAAAGTGCTGGGATTACAGGCTTGAGCCACCGCACCTGGCCTATATTTTCTTTAAATGTCCCTTTTCCCCTAGCATGGTAACATCTGCACAGTTGGCCAGGGTGACCTGTCTTGGATATATAGAAATATCCCTGCTAAGCCAGTTGTCTGGATTAGAGGTGCAATCTCTGACCTACCTGTGGCATCTATGTCTGAGGCTGACTAATTAGTCTAATGGGAACGGCCGTACAACCTGGACCTCATTAACCCTAACCAGTTCAGCTAATTGTGTTGATGATAAATGCTTCACTTTCATGTAGCATTTTCATAGGCATTATATCAAAAGGCCTCTATGAACTGGGTATAATTATCCCCATTGTACAGCCAAAAAGACTTCAGCTCAGAGAGGGTAAATGACTTGCTCAGAGTGCTACGTAATTAACTGGAAATTGAGCCCAGGTGTGTCAATCATTTAACAAGCGGAAAGGAGGGGAAAAAAAAGCGCTTCTTTCTCTTGCTCATGTTTTTCTTATGTTTTCTTAGTGCCTGTGAGTTCTTTGGGTTATTCTTCTTCCCCTGCCCTGTGAACCCCTCACCACAATTGCCTTCTGAATCTCTGTCTTAGCTGTAGTTTCTGCTAAGCTTCTCCATCAGCTGGGGATGAGCCTAGGAGTCAGTAAGGAATGACTATAAAACAGACAAGGGGGCTGGGCGTGGTGGCTCACTCCTGTAATCCTAACATGTTGGGAGGCCGAGGCAGGTGGATCTCTTGAGTCTAGGAGTTCGAGACCAGCCTGGCCAACATGGCAAAAACCCGTCTCTACTAAAAATCCAAAAAAAAAAAATTTTTTTTTAAAAGCCAGGCGTGGTGGTGGGCACCTGTAATACCAGCTACTCGGGAGGCTGAGGCATGAGAATTCCTTGAACCCAGGAGGTGGAGGTTGCAGTGAGCTGAGATCACACCACTGCACTCCAGCCTGGGCGACAGAGTGAGACTCTGTCTCAAAAAAAAAAAAAAAAAAAAAAACTCCCCAGGTATGGCAACGCATGCCTGTAATCCCAGCTACTCGGGAGGCTGAGGCAGGAAGATCACCTGAGGTCAGGGGTTCGAGACCAGCCTGGCCATCATGACGAAACCCTGTCTCTACTAAAAATACAAACAACAAAACAAAACAAAAAAAACTCCCTGGGTGTGGTAAAGCATGCCTGTAATCCCAGCTACTCGGGAGGCTGAGGTAGGAAGATCACCTGAGGTCAGGGGTTCGAGACCAGCCTGGCCAACATGACGAAACCCTCTCTACTAAAATGCAAAAAATGCAAAAAAACAAAACAAAACAAAAAACCTCCCCCGGGTGTGGTGAAGCATGCCTGTAATCCCAGCTACTTGGGAGGCTGAGTCAGAATCTCCTGAACCAGGAGGCGGAGGTTGCAGTGAGCTGAGATTGCGCCACTGTACTCCAACCTGGGCGACAGAGTGAGACTCGGTCTCAAAAAAGGAAAACAAAAAAGACAAGGGAATTTGGAGTAAAAGGCTATCTGGCCTAGTTGAGCCTGACTAAGTATACCAGGTTGATTGATTTTTCCTTCCTTTTCCTGGGATTCAGTGCTACCTACCTGTTCCCCTCTCGACTTTCACTGTGACAATGGCAAGTGCATCCGCCGCTCCTGGGTGTGTGACGGGGACAACGACTGTGAGGATGACTCGGATGAGCAGGACTGTCGTAAGTGTTGGCAGGGGCTGGGCGGACTCCATTGAGTTCTATTGGGAAAGGATTTTCAATCAGAAAGCGATGCCCCAGGTCCACATGAGCCCTTGTGTTTTCAGCACTTGGTCCTGTCCTTTCACTTCCTCTAGCAGTCAGATAAGCTGCTGAGAGGCAGCCACCTCCTTCGGAGCCCTCGGGGCAGCACTGGAGCTACTTGACTGCTCCGGAGGGCTTTAAGTCAGGCTTCCAGGCACCAGACCCCCACTGCCTGCAGCAGCCTGACTGTTCTGTGTCCACAGCCCCCCGGGAGTGTGAGGAGGACGAGTTTCCCTGCCAGAACGGCTACTGCATCCGGAGTCTGTGGCACTGTGATGGTGACAATGACTGTGGTGACAACAGCGATGAGCAGTGTGGTGGGTGGCCCCAATGGGGGGAGGCAGACAAGGTGGCCAGTGGGTGGCCTGGCCATAGGAAGAGATAGAAGCAATGGCCCCAGCACTGCCAAACCTTGAACTGCCCAGATATCTGGAGCAGCTAGAGGAAGGCAGAGGGGGCAGAGCCGCTCAGACCCCGGAGAAACTGTGGACCAGGAGGCTGAGGCCCAGTCTCTCCAGGGCCTCCATTCTTCATGGAGAGTCTGCACTGACTCTGGGGTGCCTTTCAGGGCCTGGGTCAGACCCGCCAAAGCCAGTGAGGTTGGGGAGTCAGAGAGGAGGGTGAGAGGGTTGCCTGTGGGGCCCTCTCAGAACTGCTGTCCCATCGCATCCCCTCAGACATGCGCAAGTGCTCCGACAAGGAGTTCCGCTGCAGTGACGGAAGCTGCATTGCTGAGCACTGGTACTGTGACGGTGACACCGACTGCAAAGATGGCTCCGATGAGGAGAGCTGTCGTGAGTGGCCCCAGACCTCAGGCTGTTGGGTTGGATGAGGGCACATGGTTCTGCCCATGGGCTAAGGGTGAGGCTGAGGGGTGCATATACCAAGGGCAAGGAGCATGGGTGCCTCAGCAGCAGCTCCTCCTGGGCTGAGCTAGGGAGGGACCAAGTTCCCCAGGTGGGAAAGGAAGGCTCCCTTTGGTCCACCTGAATATGGGCGTCTATAAGGGCTGTCCCAGATGAAACCTGGTTGCATCTCACTTGAAGAAGCTCTCCTGCCTGAGCATCCTGCCTGCTTGAGGAATCAGGGCCCCTCTCCTTCATCCAGGCCTGAGTGTATGCCCCTCCCCACCCCTGCCTTCCTTCCAGCCTCAGCAGTGCCAGCACCTCCCTGCAACCTGGAGGAGTTCCAGTGTGCCTATGGCCGCTGTATCCTCGATATCTACCACTGCGACGGCGACGATGACTGCGGAGACTGGTCGGACGAGTCTGACTGCTGTGAGTGCTCCGGCCAGCTGGGAGGCGGGGAGGCCAGACTGGGAAGAACTCCTCGGGTGGCAAGGCACAGGTGCCAGCTGGGGCAGGAGTTCAGAGAGGAGTTTCTGGATTTTCTGGTCCCTCTTGGGAAGAGATGGGGGAACTGGGATTCTGGGACTGTGGCTTCTAGTCTGCCGTGGGACACTGTGCACAGACTGGCTAGAGACACAAGTCTTGTGTTTCCCTAGCCTCCCACCAGCCCTGCCGCTCTGGGGAGTTCATGTGTGACAGTGGCCTGTGCATCAATGCAGGCTGGCGCTGCGATGGTGACGCGGACTGTGATGACCAGTCTGATGAGCGCAACTGCAGTGAGTGGGGGAATGGAATTAGGCTGGGCTTGAACTAAGGAGAAGGCTTGTGGAGCCAAAGAGGCCCCTACCGGCTGGGCATGGTGGCTCACGCCTATAATCCCAGCACTTTGGGAGGCCGAGGCGGGTGGATCACTTGAGGTCAGGAGTTCGAGACCAACCTGGGCAACATGGTTAAACCCCATCTCTACTAAAAATACAAAACTTAGTCGGGTGTGGTGGCAGATGCCTGTAATCCCAGCTACTTGGGAGGCTGAGGCAGGAGAATCGCTTGAACCCAGGAGGCAGGGTTTGCAGTGAGCCAAGACAGCATCCCTACACTCCAGCTTAGGTGACAGAGTGAGATGACATTTCAAAAAAAAAAGACAAAGAGGCCACTACCCATAAATCTTGAAGACACTGGGTAAGACCACCATGTATAGTTGTGTAGGTCGTGCACTGTGCAGAGGCAATATGTTCAAAGGGAAGCCAGTCACATAATAGATTTATATACTCATCATGGCAGTTTTCCAGCAGATGGCAATAAAGTGTCTTGAGGAAAGGATACCTTTTTCTGATTCACACAAAGACGCCATATAGACCAGCTGTGATCCTGGTGTCAAGAGTGGCATGGGTACTGACATAAGCTGCAGTTTTGGGTGGCAGGGAGAATTTCAGGCTGAAATGGGGCCCACCTTTCATTAGGCCTTTGCTTTGCCCAGCCACCTCCATGTGTACAGCAGAACAGTTCCGCTGTCGCTCAGGCCGCTGCGTCCGCCTGTCCTGGCGCTGTGATGGGGAGGACGACTGTGCGGACAACAGCGATGAAGAGAACTGTGAGAATACAGGTGGTGTCTCCCGGGGTGCCCCAGAACCCTTATCCTATAGTTGGGGTGGAAGGGTGGAAAAGAGGGTGTTATTGCTGTCTTTCCAGTTGGGTTGAGGTTTTACCAGTGTAAAATCCAGGTGCATCATTAACCTGCGGCCTTATGGCCTGGAGCATGGTATCAGAGCTGTGACAGCTGTGAGTTTCAATTGCCACTCCTATTCTAACTCACACACAGCCAGTGCCTTTAGCTCTGGTCTACTGAGGAAGGACTACCTTCCATCTGGCAGCCCCCATGGGTGCTCCCCTGGCCATACCCAGTACTGAGCATGTGGATGTAGTTTTTCATTCTGTTCCATATTCTTCATCATCCCACTGTGGTGTCCTGGGGAGAAAGCGAATGCAGACATCCAGCCAGCCCTGTCTGAGCTGCTTCCTGCCCAGGACCCTCACCCTCCCACCTTGAGTCTCATCTGTCTCCAGCTTACCCTAGAAAATGACAGACTCCCATCTCTTTGTTGACCCAAGCCCTGCCTTGCTGTGACCTGACCCTCCCTCTCCCTAGGAAGCCCCCAGTGTGCCTCGGACCAGTTCCTGTGTTGGAATGGGCGCTGCATTGGGCAGAGGAAGCTATGCAACGGGGTCAATGACTGTGGTGACAGCAGCGACGAAAGCCCACAGCAGAATTGCCGTGAGTGTCCCCAGTGGGCGGACCTGGCCCATGGTTTGTGGCCGAACCCCACCCATAGGGTTCAAAGGGAATCCTCCCTCAGGACTCTTGCAGCTTTGGGAGCTGTTGTTCCTGGTCCAGGTGGAATGCCAAGTTGGCTGTCTGGGGGAGGATTCTGGGCTCAACTCCCAACTCTGGCTTGGCTGGCACAGGGCCCCGGACGGGTGAGGAGAACTGCAATGTTAACAACGGTGGCTGTGCCCAGAAGTGCCAGATGGTGCGGGGGGCAGTGCAGTGTACCTGCCACACAGGCTACCGGCTCACAGAGGATGGGCACACGTGCCAAGGTGAGCTGAGGCCTGGTTTGCAGCAGAGTCGGGGTTCTGAGCAGGGGCAGCAGACAGGCAGCCGTGTTTCCTATGGGTCAGGCATGTGAAGGCTGTGACCTCATTTCATCCTCACAATAACCCTAGGAGGTGGGGATCATCCTTCCCATTTCACAGATGGGGAAACTGAAGCACAGAGAGGATAAGTAACTTACCAAAGGCCACACAGCTGATGAGCAGCAGAGTTGGGATTCCAGCCCAGGTCTGCATGACCTTAAAGTCCTTAATCATTTCTTTTTTTTATTTTTTTGAGATGGAGTCTTGCTCTGTCACCCAGGCTGGAGTTCAGTGGTGCGATCTCAGCTCACGGCTGCCTCCGCCTCCTGGGTTCGAGCAATTCTCCTGCCTCAGCCTCCCAAGTAGCTGGGACTATAAGTGCGTGCCACCATGCGCAGCCGCCCTTAACTATTTCTTAGACAACCTTCCCGCTAGGCCTGGAAAGTAGATGGGGATGTGGGCAGAAAAGCAGCTCGCCAGCCTGGGAGCAGGGGTGGGAAGACGACAGAAGGGAGATCTCTTGACGTGCCTGGTGTTCCCAGATGTGAATGAGTGTGCCGAGGAGGGGTATTGCAGCCAGGGTTGCACCAACAGCGAAGGGGCTTTCCAGTGCTGGTGCGAAACAGGCTATGAACTACGGCCCGACCGGCGCAGCTGCAAGGCTCTGGGTAAGGGCTGTTGGCACTTGGCTGGGTGGGCAGAGGGCTGAGCATGGAGGAAGGCCAAGTGCTCTGGTGCTCAGGGATTTGCAGAGAGGTAGAGAGATTTCCATCGCAGTAAAACGGAGCAACAGTTGCATTCTGAGCCCCAAGAAAAGCTGCCGTGGTGGAGTGGGGTGGGGAGGGGTGGAGGATTATAGTTTAAGGGTTGCTACTCTTCTGGTACTGATGCTGACAGCCTGGGGCATGCCCCCGTGGGCACGTGGCTCCATCGGTCAGCTGAAGACCTGCTGATGGGTACCAGGGGCAGCTCTGAAACCCAGTGGGGACCCCATGTTTATATTGTGTCCCAGGGCCAGAGCCTGTGCTGCTGTTCGCCAATCGCATTGACATCCGGCAGGTGCTGCCGCACCGCTCTGAGTACACACTGCTGCTTAACAACCTGGAGAACGCCATTGCCCTGGATTTCCACCACCGCCGCGAGCTTGTCTTCTGGTCAGACGTCACCCTGGACCGGATCCTCCGTGCCAACCTCAACGGCAGCAACGTGGAGGAGGTTGTGTCTACTGGGCTGGAGAGCCCAGGTAGGAAATGAGCCCCCATGGAGAGGGGCAGAGCCATGCCACACGCGCAGCAACGGTGGGGGGAGCGGGCCAGTGGTTTGCAAACCTTAGGGAGGGAAATCTTAGCTGGAGCTCTAATATAGAAAACATTTGTTAATATATATCAATTTTATAGGTTCCAGGGAAATCTTAGCTGGAGCTCTAATATAGAAAACATTTGTTAATATATATGAGTTTTATAGGTTCAAATATAACATTTGCTTGTGATTGAGCTCATTCAGTGAGAATAATCAGAGCACGTTGGTGGTTGTAATCATGGGAATCAGATTGATGGATGACAGAGTTCTCTATCAGCCTTTGCATCTAGTTTATTTCTGAGTTTTGTTTCAATTGCTTAGTATTAAGAATATTTGGATTGACCTGGATAAGTATATCAAAATGTTTTATAGGTTTTAAAAAAACAGGCCAGGCGCGGTGGCTCACGCCTGTAATCCCAGCACTTTGGGAGGCCGAGGTGGGCAGATCATCTGAGGTTGGGAGTTTGAGACCAGCCTGACCAACATGGAGAAACCACATCTCTACTGAAAATACAAAAGTTAGCTGGGCGTGGTGGCACATGCCTGTAATCCCAGCTACTCAGGAGGCTGAAGCAGGAGAATTGCTTAAACTCAGAAAGCAGAGGTTGTGGTGAGCCAAGATCGTGCCATTGCACTCCAGCCTAGGCAACAAGAGCAAAACTCCATCTCAAAGGAAAAAAAAAAACCAGAAACAGGCCAGGAGTGGTGGCTCACGCCTATAATCCCAGCACTTTGGGAGGCTGAAGCAGGTGGATAACCTGAGGTCAGGAGTTTGAGACCAGCCTGGCCAACATGGCGAAACCCCGTCTCTATTAAAAATACAAAAGTTAGCCAGGCGTGGTGGAGCACGCCTGTAATCCCAGCTACTTGGCAGGCTGAGGAAGGAGAAATGTTTGAACCCAGGAGGTGGAGGTTGCAGTGAGCTAAGATCGTGCCACTGCACTCCAGCCTGCGCAATGGGAGTGAGGCTGCATCTCAAAACAAACAAACAAACAAACCATAGAAACAGCTCACTTGGCAATCTCAGACTATTTTACAAACAGGTGAAGTGGTCAAATTCTAATTTGGTATCAAGCACATTGGACTCAAATGCTTAGAGAACTTCTGAAATGCCTCTGCAAAACCCTAGATGACAATTTACAAACCCCAGGGTCAGAGCAGTGGGGGACCCTGGGAATGCGTCAGGGAGGCGGAATTCAGGAAGTGAGGTGTGGTTGGCTGTGAGGAGGAAGTGCATGCCCTTGGACAGTTACTTGACTTTTCTGTGCCTCACTTTCCTCATCCTCATGGAAATTACAGTATCTAGCTCACAGAGTTGTGATGCTTAAATGAATTCATGTATCTAAAATGATGACAATAGTGCCTGGCCCAAGAAATTGCTTCCTGTAAGAGTTTGCTCTTGTTACTATGGGAAAGGGGAGCCTGGGTTGACTCCTTGACATTTTTTGTGCTACTTCTCACCAGGGGGCCTGGCTGTGGATTGGGTCCATGACAAACTCTACTGGACCGACTCAGGCACCTCAAGGATTGAGGTGGCCAATCTGGACGGGGCCCACCGGAAGGTGCTGCTGTGGCAGAACCTGGAGAAGCCCCGGGCCATTGCCTTGCATCCCATGGAGGGGTAAGTTGTATCTCAGGCTGCTGAATCTCTCTTGCTACTTCTCGGGACAGCTCCCAGGCTACCTGGACTAGATGTTCTGGGGGTACATCTTCAAAGTGTGGTGTAGCTGGGTGTGGTGGCTCATGCCTGTAATCCCAGCACTTCGGGAGGCCGAGGCAGGTAGATCACCTGAGGTCAGGAGTTCGAGACCAGCCTGGCCAACATGGTGAAACCCCATCTCTGCAAAATACAAAAATTAGCCAGGCATGGTGGTAGGTGCTTGTAATCACAGCTACTCAGGAGGCTGAGGCAGGAGAGTCGTTTGAACCCAGGAGACGCAGGTTACAGTGAGCTGAGATTGCGCCACTGCACTCCAGCCTGGGCAACAGAGCGAGACTCTGTCTCAAAAAAAAAAAAAAGGTGTGATGTTAATAACATGGGCCGTGTCCCCCACACACTTGAGTCTGGATCCTGGCTCTGTAGTAACTGGCTATGTGGCCTTGGGCCAGTTAATCTCTGTCTGCCTTGTTTACTCATTTCTAAATTGGTGATTAAAAAAAATACTTCCGAGGCGCGGCGGCCGATGCGAGTGTGTATGTGCGGGTGAGAAGATGGCGGCGGCGGGGGAAGCAGCGTGAGCAGCCGGAGGAACGCCGAGTCCCATTGAAACGGGCAGCCATGGCCCTCCACAGCCCGCAGTATATTTTTGGAGATTTTAGCCCTGATGAATTCAATCAGTTCTTTGTGACTCCTCGATCTTCAGTTGAGCTTCCTCCATACAGTGGAACAGTTCTGTGTGGCACACAGGCTGTGGATAAACTACCTGATGGACAAGAATATCAGAGAATCGAGTTTGGTGTCAATGAAGTCATCGAATCCAGTGACACTTTGCCGAGAACCCCCAGCTACAGTATTTCAAGCACACTGAACCCTGGCCCCTGAATTTATTCTCGGTTGTACAACTTCCAAAACAACCCCTGATGGTATCAGTAAAGAAGCAAGCTATGGCTCCATCGACTGCCAGTACCCAGGCTCTGCCCTCGCTTTGGATGGAAGTTCTAATGTGGAGGCGGAAGTTTTGGAAAATGATGGTGTCTCAGGTGGTCTTGGACAAAGGGAGCGTAAAAAGAAGAAAAAGCGGCCACCTGGATATTACAGCTATTTGAAAGATGGCGGTGATGATAGTATTTCCACAGAAGCCCTGGTCAATGGCCATGCCAGTTCAGCAGTCCCGAACAGTGTCAGTGCAGAGGATGCAGAATTTATGGGTGACATGCCCCCGTCAGTTACGCCCAGGACTTGTAACAGCCCCCAGAACTCCACGGACTCTGTCAGTGACACTGTGCCTGACAGTCCTTTCCCCGGAGCACTCGGCAGTGACACCAGGACTGCAGGGCAGCCGGAGGGGAGCCCCGGGGCTGATTTTGGTCAGTCCTGCTTCCCTGCAGAGGCTGGCAGAGACACCCTGTCAAGGACAGCTGGGGCTCAGCCCTGCATTGATACCGATACTACTGAAAACCTTGGAGTTGCTAATGGACAAATACTTGAATCCTCGGGTGAGGGCACAGCTACCAATGGGGTGGAGTTGCACACCACGGAAAGCATAGACTTGGACCCAACCAAACCCGAGAGCGCATCACCTCCGGCTGACGGCACAGGCTCTGCATCAGGCACCCTTCCTGTCAGCCAGCCCAAGTCCTGGGCCAGTCTCTTTCACGATTCTAAGCCCTCTTCCTCCTCGCCAATGGCCTATGTGGAAACTAAGTATTCCCCTCCCGCCATATCTCCCCTGGTTTCTGAAAAGCAGGTTGAAGTCAAAGAAGGGCTTGTTCCAGTTTCAGAGGATCCCGTAGCCATAAAGATTGCAGAGTTACTGGAGAATGTAACCCTAATCCATAAACCAGTGTCGTTGCAACCCCGCGGGCTGATCAATAAAGGGAACTGGTGCTACATTAATGCTACGCTGCAGGCACTGGTTGCTTGCCCGCCGATGTACCACCTGATGAAGTTCATTCCTCTGTATTCCAAAGTGCAAAGGCCTTGTACGTCAACACCCATGATAGACAGCTTTGTTCGGCTAATGAATGAGTTTACTAATATGCCAGTACCTCCAAAACCCCGACAAGCTCTTGGAGATAAAATCGTGAGGGACATTCGCCCGGGAGCTGCCTTTGAGCCCACATATATTTACAGACTCCTGACAGTTAACAAGTCAAGCCTGTCTGAAAAGGGTCGACAAGAAGATGCTGAGGAATACTTAGGCTTCATTCTAAATGGACTTCATGAGGAAATGTTGAACCTAAAGAAGCTTCTCTCACCAAATAATGAAAAACTTACGATTTCCAATGGCCCCAAAAACCACTCAGTCACTGAAGAGGAGCAGGAAGAACAAGGTGAAGGAAGCGAGGATGAGTGGGAGCAAGTGGGGCCCCGGAACAAGACTTCCGTCACCCGCCAGGCGGATTTTGTTCAGACTCCAATCACCGGCATTTTTGGTGGACACATCAGGTCTGTGGTTTACCAGCAGAGTTCAAAAGAATCTGCCACTTTGCAGCCATTTTTCACGTTGCAGTTGGATATCCAGTCTGACAAGATACGCACAGTCCAGGATGCCCTGGAGAGCTTGGTGGCAAGAGAATCTGTCCAAGGTTATACCACAAAAACCAAGCAAGAGGTTGAGATAAGTCGAAGAGTGACTCTGGAAAAACTCCCTCCTGTCCTCGTGCTACACCTGAAACGATTCGTTTATGAGAAGACTGGTGGGTGCCAGAAGCTTATCAAAAATATTGAATATCCTGTGGACTTGGAAATTAGTAAAGAACTGCTTTCTCCAGGGGTTAAAAATAAGAATTTTAAATGCCACAGAACCTATCGGCTCTTTGCAGTGGTCTACCATCACGGCAACAGTGCGACGGGCGGCCATTACACTACAGACGTCTTCCAGATCGGTCTGAATGGCTGGCTGCGCATCGATGACCAAACAGTCAAGGTGATCAGCCAGTACCAGGTGGTGAAACCAACTGCTGAACGCACAGCCTACCTCCTGTATTACCGCCGAGTGGACCTGCTGTAAACCCTCTGTGCGCTGTGTGTGCGCCCAGTGCCCGCCTCGTAGGACGCCACCTCACACTCAACTTCCCGCCTCTCTTTAGTGGCTCTTTAGAGAGAAACTCACTCTCCCTTTGCAAAAGTGGGCTAGAATGAAAAGGAGATGCCTTGGGGTTCGTGCACAACATAGTTTCTGTTGACTCTTCCAAATCAAAATCACTTGGTTGAAACAGACTGTCGCTTGATTTTAGAAAATCCACAAAAACCCATATTTCTGAAATAATGCTGATTCCTGAGATAAGAAAGCGGATTTGATCCCCAGTCTCATTGCTTAGTAGAATAAATCCTGCACCAGCAACAACACTTGTAAATTTGTGAAAATGAATTTTATCTTTCCTTAAAAAAGAAATTTTTTAATCCATCACACTTTTCTTCCCTACCCTTTAGTTTTTGATAAATGATAAAAATGAGCCAGTTATCAAAGAAGAACTAGTTCTTACTTCAAAAGAAAAATACACATAAAAAATAAGTTGCTGGTTCCTAACAGGAAAAATTTTAACAATTGTGTGGAGAGAAACTGCTTACGTACACATTGCAGATCAAATATTTGGAGTTAAAATGTTAGTCTACATAGATGGGTGATTGTAACTTTATTGCCATTAAAAGATTTCAAATCGCATTCATGCTTCTGTGTACACATAATGAAAACTGGGCAAATAATGAAGATCTCTCCTTCAGTCTGCTCTGTTTAATTCTGCTGTCTGCTCTCCTCTAATGCTGCGTCCCTAATTGTACACAGTTTAGTGATATCTAGGAGTATAAAGTTGTCGCCCATCAATAAAAATCACAAAGTTGGTTTAAAAAAAATAAATAAATAAAAAATAAAAAAATAAAAAAAATACTTCCGTCATAGTTGTGTGAAGATTAAATGAGGTGATGCATTTTAAATTGCATATAATACACATTAGATAAGTTGTAGGTGTTTAGTATTTTTATTATTCGCTCATAAGGTTGACCTAATTAATACAAATTAAGTTATTAGTAATTCATAAGAATTGTAATTAATTATTATAGCCTAAAAATTAATAGAGGGGCCAGGCATGGTGGCTCACACCTGTAATTCCAGTACTTTTGGAGACCCAGGTAGGAGGATCACTTGAGTCCAGGAGTTCAAGACCAGCCTGGGTGACATGGTGTGGCCTCATCTCTACAAAAATTTTTTTTAAATTAGCCTGACTTAGTGGGTGCATGACTGTAGTCCCAGCTACTTGGGAGGTTGAGGTGCAAGGATGGCTTGAGACTGGGAGGTCGAGGTTGCAGGGAGCCATGATTGCAACACTGCATTCCAGCCTGGGTGACAGAGTAAGACCCTGTTTCAAAAAAAAGCTAAATAAATAAAATTGAGAAATCTGGTCGGGTTCAGTGGTTCACGCCTGTAATCTCTCAGCACTTTGGGATGCTGAGGTGGGCAGATTGCTTGAGCCCAGGAGTTCAAGACCAGCTTGGGCAACATGGCAAAACCCCGTCTCTATAAAAAGTACAAAAATTAGTTGGACTTACTGATGCATGCCTGTAGTCCCAACTACACAGGAGGCTGAGGCAGGAGGATCACCTTAGTCCCACAGTTCGAGACTGCAGTGAGCCATGATCATGGCACTGCACTCCTGGATGACAGAGTGAGACCCTATCTCAAAAAAAAATTAAATTTAAAATTCAGAAATCTGAATTAAAGAAAAACTCCCGAAATGAATTTCTTACGTCTGGCTTTTAAAAATTCTATTCAATCAATGAAGGGAGTGTCTTATAAGGTCCTGCAGTATGTGTCAACTGTTTTAGAAACTGTGTGTGTGTGTGTGTGTGTGTGTATAAAATACAAAAGGGACCGGGCGTGGTGACTCAAGCTTGTAACCCCAGCAGTTTGGGAGGTCGAGGCAGGTGGATCACTTGAGGTCAGGAGTTTGAGACTAGCCTGGCCAACATGGTGAAACCCCATCTCTACTAAAAATACGAAAATTAGTTGGGCATGGTGGTGGGTGCCTGTAATCCCAGCTACTCAGGAGTCTGAGGCAGGAGAATCACTTGAGCCCCGGAGGTGGAGGTTTCAGTGAGCTGAAATCGTGCCACTGCATTCCAGCCTGGGCAACAGAGCGAGACTGTCTCAAAAATAAAATAAAATAAAATACAAAAGGCAGTGGAAGAGACTGTGACAAAGAAGAAAGTGCCTGTCCTAATATTACATTGTATTGTCATTTATGAGGCTTTGTCTGTTTTGTTCACTGCTGGATTTCCAGTGCCTAAGATAGTATGACCTGCCTGTTGCCAGTATGAAAAAAAAATTACTAAATGAATAAATGCCCTGTCTAAAAACATTTAAACTCAAACACTTAAAAAGCATTCTGAGGCCAGGCATGGTGACTCATGCCTGTAATCCCCGCACTTTGGAAGGCCGAAGCAGGAGGATCGCTTGAGCTCAGGAGTTTGAGACCAGCCTGGGTAACATAGCAAGACCTCATCTCTACTACTACCAAAAAAAATAAAAAAATTAGTTAGGTATAGTGGTACTAGCTGCTCAGAAGGCTGAGGTGGGAGGCCTTCTGAGCCCAGGAGATTGAGGCTGCAGTGAGCTGTGATCGCACCTGCCCTCCAGCGTGGGTGACAGAATGAGACCCTGTCTAAAAAAAATGCATTCTGTGAACCAAACATTGGAGTCCCCTGAGTTAAATGGATAAAAGCCCCCTACCTGATTATTCTCCTGGTTACCTACCCGTTTTCTGCTGCCCACTTCCCAATTTACTTTTCTCTCTTCCTAGTACCATTTACTGGACAGACTGGGGCAACACCCCCCGTATTGAGGCCTCCAGCATGGATGGCTCTGGACGCCGCATCATTGCTGACACCCATCTCTTCTGGCCCAATGGCCTCACCATCGACTATGCTGGGCGCCGTATGTACTGGGTGGATGCTAAGCACCATGTCATCGAGAGGGCCAATCTGGATGGGAGTCACCGTAAGGCTGTCATTAGCCAGGGTGAGCCCCTTCCTTCACTCTCCATCTCTTATCCTCCTGCCCCGTCCCCCAGGAGCCTTGGCAGAGGCTTTGTGTAGGTGCCAGGCCTGGGCCGAGAGACCATGGCAGACCATGTCCAGACTGAGGTCTTCCTGGACTTTCCCCAGGCCTTCCGCATCCCTTCGCCATCACAGTGTTTGAAGACAGCCTGTACTGGACAGACTGGCACACCAAGAGCATCAATAGTGCTAACAAATTTACAGGGAAGAACCAGGAAATCATTCGCAACAAACTCCACTTCCCTATGGACATCCACACCTTGCACCCGCAGCGCCAACCTGCAGGTAAAAAACTGCCCACTAGGTGAGCCAAAGTAGTCTCATGATTGAGGTGGCCTCTGGTGCCTCTGAGAACTTTCCTTCCCCTTAGGAGTTGCCATTTCTTCTGATGGGGAAATCCAACAGGGCACTGACATGGGCTAACTCCTCCCTCTGCTGGACATTCAGGGCAGTACAACAAGATTCACGAAAAGACTCATTAGGCTTCACCGTTCCCATCTAATTCAGGCAGACATTTACGGGCCATCTCTTCTGTGCCGGGTACTCACTGTGCTAGCAGCGGGGGCAGATGTCAAAAATAATAAGACATAGTTTCTCCCTTCAGGGAACTATCACCCTACCTAAACCCCTATTCCTTAGTCTTGGGGTCACTTTTGCAAATCTTTGCTAATCCTCTTGCCCTGGGCTCTTTGAGCAGGGAAGAACCGCTGTGGGGACAACAACGGAGGCTGCACGCACCTGTGTCTGCCCAGTGGCCAGAACTACACCTGTGCCTGCCCCACTGGCTTCCGCAAGATCAGCAGCCACGCCTGTGCCCAGAGTAAGTGGGTCTGCAACACCAGCCTCTATGGAGGCTGTTGTGAGGATGGGGAGAAGGAACAAGGGATAGGAGGTGGAGGGATTGCCTGTGGTGGGAAAAACCACATTCCTCAGGGAGCCCTGGAGAGGAAGAACTTAAGAGGCTGAGGGATCTTCTATCAAAGCTGAGGACTGAGGACCCAGCTCTAGCTGCTGAAGGCTCAGCAACACTACCCGGTCGAGTGTGAACACCTGCAATCAGGCTCATGTGTCATTTTACCAGGCAGGATACCTTCTCCATAGGCAGCAAGAGGGTTTTATGCTCTTCTAGAAAACAGGGGAATGATTTCCTACCTTTTTACCTTTAGCCTCACCCTGTTGAAGACTTTCTTTCGGCCCTTAAACCAGGAAGCCAAAGTTAGAATCTCTGATGATGTTCTGTATGAGCAGGTCCTGGATAAATATGTGTCAAACAAGTGGAAGATTGTGGGATTCCCTGGTCTCTCCCTGAACTACTACTTTGGCTTCCTTTGGGCTCCTGCGGGGTTACTGCTTTGAGACGGTAGCCCTGGACAGCCCTGCACATGATGACTTTTTCTAAGAATAGTCCAGAGAGGAGCAGTCCGGGCGTATGGCATGACCAGCAGGGGGCCTGGGGTGATTCCTCACACATCAGCAGCTGTTCTTGTTTACTGCTGCGTACCCGACTGACCCTCTGAAATCTGGGTAAAATAAAATTCTCCTGGGACCTGGGTCCTTTCTAGAGAGTGTGGTTAGGGAAAACATTCAGAAGTTTCATTCATACACATATTAACTAAGAACCTAATTTCATGCTCTGAGTTTTCCCCTTGCATTCTTTTTTTTTTGAGACGGAGTCTTGCTCTGCCGCCCAGGCTGGAGTGCAGTGGCCGGATCTCAGCTCACTGCAAGCTCCGCCTCCCGGGTTCACGCCATTCTCCTGCCTCAGCCTCCCGAGTAGCTGGGACTACAGGTGCCCGCCTCGTCGCCCGGCTAGTTTTTTTGTATTTTTTAGTAGAGACGGGGTTTCACCGTATCAGCCAGGATGGTCTTGATCTCCTGACCTCGTGATCCACCTGTCTCGGCCTCCCAAAGTGCTGGGATTACAGGCTTGAGCCACCGCGCCCGGCCTTTTTTTTTTTTTTTGAGACAGAGTTTTGCTCTTGTTGCCCAGGCTGGAGTGCAATGGCACAATCTTGGCTCACTGCAACCTCCCCTTCCCAGGTTCAAGCGATTCTCCTGCCTCAGCCTCCCAAGTAGCTGGGATTACAGGCATGTGCCACCACGCCTGGCTAATTTTGTATTTTTAGTAGAGATGGGGTTTCTCCATGTTGGTCAGGCTGGTCTCAAACTCCCAATCTTAGGTGATTCGCCCACCTCAGCCTCCCAAAATGCTAGGCTTACAGGCATGAGTCACTGCACCCGGGTATTTTTTTTTTTTTATTTTAAAGAGTCATTCTGGGCCGGGTGCGGTGGCTCAAGCCTGTAATCCCAGCACTTTGGGAGGCCGAGACGGGCGGATCACAAGGTCAGGAGATCGAGACCATCCTGGCTAACACGGTGAAACCCTGTCTCTACTAAAATACAAAAAACTAGCCGGGCGAGATGGCGGGTGCCTGTAGTCCCAGCTACTCAGGAGGCTGAGGCAGGAGAATGGCGTGAACCCGGGAGACGGAGCTTGCAGTGAGCTGAGATCCGGCCACTGCACTCCCTCCAGCCTGGGCGACAGAGCGAGACTCCGTCTCAAAAAAAAAAAAAAAAAAAAAAAGTGTCATTCTGTCGCCCAGGCTGGAGTGCAGTGGTGTGATTTTGGCTCACTGCAACCTCCGCCTCCTGGGTTCAAGTGATTCTCCTGTCCCAGCCCTGTGAGTATCTGGGATTACAAGTGTGCACCACCACACCCAGCTAATTTTTGTATTTTTAGTAGAAATGGGGTTTCACCATGTTGGTCAGGCTGGTATTGAACTCCTGACCTCGTGATCTGCCCACCTCCCAAAGTGTTAGGATTACAGGCATGAGCCACCACACCCGGCGTTGTTTTTTTTTTTTTTTTTTTTTTTTTTTGAGACAGGGTCTTGCTCTGTCACCCAGGCTGGAGTGCAGTGGTGCAAACAGTGCTCACTGCAACTTTGACTTCCTGGGCTTAAGCAAGCCTTCTGCCCCAGGCCCCTAAGTAGCTGGGACTACAGGCATACACTATCACACCTGGCGAATTTTGTGGGGTTTTTTGTTTGTTTGTTTGTTTGTTTTGTTTGTTTTTGAGACAGAGTCTCACTCTGTCACCCAGGCTGGAGTGTGGTGGCATGATCTCGGCTCACTGTAACCTCCACCTCCCAGGTTCAAGCTATTCTTCTGCCTCAGGCTCCCAAGTAGCTGGGATTATAGGCACCTGCCACCATGCCTGGCTAATTTTTGTATTTTTAGTAGAGATGGAGTTTTACTACACTGACCAGGCTGGTCTTGAACTCCTGACCTTGTGATCTGTCCGCCTCAGCCTTCCAAAGTACTGGGATTACAGGCATGAGCCACCGCGCCCAGTGAATTTTGTATTTTTAGTGGAGACAGGGTTCCACTATGTTGCTCAGGCTGGTCTCAAACTCCTGAGCCCAAATGATGCCCCCACCTCAGCCCCTCAAAGTGAAAGTAAGAAGACAGAAAAGTTGAGATGAAGCCGACAGATGCTTAAACAGCATGCACTTCTGGGACCGTGGTAGAGTCTGTCTCCATTTGATTTAGAAGTCTGATTCTGCCAGCATGGCAGTGCTTAAAGAGAGCCTGAGGTATAAAGCATAGGGGGCAAAGGGCACCAGATCCCAGGAAGTGTGATTGAACCAGATGTCATGCAGGTGAGCATCTGTGTCTGTCACTGTTCTTGGATTTAGAGCATTAAAAGAAGACCCCTTTCGGCCTTTGATCAGGTCTTGACAAGTTCCTGCTTTTTGCCCGAAGGATGGACATCCGTCGAATCAGCTTTGACACAGAGGACCTGTCTGATGATGTCATCCCACTGGCTGACGTACGCAGTGCTGTGGCCCTTGACTGGGACTCCCGGGATGACCACGTGTACTGGACAGATGTCAGCACTGATACCATCAGCAGGGCCAAGTGGGATGGAACAGGACAGGAGGTAGGGCCCAGCGTGGGGAGATCGAGGGGTGGAATCTGCCATCTCCAGGGTAAGGGCTTCCCATACCTTTGCCAACCTTGAGAATTGGTGGAGTTTGGGCTCCAGTACTAGAGTGGAAGTACAGTTGGTGATACAGCTTTACTTCCTGCCCAGGTGGTAGTGGATACCAGTTTGGAGAGCCCAGCTGGCCTGGCCATTGATTGGGTCACCAACAAACTGTACTGGACAGATGCAGGTATGTATAGGGGAGCCATAGCCTGCCTGGCTCCCTGGGATTCCTCTTGTTTAAAACCCTGGCCTCAGATAGAAGGGGCCCAGTGCCCCTCCTGGGCCACTTCTGTCTTCACCTGAAGTCCTTGGTAGGTCAGAAGCAGGAGGTCTGCTGCAGAGCTGAAGTGAGAAGCTCCCACGTGAGAAGCTCACATTGTGGCAGCTGCTTCTGCTGTGTAGTTGATGCTGGGGAGTGTTTTAAGGTATCTCAGGTCGTGAACCTATGCCTTGTGGTTTTCTTTCCCTAACTTTCTGGGTAAATCAGGCTTTGTTTTTTTTTTTTTTTTTTTGAGGTGGAGACTTACTCTGTCGCCAGGCTGTAGTGCAGCGGCGCGATCTGGTCTCACTGCAACCTCCCCCTCCTGTGTTCAAGCTATTCCCCTGCCTCAGCCTCCCGAGTAGCTGGGACTACAGGCATGCACCACCATGCCCAGCTAAGTTTTTGTATTTTAGTAGAGATGGGGTTTCACCATGTTGGCCAGGATGGTCTTGATCTCCTGACCTCGTGATCCACCCATCTTAGCCTCTCAAAGTGCTGGGATTACAGGTGTGAGCCACTGCGCCCGGCCAAATCAGGCATTTTTAATTAGCCAGTTGGGTTTGGGAGGCAAGGGGACACCCTGAACAAGTGCTACTCAGCGTGTGGTTGCTGGACCACAGAGGCTGACGACAACCTTGCCTCCTCTGCGTGGCAGCATCAGCATCATCTGGTAAGTTGTTGGACATGCAGATTCTTGGGCCCCACCCTAGACTTACTGAATTAGGGCTGGGCATGGTGGCTCACACCTGTAATCCTAGCGCTTTGGGGGACCAAGGCAAGATCGCTTGAGCTTAGGAGTTCAAGATCAGCCCGGGCAATATAGCAAGACCCCCCAGACCCCCCCAATTTTTTTCTTTTAATTAGCTAGGTGTAATGGTACATGCCTGTAGTCCCAGCTACTTGGGAGGCTGAAGTGGGAGGATTGCTTGAACCCCGGAGTTTAAGGCTGCAGTGAGCCACGATCGCACCACTGCATGCCAGCCTAGGCAACAGAGCAAGACCCTGTCTTCAAAAAAAAAAAGACAAGACTTACTGAATCAGAATCGTAGGGGGTTAGTGAGCATGAAATGGACTAGAATTTTTTTTTTTTTAGACGGAGTCTCGCTGTGCTGCCCATGCTGGAGTGCAGTGGCACAGTCTCAGCTCTCTGCAACCTCTGCCTCCCCGGATTCAAACAATTCTTCTGCCTCAGCTTCCCAAGAAGCTGGGATTACAGGCGTGCACCACCCATGCCCAGCTAATTTTTGTATTTTTAGTAGAGACGGGGTTTTACCATGTTGTTCAGGCTGGTCTCGAACTCCTGACCTCATGATCCACCCGCCTTGGCCTCTCAAAGTGCTGGGATTACAGGCGTGAGCCACCACGCCCAGCCAAATATTTTTATTTAAAAAAAAAACTTTGGGTGTTAGGTTCAGGAATCTGTGTTTTAACAAGCTCTCCTGATTCTTAATGCACACTAAGGTTTGAGAATCATCGCCTTAAATTATGGTTGCCTATGTTGGGGAAGTCTTGCTCTTTCAAGAAATCCAGCTGACCACATCGTTGAATTTCTTCTTACGGTTCAAGTCACTAAATTTCCATTGTGCATCTGTCACAAAATATCTTTTGAGTACCTACTCTGTGCTCCGCTGGCACATACCAGGCTCCTGTGTTGGCCATGGAAGGTAAGAGCGTGAATGAACAAGACTAGAATTAATCTCTGTATCCCTTCTTGGTAGGTACAGACCGGATTGAAGTAGCCAACACAGATGGCAGCATGAGAACAGTACTCATCTGGGAGAACCTTGATCGTCCTCGGGACATCGTGGTGGAACCCATGGGCGGGTGAGTGGCTGCCCCTTGGGAATGACCTCCACCCACCCCTCCCAAGATCTGAGTTCCAGAGAGAAGTCAAAAGATTAGGAAGAGTGATGGATATACAAGGAAGCAAGAGCAGCTACAGAAACCAGAGGCTGGTGACAACTTTGTACTCTCTGTGGACAAGGAAACTTTTCAATTCTTCCTTTCCTTATCTCGTTTTTATTGTTGGTTAGCTTACCAAAGTAACTCCTTGTTAAAAAAATTTTAATCTGTAGAAAGTAAAAATTCTCTGTGATCTCACTCTCCAGCAGTAAGTTAACAATTTAGGGTATTTTTTTTCCAGGTTTTCTACTAAATGTATGTAAACATTTGTTGTTGGTGGTGATGGTTTTGGTTTTACAAAAATAGCATATTTTTGTGACTTTTTTCTGCTTGCCTATATATCTTGTGTATCTTTCCAGTTGAGTGTATAGATCTACCTTGTTTTTGTTGTTGCTGTTTGTTTGTTTTGAGACAGGGTCTTGCTCTGTGGCCCAGGCTGGAGTGCAGTGGTGCAAATCACGGCTCACTGCAGCCTCAACCTCCTGGGCTCAAGCAATCCTCCTGCCTCAGCCTCCCAAGTAGCTGGGACTACAAGCACAGACCACAATGCCTAGCTAATTTTTCCAGGTTTTTTTTTTTTTTTTTTTTTTTTTTTTTGTAGAGATGGGGTCTTGCTTTGTTGTCTAGGCTGGTGTCAAATTTCTGGGCTAAAGCAATCCTGCCTCAGTCTCCCAAAGTGCTGGGATTACAGGTGTGAGCCACTGCACCTGGCCTATGTTGTTCTTACTGGTTACATAGAGTTCTGTTAAATTATTTAACCCATCCAATGAATAAACATTTCTTTTTTTTTTTTTTTTTTTTGAGACAGGGTCTCACTCGTTGCCCAGGCTGGAGTGCAGTGGCGCAATCATGGCTTACTGCAGCCTTGCCCTCCTGGTTTCAAATGATCCTCCTATCTCAGCCTCCCAAGTAACTGGGACCACAGATGTGCACCACCATATCTGGCCCTTTTTTTTTTTTTTTTTTTGGTAGAGATGGGATCCTACTATGTTGCGCAGGCTGATCTCAAACTTCTGGGCTCAAGCAATACTCTCAACTCAGCCTCCCAAAGTGCTGAGATTATAGGCATGAACCATGGCACCTGGCCAAGGAAACATTTCTTATTCATTTTCACCCCTCCTCTTTCTTTATTCCCATGTACACTTTATTTGCTGAGTTCTGCTTAAGCTGTGGCCTCTGCTTTTATTAAGACCCTGTAGCTTTTGATAATGATAGAAGACAAGGCATTCAGAGATAGCTCTGAGCCCAGGGCTGGCTGGGCTGGACACTGAAGCAGGAGGCTGAGGTAGCTACTTCAGGCAGAAACCCTGAAATCCTAGGTATTCTGAGTCCCTGCTGGATGTTAACTAGCTTGTAAGACCTCCCTTGCCTTGCCTTTGCCCAGGTACATGTATTGGACTGACTGGGGTGCGAGCCCCAAGATTGAACGAGCTGGCATGGATGCCTCAGGCCGCCAAGTCATTATCTCTTCTAATCTGACCTGGCCTAATGGGCTAGCTATTGATTACGGTTCCCAGCGGCTATACTGGGCTGACGCCGGCATGAAGACAATTGAATTTGCTGGACTGGATGGCAGTAAGAGGAAGGTAAGGGTGGCACTAAAACATCTTCCCCCGGCCTTAACAGCCTCCAGGATGATACTTTTCGGCTGGCACTGGTACTGATCGGAGCTAAGGGGACCAGCATGGGGCATGTGCTGTTTCTCTGAGGCTGTGGGTGCTGTCCAGAGCTTGGGGGCAGGGGTGGGAAAGGGCTACTGGTTGATGATGAAAAGACTTGTGTGGATTATGAGCTGGGGATGTAAATGCACAAACTTTCCTGTGAACCAGCACAACTATTGCTTGTTAATTACCAGTTGCACTGTGGGCCCATGATTGATCTCTTTTTGTTTTTATTTTGGTATAATTTCAAACTTACAGAAAAGTTGCAAGAACAGGTAAAAAGAATACATAAATAAAATTTTGTGGCCGGGCGCGGTGGCTCAAGCCTGTAATCCCAGCACTTTGGGAGGCCGAGATGAGTGGATCACGAGGTCAGGAGATCTAGACCATCCTGGCTAACACGGTGAAACCCCGTCTCTACTAAAAAATAGAAAAAACTAGCCAGGCGAGGTGGCGGGCGCCTGTAGTCCCAGCTACTCGGGAGGCTGAGGCAGGAGAATGGCGTAAACCCGGGAGGCGGAGCTTGCAGTGAGCTGAGATCCGGCCACTGCACTCCAGCCTGGGCGATAGAGTGAGACTCCATCTCAAAAAAAAAAAAAAAAAAAAAAAAAAAAAATTGCCACATTTGCTTTATCATTCTGTTTCGGTATACACTATTATTTTTTGGAGCTGTCTAAGATTAGAGTGCAGACAGCCTACCCTTGACTCCAAACTATTCCTGTGCACATTTCCTAAATTCAAGGATGTTGTCTTACATCACCACAGTACAATGATCAAAATCAGGAAATTTAACATTGATCCAATATTACTGTCTTTTTTTTTTTTTTTTTTTTTTTGGTTTTTGGTTATTTAGAGGTAGGGTCATGCTCTGCCACCCAAGCTGGAGTGCAGTGGTGCGATACTGGGTCACTGCGCCCTCGACCTCCTCGGATCCTGAGTAGCTGAGACTACAGGCATGAGGCATAACGCCTGGCTAGATTTTTTTTTTTTGGTGGAGACTTCCTGTATTACCCAGGCTAGTCTCAAACTCCTGGCCTCAAACGATCCTTCTGCCTTAGCCTCTCAAAGTGCAGAGATTACAGGCGTGAGCCACCATGCCCAGCCCAATATTACTGTCTAATCATAGTCCTTGCTCAATTTCACTACTGATTGCCTCAATGATGTCCTTTATAGCTCCCCTCACCCCACTTTTTTTCTTTGTTAATCTAGGATCCAATAAGGATCACCCATTGTGTTTAGTCATTATGTCTCTTTTAATTTTTATTTATTTATTTATTTTTAGACACTCACTCTGTGGCCCAGGCAGGAGTGCAGTGCCACAAAGATGGCCCACTGTAACCTCAACCTCCTGGGCCCAAGGGATCCTCCTGCATAGCTGGGACCACAGGCACCTACTACTGCAACCGAGCTATTCAGGAGCCTACGGGTTTGAGGCCACTCGGCTGATTTTTTTTTATTTTTTGTAGAGATGGGGGGGTCTCACTTTGTTGTCTAGGCTAGTCTTGAACTCCTAGCCTCAAGCAATTCTCCTGCCTTGACCTCCCAAAGTGTGGGTTTATAGGCATGAGCCACCACACATAGCTTGCTTTTTTTTTTTTCTTTTGAGACTGCAGTCTTGGTGTGTTGCCCATGCTGACCTGGGCTCAAGGGATCCTCCCATCTGAGGCTCCTGAGTAGCTGGAGCTGTGTACCACTGGGCCCAGCTAATCTAGTCTCTTTACTCTCTGATCTGGAACATTTCCTCAGCTTTTCTGTGGCTTTCTTGACATTTGCGTTTTTTGTTTGTTTGTTTTGTTTTGAGACAGAGTCTTGCTCTGTCGCCCAGACTGGAGTGCAATGGCACAATCTCGGCTCACTGCAACCTCTGCCTCCTGGGTTCAAGCAGTACTCCTGCCTCAGCCTCCCGAGTAGCTGGGATTACAGGCGCCCACCACTACACCCAGCTACTTTTTGTATTTTTAGTAGAGACAGGGTTTCTCCATGTTGGCCAGGCTAGTCTCGAACTCCTGACCTCAGGTGATCCGCCCACCTTGGCCTCCCAAAGTGGACATTTGCATTTTTTAAAGAGTAAAGTCCAGTTTTTTTTTTTTTATAATGTCTCTCAACTTGGATTTATCTAATGTTTCCTTGTGACTGGATTCATAGTGTGCATTTGCAGCAGGAACACTACCCTAAGTGAAGTCACGTCCTTGAGTTCTCAGTGTGTCTCATCAGTAGACACAGGTGTTGGCCTGTTCCATTATTGTGATACTTACTGCCATTGTATGGTTAAGGTAGTGTCCACTGTAAAGTTGCTATTTTTTTCTTTTGTACTTAATAAGTAATTTGTACGGAGATACTTTGAGATGATGTGAGTAACAGATGACTTCCAACATATTCCAATGAAACCATCACATGACCCTTAGAGCCAGGCACGATCGAGTCACAGATTGATAGAGCAAGGCTCAGAGAGATTTTATAAGTAGCTCTTACTAGAGGTCACACAGTAGGTGTTAGTGGGAGAGCCACTTTCTGAGTCCACAGTGAGCTCTTTACCACTGCTCTGTGCTGTCAGACTTTGTTGAAGATGACACAGTGTTGGGGCCCTGGCAGGTGCTGATCGGAAGCCAGCTCCCCCACCCATTTGGGCTGACCCTCTATGGAGAGCGCATCTATTGGACTGACTGGCAGACCAAGAGTATACAGAGCGCTGACCGGCTGACAGGGCTGGACCGGGAGACTCTGCAGGAGAACCTGGAGAACTTGATGGACATCCATGTCTTCCACCGCCGCCGGCCCCCAGGTGAGCAGCCCTTGGCTCGCATTGGCTTCTCCTTGGCCCTCCTATGCCCTAACCCTCCCCATTGAACGTCCCCTCCTCTCTACCCAGTGTCTACACCATGTGCTATGGAGAATGGCGGCTGTAGCCACCTGTGTCTTAGGTCCCCAAATCCGAGCGGCTTCAGCTGTACCTGCCCCACAGGCATCAACCTGCTGCCTGATGGCAAGACTTGCTCACCAGGTGAGTGAAAGCATCACAGATCTAGATGCAGCCTCTCTGGGAGGGGGCAATGACTCTCTTCCTTCCTTGCAGATGGGCTCCAATGTGATCTGAGAAACCAGGAGTCCTGCTGCTTCTAGAGGCCCAGGGGAGAGACTCGCGGCTTTTAGAAAAGGGGAGGGGCCTGGGGAGAGGCCCTTGGAAGCAGATAGAAAGGACTGGAGGCAGGGTCCACCTAGTTCTTATGATGTCTTCATGCATATTAGATAAAGTTGCTCCTTTCTCAAGACACTTTCCTCTCATCTCTTAGTACATTGTCCTAATATACTGATTTGGTTGGAATAAGATACTTCTGGCTGGGCACGGTGGCTCACACCTGTAATCCCAGCACTTTGGGAGGCCGAGGCAGACAACTTACTAGAGGTCAGGCGTTCAAGACCAACCTGGCCAACATGGTGAAACCTCGTTTCTACTAAAAACACAAAAATTAGCCAGGCACAGTGGCATGTGCCTGTAATCCCAGCTACTTGGGAGGCTGAGGCAGGAGAATTGCTTGAACCCAGGAGGCAGAGGTTGCAGTGAGCAGAGATCACGCCACTACACTCCAGCCTGGGCAACAGAGTGAGACTCTGTCTCAAAAAAAAAAAAAAAAGACACTTCTAACTGCCTAAAATTGGTATAATAAAAGCAGAAATGTATGATATCTACAATGTCATGGTACCCTCCCCCTTAGATGTGCCGCTTTTGTGAGTACACTACCTATGTGACAACCTTATTGGAGGGTCCCAGAAGCAGTACCTGGCTACCCAGATGTTGGAAGTCAAGGTTTTTCCCTAGGACATGCTGCAGGGCAGGCTGCATTTGAACTCTAACCTCCCTGGGAATTTGAGTGAGAAAGCAGCTGCGAACTGTGCCTCCCAGGTTGTGAGTAGAGCCCACTGGGGTCCCTTTATTCCCTTTCTTTTTTTCTCTTTCTTAATCTTCATGGTAAAGGGTCCATCAAAGAGAGCCACTTTCATAATGTTAATAAAGAGGCATTATTTATGAATATGTGTGAGACCTAATGGTAAGTGCTTTGTGTACATGATCTTTTAACCCTTACAGCCACCCTCTTATTGTCCCCATTTTATAGATAAGAAAACTGAGGCTTAATAATTTAGGCTGAGAGTGGTGCCTCACGCCTGTAATCCCAGCACTTTGGGAGGCTGAGGTGGGCAGATGCTTGAGACCAGCCTCGGCAATATGATGAAACCCCATCTCTACAAAAAATACAAAAATTCACTGGGCATGGTGACATGTGCCTGTAGTCCCAGCTATTCAGGGGGCCGAGGTAGGAGGATCGCTTGAGCTCAGGAGGTCAAGGCTGCAGTAAGCCATGATCATGCCACTGCACTCCAGCCTGGGCAACACAGCAAGACCCTGTCTCAAAAAATAATAATAATTTAAATATCTTGCCTAGAATAACATAGCTAGAAACTAGCAGGGACAGGGCATGAATTTCAGTTTGCCTGATTCCAAATCCACTTAATGGCTGTGCTCAAGTGATCTCTTCCCTCCTCTCCACCTGGCAGGCATGAACAGTTTCCTCATCTTCGCCAGGAGGATAGACATTCGCATGGTCTCCCTGGACATCCCTTATTTTGCTGATGTGGTGGTACCAATCAACATTACCATGAAGAACACCATTGCCATTGGAGTAGACCCCCAGGAAGGTCTGTGTGGCCCTCCCTTCCCACCTGGCCTTCTGTCCCTGCCCTTCAGCAATTACTGTCCTTCCTCTCCCACCACCTTTGTCTCCTGACAAGAGCCGGGGGTTTCCCATACCCTCTGGCATAGCCCCTGTCCCTGTCTCTCTAGCACTTTCTCTTTGGTTGTGAGAGCATGATTTGGGGCCCTCTTCTCTCCATCTCTGCCAAGAGCTATCCTGCTATGATATTTCTGCATTTTCCTTGATTTCCTCTGCTAGAGGCTCCAGGGCTCTCTGACATGCTCTGGTGTTTCAGGACACGAATCAGCTCTGTGTGTCCCATTGTAGGGGGTGAGGGTCTTGGTTGAGCCAAGCTTTCCCTCTCCAGGAAAAGTGTACTGGTCTGACAGCACACTGCACAGGATCAGCCGTGCCAATCTGGATGGCTCACAGCACGAGGACATCATCGCCACAGGTGGGACTTCCTCCCAGCCCAGGAACCACCTGTCTGGCGACGGGGCTGGGGAAATAGCCCATCTGTTTTAACATAGGAGCCAGTGTGCCCTTTTGACTTCCCACAGGGCTACAGACCACAGATGGGCTCGCGGTGGATGCCATTGGCCGGAAAGTGTACTGGACAGACACGGGAACAAACCGGATTGAAGTGGGCAACCTGGACGGGTCCATGCGGAAAGTGCTGGTGTGGCAGAACCTTGACAGTCCCCGGGCAATCGTACTGTACCATGAGATGGGGTGAGAGCTGGCTGTATCACACTGGGTAGTGCGGGGGGCCAGCTCACCTGGGGTTATGATGGGGTGAAGGTGGGTAGCAGAGAGCAAGCTTGCATCACAGAAACAAGGTGACCTCCTTGGGGCTCTTCCACTCTCTTGTGACTTCTCGCAGGGTGACAGTACAGTGTAGAAGTTAAAAGCATGAGCCTTGGAATCAGAATCCCAGGATTGAAATGTTTTCATCATGTATTAGCTATATCACTTGGGTCCAGTATTTAACCTCTCTGATTCTCAGCTTCCTTACCTATCTATTAAATGGAGGTGGTAGTGAAAATACATACCTTGTCGCCCTTATGAAGAATGAGATAATGCACATGAAGTATTTTGCAAAGCATTTTGTCAAACAAAAATTTTGCCTGACATACTATAAGTACTCAAGTGTATCTGACATACTGTTAAGTACTCATGGTATGTGGTAGCTACTGGAATAACTAGCTAATATAGCTAATATTCTTCCTCACTCAGGTTTATGTACTGGACAGACTGGGGGGAGAATGCCAAGTTAGAGCGGTCCGGAATGGATGGCTCAGACCGCACAGTGCTCATCAGCAACAACCTAGGATGGCCCAATGGACTGACTGTGGACAAGGCCAGCTCCCAACTGCTGTGGGCCGATGCCCACACCGAGGTGAGAGCCGTGCCCTTGCTGCTTCCCAGGAGCCTGGGAAGATGGGAAAGGCCTGCCTCAGATCTCCACGGAGAGTTCTTTATCTGCTGATCACCACCCCCCACCCTCTCCTTCCTCTGCAGCGAATTGAGGCTGCTGACCTGAATGGTGCCAATCGGCATACGTTGGTGTCACCGGTGCAGCACCCATATGGCCTCACCCTCCTCGACTCCTATATATACTGGACTGACTGGCAGACCCGGAGCATCCACCGTGCCGACAAGGGTACCGGCAGCAATGTTATCCTCGTGAGGTCCAACCTGCCAGGCCTCATGGACATCCAGGCTGTGGACCGGGCACAGCCACTAGGTGAGAGTCAGAGGGCTGGGGCTGTGAGTCAGAGCCTCTGGCTTTCTGGGGCCATCTCAACATCAGAGATATATCCAGAACACAGAGCTCCTTTACAGCCAGAAAGACAGTGACCTGTTTAAGCTCCCTTTCAGGATTGGGCTGTGTTCTCTCTGGGTATGGCTGGTACTGCAGCTGTCACCTTCAGAGGACTCCTGGAGATCCTCCTGCAGACCCTCCTTCTGCCTCACCCCGCCAGGCACTGAATCCTGTCACTTAGAACAGCAAAGAGTCAGCCACAGGCAACTGGGACCTTTGTAAGATTCAGATGATGTTCCAGGCTAGGCGTGAACACTTGTGCTTCTCATCACCAGGTTTTAACAAGTGTGGCTTGAGAAATGGCGGCTGCTCCCACCTCTGCTTGCCTCGGCCTTCTGGCTTCTCCTGTACCTGCCCCACTGGCATCCAGCTGAAGGGAGATGGGAAGACCTGTGATCCCTCTCCTGAGACCTACCTGCTCTTCTCCAGCCGTGGCTCCATCCGGCGTATCTCACTGGACACCAGTGACCACACCGATGTGCACGTCCCTGTTCCTGAGCTCAACAATGTCATCTCCCTGGACTATGACAGCGTGGATGGAAAGGTCTATTACACAGATGTGTTCCTGGATGTTATCAGGTATGAGCAACACTGAAACCTCCAGAGGACACAGATTTGCTTCTGATCGCCCATTGGTGAGGTTATGTTCTGACCGCTAAATGGATGAGTGATTCGGCACTTTGGATAGCGAGTTCTAATCCTGACTTATTCACTTTGTAGTGTTGTCACTTAGAGCAGAGTTTCAAACTTTTGTTTGTTTAGAGATTACATGGAAGCCTAGTATGTAAAACAAACAACAACAATAAAAAACAGGTAAAGTCAGGGTGTGGACCTGGAGCCTTTCACATCTACCATTGTGCCCTGAGGGAGCTCCAAGAATCCCCGAGGGCTTACTGATGAGTAGGCCGTATTACCGGTATCTGTATTGCAGTAAAGGAGCCCCAGCCAAATGCCAAGGCGTATGGTGGTTTACAAAGCTGTTGTTTTTTATTTTGTTGTTGTTTAATTTTTATTCTTTAAATTTGTGGCCCTAACAAAGCTTAGGAATATGATGCCCTGCTACCATTAAGAGTGGTTTCCCATGGCAGAGATTCTCACAGGGAGGAACAGGGAACATTCCTCTTTGCTCTCCCCAAGGGATGTATTAGAGTCTCAAGCTGGGGACAGGTAGGCATATGCAATTTTGGGAAGTCCCCTAGGTGACAGTGACATGCTCCCCATTCTGAGGTAGAGTTCCCTCCTGCCCCTAGGGCCTCTGCAAAAGTGCACAGGTAGGGTCGGGCATGGTGGCTCATACCTGTAATCCCAGCACTTTGGGAGGCCAAGGCGGGAAGAGTGCTTGAGCCCAGGAGTTCAAGACCAGCCTAGGCAACATAATGAAACCTCATATCTACTTGTATTTAAAATTGTTTTTAACTTTTAAAAAATGCACAGGTAGGTTTTGACAAATCTGTATTTCTTATAATCACCACCTAGCAATCCTTGTCTCTTCCCAAAGATATGTGGGGAATGATAAACCTGTCTTCTAGCAAGACATCCTCTGGCAACCGCCACTATTTCCAGTTAGCAGGAAATACTCTATCCTCCTAAGAACTGGTTCATTCATTCTGCAATTATTTTATCGAGCATTTATCATGCTGGGTGCTGAGGAATGTACTCACAGATACTTGGTCTCTGTCCCTGTGGAGCTTACAGTTCAGTGGGGGTCCAGTTATGGGAACATGGGTTAAAGGAGTTCTACTCTATTCTGGGGCAGTCTGGTTGCTCATCCAACACTGGGCTCTCCCCAAGGCGAGCAGACCTGAATGGCAGCAACATGGAGACAGTGATCGGGCGTGGGCTGAAGACCACTGACGGGCTGGCAGTGGACTGGGTGGCCAGGAACCTGTACTGGACAGACACAGGTCGAAATACCATTGAGGCATCCAGGCTGGATGGTTCCTGCCGCAAAGTGCTGATCAACAATAGCCTGGATGAGCCCCGGGCCATTGCTGTTTTCCCCAGGAAGGGGTAAGTTTATGGCCAGCAGAAAAGAGATCCAGGGAAGAAGGGCTGGGTGGAAAAGATGGTGTTACCTTCTGTGTTCTCTCAACCCCTGGGTGCCGTCTTCCCTTGCCTTGATGATGATGGCACTGTTGTGTCTCAGGTACCTCTTCTGGACAGACTGGGGCCACATTGCCAAGATTGAACGGGCGAACCTGGATGGTTCTGAGCGGAAGGTCCTCATCAACACAGACCTGGGCTGGCCCAACGGCCTCACCCTGGACTATGATACCCGCAGGTGGGAGTCCTGCACCAAACAGCCTCCTGGAGATCGGGTGGGCAGAAGAGAGAATGGTTGAGATTAAAATGGAAAAATGAAAAGATAGAAAGCTTCTTGGTATGTGGGGAAGAGGAACCATTGAGAAGGATTAGGGAATGTATTCTTAGAGCAGCGATTGCTAAATCCAGCCCTCAACCCTTAGGTGGGTTTTGTTTGGCTGGTTTACATGTTCCTAATTTGAGCGCCTTTGGCAGAGCATGTCTTCTGGCTGGACCACAGGTCTCACACCCCTACTCATTTAAGGGCTGATTCTTGTATTTGTTATAATATAACAAATCCTGATCCCTTCAGGCTCTGGAACTTTGTTGTTGTTGAGACAGCATCTTGCTCTGTTGCCCAGGCTGGAGTGCAGTGGCGCAGTCAGAGCTCTCTGCAGCCTGAACCTCCCTGGCTCAAGCCATCCTCTCACCTCAGCCTCTCAAGTAGCAGGGACTATAGGCACATACCACCATGCCCAGCTAATTTCTAATTTTTTTGTAGAGACAGCGTCTCGCTATGTTGCCCAGACTGGTTTTGAACTCCTGGACTCAAGCAATCCTACTGCCTTGGCTTCCCAAAGTGCTGGGATTTCAGGCGTGAGCCACCACGCCTGACCCAGGCTCCAGAATGTACAACTACTTGTCTAGATAAGAAATGCTGAGGACGGGGGAAGGGTCTCTGAAGTCTGTGCCCCCTTCTGACCCAAAAGAAGGGGAAGGGAATCCAAGACTTCTGGAACGGTGGTAGAATGCCTTCTTCTTTTAACCTCAGTGAGGCCCATGTAGACTGAGCTCACTTCTTTTTTTTTTTTTGAGACAGTCTCACTCTTTTGCCCAGACTGGAGTACAGTCGCATGATCTCAGCTCATTGCAACCTCCGTCTCCTGGGTTCAAGCGATTCTCGTGCCGCAGCTTCCCAAGTAGCTAGGACTACAGGCACGTGCCACCATGCCTGGCTAATTTTTGTATTTTTAGCAGAGATGGGGTTTCACCATGTTGGTCAGGCTGGTCTCAAACTCCTGACCTCAAGTGATCCCCCGCCTCAGCCTCCCAAAGTGCTGGGATTACAAGTGTGAGCCACCATGCCCGGCCAACTGAGCTCTCTTAAAGACCATTTGTAAGACTTTGGGCTTTGATTCTTGAGTAGGAGTCAAAGGGCAATCAAATTCCTGAAGATGAGGCTGGGTGGTGGTTCCTCTGAGGTCACTAGACTTTCTGCGCCTCCCCAGAGCAGCCCTGACCTCCCCACTCATGAACCACCAGCTCCCCTCTTCAGCTTTGGGACTCACAGTGACTCCTCATTAAGGGTGCTTCTTGAGTTCTCACAGCACCTGCCAGTCAGCTCAGGAGGGGACAGATAGGTTCTTAGGGGGAAGAGCTGGGCTTCCTGGCAAGCATTTGGAGCAACCACTCTTTTCGTTTTCTTCGCAGGATCTACTGGGTAGACGCCCATCTGGACCGGATCGAGAGTGCTGACCTCAACGGGAAACTGCGGCAGGTCTTGGTCAGCCATGTGTCCCACCCCTTTGCCCTCACACAGGTACTGGCTCAGGAGAGAGGTAACTAACCTCCTTGACTGGGATGTTTCTTTGGGGTTCTAAGTCAGCAGTCTCAGCTGTAGCTGCTACTGAACAGACATGCTATTGAAGCTCATTTTAGGAATTTTTCCTGTGCCCTGAAGCCTTGGTAGGTTGCTAGGGCCACCCAGTGCCCTCATACTCCTATCCTGCCATTCCCATGTTCTAGCATTCAAAGGAGTGGCTCTCAAAGAGTGGTATACAGAATCAGATGTGGCACTTGTTAAAAGGCAGGTTCCTAGGCCGTGACTATAGAGGTTATAGAGAAGCAGCTTCATGAGGGCTGGGCACAGTAAAATACATTTTGATAAGTTCCCCAGTTAATCCTAATGCTATGGTCCCAGCATCTGGGCTTAGAGAGCTCACTTAGTGGCAACAGAGTGGAGTGACTAAAAGCCAGAGTTTTGAGGCATCTAGCCAGTTTGTAAGTATTTAATGAGTACCATCAATGTGCCAGGTACCTGGGTTCAAGTTTTATCTGTATTATTAAATAACTGGGTAACTTTGAAGCGGAGTGACTGAACCTCTCTCAGCTTCAGTTACCTACAAAATAAATCAGCCTAATAATACTATCCTCCTGAAATAGACACAAAGCATTAGTATGGTACCTGGCACACAGTAAGCACCACACGCATGTTATTGCTACCCATTTTAATTATTATTAGCTGTCACTTTTGAGTTCTAACACAAAAATAATTTGGGCAAGGAAAAGAAGATCTACCAGGCCTGAGGCCAAAACAGGAATTCTCAATTATTTAAAAATCTTGGCCAGGTGTAGTGGCTTATGCCTGTAATCCCAGCACCCTGGCTGAGGCCAGAGTATCAGTTGAGCCCAGGAGTTTGAGACCGGACTGGGCAACATGGCGAGACCCTGTCTTTACAAAATTTTTTGTTAAATTAGCCAGGTGTGGTGGTACACACCTGTAGCCTCAGCTACTCAGAAAGCTGAGGCAGGAGGATCACTTGAGCCCAGGAGGTTGAGCTGCAGTGAGCTACGTTTGTACCACTGTGCTCCAACTTGGCAACAGAGCAAGATGCTATCTCGGAGAGGAGAGAGTCAGAGAGAGAGAGAGACAGAAAGGAAAGAAGAAAGGAAAGAAAATAAAGAGAAATAAATTTGACCCTTTTTTGCCAAATATTATCAACTCTGTCTGTATTCTGTATTATGTTCTACTAGCCAAAAAGATTTTTGTTGTTGTTTTTAAGATGGAATCTTGCTGTGTAGCCCAGGCTGGAGTGTGGTGGCATGATCTCAGCTCACTGCAACCTCCGCTTCCTGGATTCAAGCGATTCTCCTGCCTCAGCCTCCCAAGTAGCTGGAATTACAGGCATGCGCCACCACACCTGGCTAATTTTTTTTTCTTTTCTTTTTTTTTTTTTTGAAATGGAGTCTCACTCTGTTGCCCAGGCTGGAGTATAGTGGTGCGATCTTGGCTCACTGCAACCTCCACCTCCTGGGTTCAAGTGATTCTCCTGCCTCAGCCTCCCGAGTAGCTGGGATTACAGGTGCATGCCACCATGCCCGGCTAATTTTTGTATTTTTAGTAGAGACAGAGTTTCACCATGTTGGTCAGGCTGGTTTTGAACTCCTGACCTCGTGATCCACCCGCCTCGACCTCCCAAAGTGCTGGGATTACAGGCATGAGCCACCGTGCCTGGCCTAGCCAAAAAGATTTTATCTGGTTTTACTTAATGATAGGCTTTTTTTTTCATATTCTAAATGTAAAACTACAGGGTAATACTGTATATAGGTTTTTCAATCTACAGGTTTCCCCACAGTTTCTGATATATACCCTTGGTTGGGGATGAGAACACCTTCATTGCCCCTCCCTACCCTTGGCTGAGAATTTCACCATCATTGCATTAGAAGAAAGCTGCCTACAGAAGTAAGCAGAGGATTTGGGGCAGTGCTCTGAGCAAAGGGCCCAGAGGAACCTAGAATAACCTTCAGATTTCCTCCTATTTGCTAGAGAGAGAGCCATTCAATCAACTGAATGGGGACTGAGTGTTAGGTGCCAGAAATTCAGAGATGAATAGAACACATTCTTGTCCTTGAAGAACTAATCTGGTAGGATGGACAGACCTGTAAACAAATTGCTTGAGTATAAAAACGCACTTGGGCAAGTGACTACAAGGTGCAGAACTGTATAGAGGAGAGAATGGTGAAGTCTATATGGATTTGGGGAGATTTCCTTGACAGTGTCATGTCTGGGGATGCACAGAAATGAGGAAGAGATGAAGAGGGCATTTCAGCAGAGGCAGTGGCCAATGGTGAGGCATAGAAGCTGTATAAGAAGGAGTCTGCTTGCTGAATAACATTTACTGTTGTGGGCTTCTCCTGTTGAGTAGCAAGACAGGTGGATCTACTGGACAGACTGGCAGACCAAGTCAATCCAGCGTGTTGACAAATACTCAGGCCGGAACAAGGAGACAGTGCTGGCAAATGTGGAAGGACTCATGGATATCATCGTGGTTTCCCCTCAGCGGCAGACAGGTGGGCTCCCGGGTACTGAGCCTGCTTCCTTAACATCTGTGGGACTGGTCTGTCACCCCAAGGACTGTTAGGGACCAAGACAGGGCCACAAGAGAGTTTCTTGGTTCACATTTTAAATGCTTAGACCTTTTTACTCCCTCACAGTTGTATATCTCCTGCTCCCCTGTCCCTGGGAGTAGGGTAATCCTGGATTTCCTGTTTTTGAGAAGCCTTAAATTGGGAGACCTGATTCTGTCCCAGATAAGACACTCATCTACTTTGCCTCTAGGGACCAATGCCTGTGGTGTGAACAATGGTGGCTGCACCCACCTCTGCTTTGCCAGAGCCTCGGACTTCGTATGTGCCTGTCCTGATGAACCTGATAGCCAGCCCTGCTCTCTTGGTGAGTTGGACTGTATGGCTGGAGCCACTCAGCAGAGCCCCTGGAAGGGCTGAGGGTCAGCAGCCTCTGATCCTGGTCTGATCTGTCCTTCTAGGTGGGGTCCCCATATAGAAGGTCTTATTAGTGGAGTGATTGGTAGCAATCTGCTTGGGTTTTGGGAATTGCTCAAACCTGGGTTTGTCTGCCCTCTGGCATTTGCGAGAATAGAATTCAGGTCTCTTGATTCCCAGGTCCCTGCTGTGGGATAATCAGTGGCCTGTGCATCACTCTCTCTTCCTGACTTTGGTGAGCCAGCTGTCCCATCCAGAGCAACTATTATGGAATCCAACTCCTTTTTATTTATAGTATTAAGAAGGGCTACTAATGAAGGTGCCTGTGACTAGGGCAGCTAAAAGATTGTTTTGTCAAGTTCTCCAGCTGCTACTCTGGGGCCATATGTAGAGGTTTGTGGTTCCAGTGGCCCACTCCAATCCTCTTTTTTGTCTAGTGCCTGGCCTGGTACCACCAGCTCCTAGGTCCACTGGCATGAGTGAAAAGAGCCCGGTGCTACCCAACACACTACCTACCACCTTGCATTCTTCAACCACCCGGACCCGCATGTCTCTGGAGGAGGTGGAAGGAAGGTAAATAGGTTCAATGTAGGCTCGTGAGCCCTTTGATTCAAATCACCATCCCACGACCAGCAGCTCATAGTCCCAGCTCGATCAGGTAGTTGGGAGGTAGATTACGTCATGAGCTACCAGTCCCTGTTATTTGGGACAGAAGGTGATATTCAGACTTGTAGACTGTTGCAAGTGATTCCCTTTTTAGCTCTGAGGGCAAGAAGCTTTAAGAACAACTTTAAGGCCGGGTGCAGTGGCTCACACCTATAAACCCAGCACTTTGGGAGGCCGAGGCAGGTGGATCACTTGAGGTCGGGAGTTCGAGAGCAGCCTGACCAACATGGAGAAACCCCATCTCCACTAAAAATACAAAATTAGCTGGGCATGGTGGTGCATGCCTATAATCCCAGCTACTCGGGAGGCTGAGACAGGAGAATCACCTGAACCTGGGAAGCGGAGGTTGCGGTGAGCTGAGACCGTGCCACTGCACTCCAGCCTGGGCAACAAAGAGCGAAACTCCATCTCAAAAAAAAACCAAAAAAACAAAAAAACTTTAAACAGAAATCACTTAGGAGGACCCTCCCACATGGTATTCCTCCTTCTTCTCTCTGTGACATTTGCTCTCACATCATAGGTTTGGCATAAGGCTTGTCCAACAGTAGTCTCTGGGTTGTGGCTTGATAACTTGGAAGAAAAAGGCTTCCCCAGAGAGATGATGGCCTTAGCTTATAATGACACATGCACCTCCCTCACACATACACAAACACCATTATTAAATAAGTAAGCATAAACATGAACAGTTCTCAAAGCAAGTATAAAGTATCTTATTTCATTAAATTAAAGGTGCTATTCATTATAAAATGCATCCTGATTTGAGAAATTAAACTGAAAAGATAACCAACAGCAAATGTGAAATGCTATTGATCGTAAGTTACATTCCTGTTTCAGAGATGGTAGACCATAGAAAAAACAAACATCTTAAAATTGATTAAATATGATGTTACATTCAATTCAGAGACATTCTTTTTTTTTTTTTTCTTGAGACAGGGTCTCACTCTGTCACCCAGGCTGGAGTGCAGTAGCATGAACACAGCTCAAGCTCACTGCAGCCTCGACCTCCTAGTTTCATGTGATCCTCCTACCTCAGCCTCCCAGGTGGCTGGGACTGTAGGTGTGTACCACTATACCTGGCTAATTTTTTGTACTTTTTTTGGAGATGAGGCTTCTCCATGTTGCCCAGGCTGGTTCTAAACTTCTGGGCTCAAGCAATCCACCCGCCTAGGCATCCCTAGGCTGTCTGTGTGTCTGTAATGAGACACACATCCCAGTGTCTCATTACAGATATGAGACACTGCACCTGGCAAAAAATTCTAATGACCATGTTTTCCATTTATACTTTATAAAAAATAATCTGGGCCAGGCACAGTGGCTCGTGCCTGTAATCCCAGCACTTTGGGAGGCCAAGGTGGGCAGATCACGTGAGTCCAGGAATTCAAGACAAGCCTGGACAACATAGTAAGATCCTGTCTCTACATAAAAGTTTTTTTTTTTTTTTTTTTTTTTTTAATTAGCCAGGCATGGTGGCACATACCTGTAGTCTCAGCTACTTGGGAGGCTGAGGTTGGAAGGATCGCTTGAACCCAGGAGGTTTAGGCTGCAGTGAGCTGTGATTATGCCACTGCACACCAGCCTGGGTGACAGACTGAGACCCTGTCTCAAAAAAAACAAAAATAAATAAATAAATAATCTGGAAATACAGAAGTGAATAAAGAAGTGAATATCCTATGCCTATATATAATTTACTCTTATGTTTTGATGTCTATCCTTTCTAGACATTTTTCTAACGAGAACAGTTTTTTTTTCCCACTGCAACATACTGGTCTCTTTATTTTTAATATCATCAGTGGCTTACAAGGTAGTTAACACTTGATTTCAATTCTGAAGGCAGAAACATAATAATAATCCCAAATAAAAACTTTAGACTCAGTGTCCCTAAAGTTACAAGATTTGCACATGATCAAATTCCTATGCTGTGTGCCCCCATTCTCTGTCTTTACTACAGTTTGTAAAGAAAAGGAAACACCCAGGTATAAACATGTGTCTTTCTCACTAACTTTTAAGTACTATCAGTCATTATTACTCTCTGATTTTCTTTAGGTTTATTTAGAAAACTTTTGACCCCTGCTCGGACCTTTTCTTATTGTCAGAGTTCTATTTGAAAATTCAGTGCATCTTGGTTCCAAATGCTCTTGCAAGTAGCTTTTCTCTGGCTGTTTAGGAGATGCCTTTGATTGCCCACTCATAATGTACCACAAAGAAGTCACCTTCTGAGCATTTCAAGTTAGTTATCTGAGCACTCCTTCTGGATGTCTTGCATATTCCCTTGTGCAAGAATGAAGAGAAGAAAAACATTTTTTGACCTTGGGATATTTAGCTCTTGTGATAATTTTTATCCAATCAGATTGGCTTGGCTAGCAGCTTCTTCTGACTCATCCTGGTAGTTTAAGAAAGCCTAATATTGATGTCCTTAGTATTCTTTCTGCAGACTTCCAACTCACTCCCAAACCTACTTCTCATTTTTAAAGGTACATATTTTATAACACATTTAAACATGGTATAACACTTGAAAACAGTGCCTTGCACAGATTTCTCTCCATTTCCTGCTGTTGCCCTCTCCATGTTTCTGATATCTTCCATCTGGTACATTCTCATACCCGAAAGCCCCCGCTTACAGGCCTTTCCCCCTTTCCTGGAGGAAGGCATGATCTTCATTGAGTATAAGTAGGCTTCACATTCAGTTTTCTGTGCCCCACAGATGTTCTGAAAGGGATGCCAGGCTGGGCCTCTGTGCACGTTCCAATGAGGCCATTCCTGCTGCTCCAGGTAAGCCCTGAGTACCCCACTGTTCTGGAAAAGAAGATGTAATGAATCTAAGTCTCCGCTGATATCTTTCATAACCTTCACTGGGACTCTGAGGTTGATGAACTCTTTTTAAACTAAATCCATAGAAATAATAATCATAATAGCTCTCATCACTTACAGTGACAGCTTATGATATGCTTTCCACATGCCAAGCATGTGATAAGCCACATATATGTCTCATACATGTGTGTGCACATGTATATATACATACTCTCATACACTCTTCTCCAGTCCTATGAGCAATTTATTATTTACATATAACTAAAGAGAAAATGTAGGCTTACAAGTTAAGCACCTTGCCTTATGTCAGATAGCTAGGAAGGGGTCGAAATGGGATCAGAGATGCTGGCAGAGTGACAGATTTCTTCTCAGCCTCCTCCCTGCACCTCCCATTCACCTATCTGAAAAGGAGCCCTTAGCCATCCTCAGATGATATAGGATCCAACACCTACAAAAGGAGCCCTTCAGCTTTCCATTCCTCACACCAGAACCAGCTAGAAAGTTGTCAGTGGCCCCTGCCTAGTGTTTCTCTATTTTTCCTAGGGGAAGGACTTCATATCAGCTACGCCATTGGTGGACTCCTCAGTGTTCTGCTGATTTTGGTGGTGATTGCAGCTTTGATGCTGTACAGGTAACTTCAGTCTTCCTGCAGGGGCCACATGCTCATTGGTCTTCATGAGCATGTCTGGGATCTCCCAAACCTCTGCAGTTCACTGAATCAAGCTCTGACCAGCCTTATTGCAAGGTTGGGTGCCTGGTCAGGGCAGCAGAAGGAAAGTGTGGAAACCTAAATACTTACCCTTCTCCAGTCATAACCTAAGCATTTTCCTTATTGAATGACTACAACAACCCTTCGGGTTTTCTTTATAGACTAGGATGCTGAGGGCACCAAGGATATTACCCAAGGTCACAAAGTAAGAGGCAAAGCTAAGACTGACTCTTAACATCTTTGCTTTTCCCAGTACTCCCCACTTCAAGCCATTGAAATTGGAAATGATTTTTCCCTTATACAGACACAGCCTTTTACTACAATATTGGTTTGTACATCATTGCTCAGTAGCAATCATTCTGGAAAGGCAGAATGTGTCATTTAGAATCTTTTTTTGTCCCTCTTTCTTTATATTTTCCCTCAAATGCTTTAAACATAGCTTGCAGTTTGCTGCTGTTGTTCATCATCATCATCATCGTTAACAGTTACCATTAATGGATATAGATCAATGTCATGACAACCTCATAATACAGGTATTATTATTCCTCACTTTACAGATGAGGATCTGAGGCTCAGAAAGTTTTTTTTTTTTTTTTTTTTTTGTCTTTATTTTTTTGAGATAGAGTCTCACTCTGTTGCCCAGGCTGGAGTGCAGTGGTGCAATCTTGGCTCTCTGCAACCTCTGCCTCCTGGATTCAAGCAGTTCTTGTGCCTCAGCCTCCCAAGTAGCTAGAACTACAGGCGTGCACCACCATGCCCAGCTATTTTTTTTTTTTTTTTTTTTTTTGGTATTTTAGTAGAGATAGGGTTTCTTCCATGTTGGTCAGGCTGGTCTCGAACTCCTGGCCTTATGTGATCTGCCCACCTCAGCCTCTCTAAGTGCTGAGATTACAGGTGTGAGCCATTGCACTCAGCCAGAGAGTTTAGATTATATCTATCAAGGTCCTAGCTAATAAATCACAGAGGTGGAATTGAAACAGATCTGTCTGACTCTAAAGCTCAGTGCATCGGTTCTCCATTGCTGCATAACAAACTACCCTAAAACTTAGTGACTTAAAATGACAACCATTATCTCACAGTTTCTGTGGGTCAGAAATCTGGATGCAGCTTAGCTAGGTGCCTCTGCCTCAAGGTGTCTCACAGACTGCAATCTAGATATCAGCTGGGGTTACAGTCTCAACTCAAGGTTTGACTGGGGAAGGATCCCCTTCCACCCTCACTCACATAGTTGTTGGCAGGATTCAGCTTCTTATAGGCTGTTGGCTGGAGGCCTTCCTCATTAGTTTCTTGTCTTGTGGGCCTCTCCATAGGACAGCTTACAACATGGCAGGTTGCTTCTCCCAGAGCAAGAGCAAGAAAGAACGAGGGAGGGCAACTCAAGACCAGAACCAGTTTCTTGGTAACCTAATCTAGTAGCCATCACATTTGCATAATCTTTTCATTAGAAGTAAGTCACCAGACCAGTCCACACTCAAGGGGAGGAGATTCTTAAGGGCATGAATACCAGGAAGTAAGAGTCACTAGGATCATTTTAGAGGCTGCCTACCGGACTCAGTTTACAGCTTTCCCAGGTATCACCCCCTTAAAGATCTCAACTAATTACTCATCACCTTTCCTCCTAAAGACACAAAAAATCCAAGTTCACTGATCCTGGAATGGGGAACCTCACCTACAGCAACCCCTCCTACCGAACATCCACACAGGAAGTGAAGATTGAAGCAATCCCCAAACCAGCCATGTACAACCAGCTGTGCTATAAGAAAGAGGTAAAAATTGAAATTTACGTTCAAGGGTCTTTTGGGGGAGGTGTGGGGAGGGGTTATACTCCAAATGCCCAAATAAGTCAGTAAGGGCTGCTGAGTAATCCCATCTACCATTTTGGAAGTTATAGTGAACAGAAGAACTGAATGTAATTTGGGTTTCTGGGAAGTTCTAGAATCTCTGAGGGATTAGCTTGAGGGACCTTAGTGAGAGCCAGGTTAGAAGGCAGATCTCAGAAGATTTAGGTCTGAAAGCAGTTGTCCTGCCAGGAGATATTTTTCCAAGCTCATAGGTTCTTTCCCTCCAGGAATTGTCATTCCCCTACAAAGGGCTATGTGTTTCTGAAACAAGGGAGCTCTCCCAGACGACACCCAAAAAACCCAAGAGCTCCTGGACTTGCCCATTACTAACCAAGCTAGTAGTACCTATGGTTGGGAATGGCTTGTTTTTCACTCTTCTTCCTCTTATCACAGAAATTTCTCTAGAATTCTGAAGGTTTACCTGCTTTTGTTTTTTTTAACTTCTTTGTCACTTCAATGGAAAATTATTTGCTCAATGTTAAGGCATGAAAAATAGTCCCATTTCAGTTAGCTGGGTGTGGTGACTTGTGCCTGTAGTCCCAGCTACACAGGAGGCTGAGGTGGGAGGATCACTTGAGCTCAGGAGTTGGAGGCTGCAGAGAACTGTGATCCTGCCACTACCATCCAGCCTGGGTGACAGAGTGAGACCCTGTCTAAAAAAAAGAGAAAAAAAAAAGTCCCATTTCCACAAGGGAACTATACCTGGTATTTCAGATTTTCCTAATCCAATATAAGCCTTGTTTTTTTCTCTAAAATCCTATAACTCTTCATCAGAAGTTATTCCTTATGAAGACCCTAATCGGTCTACTTCTTTGGCCTATCTAGCACAGTCAGAACCTGCTCTCACACTTGCAGGGCTCTCATGTGTAATGAACATATTTCACATAATAATCATGTGCTTTCTGCATCCATGAATTCCCATATTTAAAAAGCTTCCATTACTTCTGGTTCAAGTTGATGTTTGAAAAAAATTTTTAAATTAAAAAAACTTTTTTAAAAGCTTCTACTGCAGTCAAAACAGAATGTGCAGGGATGGCTTGTAGTTCTAGGAATGGTAGACCCCTCCTCAATATCTTTGAGAGAAAGACTCTTGAAGATTCTTAGGTTCCTGGAGTATCTGATGCTCCAGAAAAGAACCACAATGAAGGCCACAGGATGGCAATTAAAATAGTGTAACCTCTTTCTTCTGTTGTGTGTTTCTTCCTCAGCAGCTCTTTCACCCCTCTGATAGTCTTTCACCTTTTCTCTTCTGATTTCCTCTTGATTTCAGGTACCTGTTGCTGGGTGTTTGTAGAGGGAGTGTTGCTTCCCAAATTGCAAGTGCCATGTCCCCCACCTTTCCCTAACTTCCCCAGCATGTCTCTTGATTAAGACACTGAGTGGCCTGCATCTTATACTGATTTCATCTTGGAGGGTGTGCTGGGTGAACGGACATCTGTGTGTTTGCTTGGGTGCTATCTATGTCCCACTCTGCATGGCTGAGGGGACTGTCACTCTCAGAGGGCAGGGACCATGTTTTTTATTGCATAATCATCAAAGTCTCCTGCCTAACATAGGGGCTCAGTAAATATCTGTGGAATAGAATTGTTACAAAAATAGAGCCACAGCCACAGTTGCAGAACTCTTGGCAGGAATACTACCCCAGGGACAGAACCCAAGATGATCCATTTTCTTCTAGCAGTGGTGGCATGTCAGTTGGTATACCCCAGCAGCCAGGAATGAGGCTACTCTTTGAAGAAGCTGTAAAGGGAGAGGGCTGAGCAGAACTCCAGGCTGTGCCTGGAAGAGTCCTAGGTTTTGCTTGGGAATGGTCCCAGGACTCATGGCAGCAAAGCCAGAGTAACCTCCCAAAAAAGGTTATAAGTTGCAGGACCCCACTGGAGTGATGTTTAGGACCCAGATAAGAGGATTTCCTTTTTTTCGTTTTTTTTTTCTTTCTTTTTTCCTTTTTTTTTTTTTTAATGGAATCTTGCTCTGTCACCCAGGCTGGAGTTCAGTGGCGTGATCTTGGCTCACTGTAACCTCAGCCTCCAGGGTTCAAGGGATTCTCCTGCCTCAGCCTCCCAAATAGCTGGGATTACAGGCGCCCGCCACCACACCCAGCTGATTTTTGTATTTTTAGTAGAGATGGGGTTTCACAATGTTGACTAGGCTAGTCTTGAACTCCTGAACTCAAGTGATCTGCCCGCCTGGGCCTCCCAAAGTGCTGGGATTACAGGCGTAAGCCACCACGTCTGGACAGATAAGAGGATTTTCTAGAGTCCCCTGTCTTACCTCCGAAGTTTTCTCCTTAACAAAATTAGAAAAAAGAGATAATTGAGAAACTAACACCTAAAGTAACTTAACATCCTGAATAAATGTACATTTAATTGCTCTTGCCAATTGCTTTTGATGATTTATATCAGCATGATGCCCCATTAATAAACCATAGTAACAATGTAACATAGCTAACATGTTATAGTGCATTTTGTGTCAAGCACCCTGATAACTGCATTCCATGTATCGCCTCATTTAACCTGACAGCAGTTGGTTGTGAGGTATGGATACTGTTACTCTCCTCATACTGCAGAGTTTTAGAGACTGAGTTTTAAAAATGTGAAATAATTTGCCCAAAGTGATAAAGCCAGTGAGTGGCTGCTGCAGGACCAGAAGCCATGGTTTTCCCTCCTCCCTGTATGATAATGGTAATAATCATCATAGCTGCCCCTCCCCTTTTAGGTTAGGCCTCATACATTTGCCCAATCACATTTCCACATTTGTTTGTGGGATTTTTGTGCGCTTCACTCCTGCTCTTATCCCATCCACTTCCTTTTTCAGTTTACCATGGGATCCTTTGTAGAAAGCCAACTGACTGACCATATCTGCCCACTCTCCACCTTAGGGAGGGCCTGACCATAACTACACCAAGGAGAAGATCAAGATCGTAGAGGGAATCTGCCTCCTCTCTGGGGATGATGCTGAGTGGGATGACCTCAAGCAACTGCGAAGCTCACGGGGGGGCCTCCTCCGGGATCATGTATGCATGAAGACAGACACAGTGTCCATCCAGGCCAGCTCTGGCTCCCTGGATGACACAGAGACGGAGCAGCTGTTACAGGAAGAGCAGTCTGAGTGTAGCAGCGTCCATACTGCAGCCACTCCAGAAAGACGAGGCTCTCTGCCAGACACGGGCTGGAAACATGAACGCAAGCTCTCCTCAGAGAGCCAGGTCTAAATGCCTGCGTTCTCTTCCCTGCCTGCCTGTTCCTTCTCCTTTATGGACGTCTAGTCCTTGTGCTCGCTTACACCGCAGGCCCCTCTTCTGTGTGCTCGTCCTCCTCCTCCTCCCACCCCATAACTGCTCCTAAGCCCTCACCGGAGCTGTTTACCACCTGAGTCCATAACTACCTGTGCACAACAAATGATGGTGCATCTCAAGAATTTAGACCTGGATTTTACCATGAACCTCACATCTTGTACTCCGTCCTGGGCCCCCTGAAACTGATTATTCATGATTCCTCGCCAGCATAGAGCTCCACCTCCCCTTCCCCCGGTACCCTCAGTGCCTGCTTCTCAGTGCTGATGGCAGCTGATGACCCAGGACCGTGCTCTGCCCCATCACAGCCAGCATGACTGCTTCTCTGAGAGAACTTGCCCATCAGGGGCTGGGACAAGGGGGTGTGGGTAAAGAGGGATGAAGGATAGAGGCTGAGAGAAGAAGGAAAAGTCAGCCCAGCAGGTATGGGCATCTGGGAAACCTTCAGCCTCAAGTGTGTTGGTAACATGGAAAAGCTTTGGGGGGTAGTTGGGTCTGGGTGTCTGGTCCATTGCTGGCAGTGGACATTATTCTTGCCCTAAGAGTCACTGCCTTTTCAGCAGCAGATACTGGTGAGATGGGGGTGGCTCAAGCTGTTCTTTCTCCTGCTAGAATGTGTGGAGCTCTTTCTACCTTCGGATAATGGGGGCCCCTATCACGAGGCTACTGGCTAATATGAATTCCCTCCTGGTGCCACCACTGGCCAGTATCTTTCCTAAGTCTTTGATCAGAGTAACCAGGTTGTGAGCCTGTGGCTTGAGTGAATGTTAGGCCTTGGGGGCTGAGTCTCTGAAAAGTCTAAGAAGCTCTGCCTAGACCAAACATGGTATATACCACCTGAACCCTCTCTCCCTCATTCCCTGGGATTCTAGGGAAGAGACCTAGAAGCAAGCTTTCAAAGAAAAACCAGAAGTTGTCATAAATGGTCAGAAAGAACAATCAGGTTGGAGACTTGGGACACCCAGGGCCTAAAGAGAAGTATCCATGAGGGTCATACTTCCTGTCAAACTTCCTGTGTTCTTTCTCAAGTGCTCAGGGATCTAAATTAGTGGACAGCGAGCCTGTGGCTGTGGGGTGGTGATGTTCCTCTTCCAGCTGTCTCCTCAGCTAAGGGGCTTAGTTTCCGTGTGGGATGCCATCACTTGGTTCATGCTCCTTCACACAAAGGGCATGTGTCTCAGCCTAGTATGAGGGAAATTGAGACTTATTTTTTCCCTAAAACGTCTCCCTAGCTGTTCTTCGTGGGTCGGTTTTTTTGTTTTTTTTTTTTTTTCCGTTTGTTTTTTGCCTAATTTGCTTTTTCTGACCAAGCCTTGTGGCACCAGCAATCTCCAAAGTCCTGTGGTGGGAGGGCTGAATAAATAAAGATGCAAAGAGGTGGGCAAGGAGTAGGAAGGTAGAGAGCACCACTGATGAGGCCCTCCTAGCCCACCGCAGACCCAGACCTCTTCTCCCCCGGGAATTAGAAGTGGCAGGAGAGGACAACAGGGGCTGGGAATGGAGGGGAGAATTTCTAGGGGAAGTTTCCTGAGTTGAAACTTCTCCTGTGGTTACTGGTATTGAGAAATCAGCTACCAAACATGGGTGAAAAAGGACAAGATCAAGTCAGTTCTAAGACTGCTAGAGAGAGATACCAAGCCCTTAGCCTTGCTTTCAGTAGCATCAGCCCCAGGTCTGAGCTTCCCCACATTACAGCCTCCCCACATTACACTTGACAAAGCAGTAAAGGAGGGAGCACTCTGGGTCCTTACACTCATGCCTAGGGAGGAAGAGCAAGTAGAAAAGTGGCATTTCCTTGATTGGAAAGGGGGAAGGATCTTATTGCACTTGGGCTGTTCAGAATGTAGAAAGGACATATTTGAGGAAGTATCTATTTGAGCACTGATTTACTCTGTAAAAAGCAAAATCTCTCTGTCCTAAACTAATGGAAGCGATTCTCCCATGCTAATGTGTAATGGTTTTAACGTTACTCACTGGAGAGATTGGACTTTCTGGAGTTATTTAACCACTACGTTCAGTATTTTAGGACTTTATGATAATTTAATATAAATTTAGCTTTTCTTAATCACCTTGCCTGGCTTGGAGTCATGACTAATCCTGCACCTGCTCTGTCTGGCAGATCCATGCTGTGGAAAACCTGCTTACAGACATCACTTTTAAGTCCTTTGTGGATGTGGGGACAGTGAAGAGCAATAAAGAGTGTAAGGTTCCTGCTGGAGTTTTCAGCTCATCTGGAGAACACAGGTCGAGGCCAGAGTTCGTTGACTGATGAAACCTTTATTTCCTCTGGAAGAGGAATGGTAGATGGGTTTCCTCTTGAGTGCCAACTCTGATTGGTTGGTAGTGGCTGCCTGAGGGCCTGTTCACACCCAATGGGAAGAATGTCATATGGCTAGTGACATCTCTTTTGTGCACTGGAAGGAAATGTCATGGCATGTACACCATGTATCGTCTATTTCTGTTCTAGGTCTTTGTCACAGAACTTTACTTTGCCTTGCAGTGATGGTCATTGGCGAGACTATCTCAGGTAGTAAGAAAAGTACTGGAGCTGGGGACATGGAGGGCTAATTCCAGTCCCAGATCTGCCACTAGCTCTGTTTGATCTTAGTCAACTTTCATAGTTAGCCTGAGAGTGGATCAAATTATCACTAGGATTTCATTTATTTTTAAAGGCTGTCTTTTTGTAGCTCATCCACTACTTCTCAAGGCTAGAACAAGGAGCTCTAAGGATCCCTTCTCAGGTTCTCTGGATGTGATATCCCTCAGTGAAAATTCGGAATCATGTTAGTCTCAATGCCCGATGTAGAATTTCTTGTCAAGTCTCAATAGTTGATTTTCTAAACCACACACCATCTATAGGATAATATTCCCATTCATTCATTCATTCATCTGCTGTGGGCTAGGCACTGCCCATGCCTAAACAAAGACATGATCTTATAGAACTTAGAGTCTAACAACACCATTACCACCACCATCCCAAAAAAGAAAAAAAAAAAAAAATGAAAGCAAGAAAGACTGAAGCTTCTTGTATTTAAGTGACCAGAGATCTGAGTATAAACTACAGTGTATAATTTTTCTAACTGTAGTGAGGAGTAGGTGTGCCAGAACAAAAACAAGTAGAATAGCCCGAGGATAACCATCCCTCCAACCCCCACTGTTCTCTTTGAGGGGGAAAAAATAAAAGGAGGACATCTTGGGATAAAACAAAGGTTGGGAATTCCTTGTCTAGTTCTCTGGATATAAAATCTGAAACTAGGGTCAGGCACAGTGGCTACACCAAAGTAATCTCACCACTTTGGGAGGCCAGGACAGAAGTAAGAAGTATTGCTTGAGGCCTGGAGTTCAAGATCAGCCTGGGCAACATGACAAGACCCTATCTCTACAAAAAAATTTAACAATATTAGCCAGGTGTGGTAGCTCATGCCTGTTGTAGTCCCAGCTGCTAGGGAGGCTGAGGCAGGAGGATCACTTGAGCCCAGGAGTTCAAGGTTACAGTAAGCTATGATCATGCCACTGCATTCCAGTCTGGGTAACAGAGCAAAACCTTGTCACTAGAAAAACAAAACAAAAAAACCCTGAAACTGATAAGTGAGCAGATGGTGGGTCAAGTTCTAACAAACTGACCATATTTTTTGCAAACTCACTCAAAATACAGTCACGATCTGTCTATGGTGTATGAACAAACTGTGGAATCTAAAATGAAAGGATCTCTGGCCCATAGAAAGGACTCTGGCATAAACTGAAGCTCTCACCAAACTTAGGCCTGAAGAAAACACAAAGTCAATGCATAGGAACTCAGAGGCAGCATCTACAAAAGCTGAGGGTGCATAGGTATCTAAGTGGTTCTAAGAGGACCCAATAATGCACCGACATCCAAGGTTATCCAGTAAGCTTAAATTCTCTGGTTTCCATTTATGAACATAATGATAAAAGAAATGTGGTTCAGTCCTTTTTATGGCTACGAAACACTCTGTAATATATCTTTTATTCAAATGTGAAGATGAGTCAACTGATCCACATAATAGGATGTGTGTTTTGGGATGTTTTAGGCAGTCTTTGTTTTGAAACATTCCCTCATCTGCCCACTTATTTTCTCTCCACACCATTCTCCTGTTAACCAGCTGGAGAGGCTAGCAGAGCTCAACATAGGGAATAGAGTTTGATGTCCAGTCAAAGCTCCAACTCATAACTCTGGTCTCCTTGACATAGTGTTAAAACAGATCCAGACAGCCTAACTAAGGGTCATAGTTTAAACCCAAGGCTAAGTTAGCCCCAAGCTACACAATCTGCTTATTTCATTTTATAAGACATAAAAAGCCAAGAACTTTCACATATCTTGCCCTTCCTGATGGTTTTCCCTCCAGGCCCTAAAAGCCTGTTGATAGCCTGCTAATGAGGTCCCTATCTCTCCCTTCTCCCTCCTTCCTCTTTGGTGGGGCTGATGCTTCTGTGGTCAAAGTTCTTGGACAGTCTACATTTTGGGGGCTATGGAAAATGAATATGAGTAAAGAACAAATAAAGGCTATTCATTCCTTCATTCAACCAGCACCTACTAAATGCAATCAAGTGCAAGCCAGGGTAGGTTTTGCAATTCTGGAAGACAGTTAAGGCACTAAAACCCACAGCCACTTGAAATCTGTATTAATGCCACCACTTCTATCTCCAGGGAAATAATGCAGGGGGCACCTGGATTGAAAGTTGAAGGAAGCTCATCACTGAAGCTGCTCCTTTTAGGCTAGAAATATGGATACATATCCCATGGTAGGGATGCTTCAACCAGAATTCAGCTTGTGATTACAAAAGAATGAGGACTGTCCCAACCCTAACAAGCTTTTTAGAAATGCCCAGCATAGTTATTCAGCAGCCACAGTATTTGACATTTGTTTCCTGTTTGCAGTTCAAAAATATAGCATTCACTTTGATCTCTAATGCCCACAAGGGTTTCACTGCCCTCAGAGGACAGTATGTTCATAAATATACTCCTTATGTAAAAGGACTATTGAGAGAAAGCACACATAACTCCAGTAAATACACAGATAAATGCTACTTGATAATAATCCTAGATGGCAAAAGATGACTGGGCAAACATTTATTGAATATCTACTATGGGCAAGGTACTGTATAAGATTTCTACAAGGCCCTGTGGGATCTGCCACTCCTCACCCCCAACTGTTATAAGATTTCATCTCCTACTACCCCCCTACTGCATCCTACTCTGGGCCAGCGACACTAGCCTCCGTCTTCCTCAAAAATGTAAGGCCTTTGCACAGCTGTTGGCCCTTGCTGGCACTTCTTCCCCTAGATATACTCATGGCTAACTCCTTCACCTTATTTAAGTCTTTGCTCAAATGTAATCTCAGTGAAACCTACCCTGATTGCCCTTTCATATATATATATATATATATATATATATATTTTTTTTTTTTTT